>NC_046314.1:96657931-96970527 GCF_009819535.1 Lacerta agilis
TTTTATTGGGGGGGGGGATGACTGTGCAGAAATGGCCTCTTGTTAATTATCTTTCTGCATTCATTTGACTCCTAGGAATTGGTTGAAATATACTGATAATTCAGAAATGCCGTGTGTTAGAACCGAGTCACATTAGTAATCATTGTTAACTGACTTGTGGAAAGGCTGTTAACACCTTATAAATGAAATTTGCAGATCTGTATGAACAGAATGAACCTAGGCATATGAGCAAAGATATGTGTGATTTTGAAAGACTGACCTTGGCACCAAGCAAATTAAAAACAAATTATTAGCGAGAGAAAATTGGGTCTGAACAGGGGGTGGGGGGAGGTAATTAAAAGGTGGTCAAGTTCCCACCCCACCCACCAGTTCCTTTTAAGCGTGACAACCTTCAATCAGCAAAGATTTGCTCAAGGTGAAGGCAAAGGACAGAAGAATATTAGTGTTTGTTGTTGTTGTTTTTAAAAACCCTTTTCTTTCTGGTAGTTACCCAGAATAGACCCACTGAAATTAATACACCTTAGTCTCCTGTATTGCAGGCGGTTGAACTAGAGGACTCTAGGGGTCCCGTTCAAATCCACAGTTCTATGCACATTAATTTCAATGGGTCTACTCTGAGTAAAATTTAGTTGAATGCTACCTTTTGTTTTGAAGTTCACTCTTAAAGATACCCATATACCTGTAGTCTCTCTCACTCAGCTAACAGTCACTTCACACCAGGCATGTGTCCAAAATCGGCTGTGTCACCATCCATTTCTACCCTGTAATCTCTGTGGCACCCACCCACCATGTGGGTTGTTTTCAATTGCATGAATATAGTGGACATGTACCATATGTGGCTCTCTACAGCATGTTTCCGTTGTGCGCACACTCCATTAATAAAGAGACAGTTAGTTGCCCCATATTTCATGCTCGTAGAAGAAGCTATCGACAATTTAATGTGTACCCCACTCCTATGGGACTTGGCCCTAGTTAATAATTTTCAGCTGAAGTCAAAAGTTCCCAGTGTTCGGTTTTAAAGCTGCTTTCATTAATTCATGGCCAGAGTAAACCCATGGGATCTTTGAAGGCACAGCAAAAATAGGCTGCTACACAAGTTCAGCCGAAATTAAGAGATATAGCTGAGGACACAGAGTCCGATAATGAAAACTGATATTAAGAAGATACCAGCTCAGGACCTGAAGTGGGAAATCCTGCCTTTGAATAAAGGCGAAGGCTAAAGGGTATCATTTGATCTCTCTCAGCCCAATTATTTCATCCCTAGTTTATCTTATATTATAATCCTATTTCATTCTGATACTTTGTTTGTTGCATCTTTGTTTTAAAAGTCACATGAAAATCATTCTCCCCTAAATCTGTCAATAGCATTGGTTTAGATATCTATTTCAATTTCTACTAAGACTCTTCCCGCCCCTACCCCAGGCCATCTTATTCCCCCCCCCCTACAAAATATCTGGTTCAAATCTAGAAATAAACTAAAAATGTGTCGTAACCAGGACTTTTTGTGACAGTACTCACTAGCACGGAGTACTGGTACTTTTTATTTTGCTGCTGTCGGCAGCCATTTTGTGCTGGCACCCACGGCACTTTTATCAATATATGAGTACCACCAGAAGCTCTTTTTAAAAAAAACAACACAAAAAAACCAAAATCCCTTAGGATCTGATTGATATTAAATACTAAAGAGGCTGCCCAGGTCTATGAAGTTGTGCTCAATTTGAAGTATTGTATTTGGTGGAGGGTTTTTTTTTTGCAGCAGTTTCATTTGACCGTAGATTCATTCCAGTAATTCATTACGGCTTTAAAAACGATTACTTATCAAACCAGGACTATTTCTAGGAGGGGAAGCAACAACAAGTTCTAAAGAAAGAGTAACGTGTACATAAAGCACTGGAACAAAGTCAGATAGTGGCAGTTTTCTCAGAAATATGACTTCACGGACCATTTTCTTCCAAACCCACATCAAAAACAAGTGTTCTCCCCACCCACCCAAACTGGCTTGCCAAAGTTTTGTTGTGAGAAAGTCATGCCTCTGTGAAGTTTTATCTAAAATGCCTAACTTCCCAGCTTACTAATTAGAGTGTATCTTTAGATGTGGGAGGATTATTTAAAATGAAAGACAGTTCTTTTATAAAGGTGCTTCTACGGCTCTCCGACTGTGAAGGAGGGAAGCAGCAGGAGAAAAGTGAAATTAGCGATACAGTCCCCATAAACTTCAAAGGGAGCAGATATCATCCATATGGCAATGAGACCAAAGTGCCACAATCCCTATTCAGTCTTGCTAGCGCCCAGCTTTTAAAACAGGACCTCAATGATGAGTGCAGCCATGGTTGGAGCGCTGCGAGATCAAAAGCTCAAAAGTTAAGACAAGCTTCAGGGCTGGGTCATTATTTTCTATACAACAGCAACTTCCTGCAGCAATAGATGATAATCTGAAACAAGCAAACCTCACATGCCTTCCTCTCTTATTTGGAACCAGTAATAATAATAATTTCAGTAAGACTGTTATTGGATTAACGTAGGAGGAATGAAATTTCACAGAATTCTCCATTTTATCAGCCAAACGAAGAATTCTGCATCACTGTAAAGAATGCATATTCTTCTACTGACAGAAGCTGGTCTAATAAAGTTACTACTTTACTTGCTTGGTGTAACATTACTTGGAACAAGCCCAGGAAAAAAAGTTTATATATGCTAAATGAGAGGAAGAGATTGTTGTCTAATAGAGGTGGCACTGTTACATATACTTGTTCTGCATTTGTAAGGAATTGGTACAGTATTTTAGTTTGACAGCACCCCTACTTTGGAACCCTTTATGTATTGATGTCAAACAGGTGCCTTCGCTGTACTCTTTTCAGTGCCTGCTAAAAACTTCCTTTGTTTAGGCAAACCTACTCAGATACATAGAATGTTTACATTATTATCATTATCATTATCATTATCATTATCATTATTATTTGTACCCCACCCATCTGGCTAGGTCCCCCAAGCAACTCTGGGTGGCTACCAACAAATATTAAAATACATTAAAATGTCACCGATTAAAAACTTCCCTAAACAGGTGTTTTGATCTGGTTCTTTAGTTTATCTTTGATTTTAATTATTCTTTCAATGTTTTAATAGCTGTTTTTAACTATTTTTGTTGATAATTTTACTGGGTTTTCTCCTCGTTGAAAACTGCTTTGAGGGTTTTTTTCTTACACTCAAGTAGCATATAAATTTTATGAAATAAATGAAAGGAATATAATGCATTGTGTGGGTCAGAGGCGTTGGGATAATCATTCCCCATTCCTGCAGATTTATTTATTTATTTATTGTCATTATTGGAGGACCTTTACATATAGGTCATCCTGTTTCATGTCCAAAGCATTTGCCTAGGGGCATGGATTAAGGTAGGGAGACATTTTCTAGCTACATCAGAATCACATAGCTTAACCTTTGAAGTATGGTTTTCAGGCTGCAACCTGTGCTGCAACTTTAAATTCCCATGGTGCAGTGAGAAATCAGGTATCCATGGCATTTCCTGTACATTCCTTCCCTGCTCTTCTTCTGATAGCTGCCACAAGCAGGACTCCAGGTAGACAGGGTGGATAAAAAGACAGATGGAAGAATGGGCTAGAAAAGCTGTGGCTACATGAGGTACCAGGAAAGTAATCTCTGGGTTGCCACCAGGGAAAGCTTGTAAGAGTTGATGAACTCATTCTAAAACCTGGAGAGCTGCTGCCAATCAGTGTAGGGAATACTGAGCTTGATTGACCAATGGTCTGACTCAGGGCAAGGCAGTTTCCTACATATATTCCAAATCAAGACCCCCACTGTGAGGGAGAAAGGGTTAGGCTCTAGGCTTGAGGAGACACTAGCCAAAGTGCCCTCTGGTGGGTGGAGCCGCCATTTTAATTTCCCACAAACTGTCATTCCAGGGAATCGCGGGAAATTAAGATGGTACCTCACAGGTTTGGTTAGCAAGCGGGAGATGCGGGGGCAAGATGGAAGTCAGTGCTGGTGGGCTTTGTAAGGGGAAGGGGCCTGAGAATGTGCAAACAACCAAGGTTAAAATAATCCTTAACAGAATTCAAGCACTGTCTGTGTATGTGTTAGTTTTTGAATTGGTTCAGTGCATATATTTCAATGAAGAGGTACATCCTCGTATGGGCAGTGGTAGATTAAAAGTCAAAGCCTGTGGATGAGCTAGAATTTTATGCTTCCCTGCCCTATTTGTTTCTGTTTCCTTCATTAGTGCAAATATTTAATTGTTTGCCTTTATTATTTGCAATAAGCTTTCAAGTCCACTGAGGAAGACGAGTCTGAAAGACAGGTCTTACCTTTTTGTAGTGTGTCTATGTTTAAATTTTTCTGATTCATTTACTTATTTGCAATGAATTTCTGTTACATGTTTTACCTTAAACCCCCTTTTCAGCTGCCTGTCTTAAGACACCAAGTGCCTGGAGGGAGAGTTCCTTATACACCTCAAGCACCGTTTTTTTTTTCAAACTTCCCCCCTCAGTGAAAGTCCCCCCCCAAAAAAAAAGCTATTTATCTGCTGCTAAGGACCCTTTCACTTCCTCTGCCATGGAACCTCAGCTGCATCTACAGAGGATTACAGAGTATGTTCTGGGCTAGAGCACACACGCAGTTCGTCCATTGCAATGGCATTGGGTCTCAGCATCGCCTCATATAAACTTAACCAGGAACACACCCCTATAGCTGCACATGGCAGAGAGATATTAGCAGTGGTGGGCAAGTTTATCTTTCAGGAAACCTTGCCTGCCATTCCAGATTTTCAGCCTGAATAATCCCTGATAAGCTCTGAAGGAATCACAGGCTCCTCAAGACACAGTTTGAAAGCAAGTAAACTGAAACATCCTGCAAGAGATGCTTATCTAGCCATTTTAGCATATTTCTCCCTCTGTCACACTGAAGCCCCGCTTCTTACTTCGGAAGCTGCCTCTCAGGTCCATAAAACCCAGCCCGTTTAGTTTTTCAAATGCCATTTTCCTGATGTCTCAAGGTAGACTCTTAATGAAGGCTTTGGGGTAGGAACTATGCTGCCCTGCTATATTTCCTATGAAAGTGCAATGTATAAATATTTTAATATTATTGTTATTGTTAATAATAATAATAATAATAATAATAATAATAATAAATATAAATCCCAGATCACTCATTGGCACCCAGAAAGTTTGCTGCTGTAGTCTTGGAATGTTGACTCCCCCTTATCCAAAATGTTACAGTGAGGTCCTAAATCTAAAGGCGCATGAGGGCACCCCCTTGCTGAAGCTAAGCAGGTCTGAGGGGGGTAATCCTACTGCAAGATCTGCCGTGGCTCAGCCCAAAATATATGAATGTAATGTGTTCATCCTGGATCAGCTGGCTGAGCTGAATCCACTGTAAGTGTCCACCCCCAAAAAACAAAGTGTGTGTGAGGGCTGGACCACAATGGAGGGGAATTAGGCTGAATCCTAAGCCTGTTCAGTTCGGTCACATGACCAGGAAACCTATTTTAAAGGCTTGTTTCCCCTCTGCCAGGCTTAGGCAGAGCAGCAGCCCTGCTGCTGACCAGGGTTTGGTTCTGCATAACTTTACATTCTCTGAACTTGCACCAGCTGGCATGATGCCAGTTTCTTGTGCACGTGATTGCTCCCTGGGTCTGGTTAGTGCTTGGATGGGGTAATCCTCCCACCAACCATCTTTGCTGTCCCATGCCACCCTTGGGAACCCCACACACCTTGCCTTGGGACTTCCTGGCAGACGAAAAGGCAACACAGTACTGCAAGAAAGTAAAAAAGCGGAGGAATCATTTCTGCTTTGTAGGAGTTACTGAGAAATAGCTACCCTTGGTTTAAAGGAGGTGCCCCCCTTTTCCTGCCCTGCCCTATCCCCACCCTTTTTCTTCTTTTTTTGCAAAGGGGGAAGATGCGTGCGGTGACTTTGACCGATGGTTGTTTCCAGCGTGGCACGAGCACTTGGGAGAAACTGGTGGCAAGGCAACCATCGCGGTGATGAAGATGGCGTGGAGGAAGAAGACAGGGAGCATTGCAGAGAGGAGGACAGAGACGGGACACACTCGGACGGGACACCGTCGAAGATGGGGGGCGGGGTTAAGTATAAGATTTCCTCCTACCCTGAAGGCTCCCTGAGTGAGTCTGCTGTGTACCTGCTTTGCTCCTCCATGCTTCGGTTCTCCGCCGCCCGCCACTCGGGCATGGTGCTGGCGCACAGCACCACCATGGAGACGATGACGAAGAGGATGGAGACGGTGGCCAGGATCTGCGCGGCCAAGGAAGAGGTGGGCTCCTCGAAAGTCCTCCTCATCCTCTCCAGCCACTTCTTCTCGGCGCCGGGCGGGGGCGCTGCGCGGCCGCTGCCCTGCTCCGCGCCCTCCCCGGCTTCGGCGCCGCCGCCTCGGCTGCTGCTGGCGGTGGTGCTGCCGCTGCCCCAGGCCGCCCCGGCGGCGGGCTCGGCGGCCTGCAGGTCCTCGGCCGAGTAGGAGGTGTAGGTGTCGGACATGCGGTCGTCGAGGCGGCGCTGGCAGCAGTAGTCGAGGTGCGACGCCTCGAGGCCCCAGTAGATCATCTCGTTGTAGAAGGACAGCTCGCACATGTGGGGCACGAAGCGCAGGTGGCCGTAGCGCACGTAGAGCATGATGAAGCCGAAGGCTTCCGAGTGCCGGTCGAAGAAGTACTCGTTGCGCTCGCGGTCGTAGTCGTCGCAGACCTCCAGCACGTCCTGCTCCGACAGGCAGCCGTGCAGGCGGCTCAGGCGGCGCAGGGGGAAGTCCTTCAGCACCTCCCGGGAGAACGAGTATCGGGTGCCCCCCACGTTCAACACCACCACCGACGGGCCCCCCCGGCCAAAGTTCATGGCTTGGGGGGCGGGCGCGGGGGAGGGCGGAGACGGCGGGCGGGGGAGGACGGACGGCTCGCGCTACACCTCAGCAACCCCGAGGTGCGTCCGGGGAAGGGCGGGGTCCTCCTCGCTCAGGCTCGAAGCGGCGCCGTCTAGAGCCCGCGCTTATATGCCTGCCCTCCGGGTCTTTCTTTCGCGTCCTTTCGGAGGGGCGGCGTCCCGTTCCAAAGCGGAGCGCGCGCCGTCCGGCCCCCTCGGAGGGGAAAGCGAGTGCGCGGAGTCCGCCTCTCTCGGAAGGGAAAGCGAGCGGGCCACCGCTTGGCGGCGGCAAGTGAGGGGGCTTCACCGAGGGGCGGCGGGCGGCTCCGTGCGCTCCCGTCGCGCGTCGCCCGGCGCTGGCTGTGGCGAGGCGCCGCCGCCGCCACCGCGCCGCGAGAGAGCCGAAGCGGGTTCCGCGAAGGGCATGGCTTGGCGCGGGAGGCTGGCAGGCAGGCGAGGCAAAGTCCGGCGAAGTTTGGACAGCTCCGGGCTGCCTTCCGCGCAGCCTTCGAGGCGCCGCGCCGCTCCCTGCTTCTGTGGCGCGCGGCTCGCAAGGCTGAGAGACACGGCGGCGCGTCTCCTCGGAGTGAGGGCAGAGGCGGCGGGGAAGGGACACGCCTCCTCCCTCCCGCCTCCCCTCCCGGGCGGAGAGCGAGCCGAGCTGCCTCTCTTTCCCGCTCGGCGCCGCGCGGAGAGGAGGACGGAGGCACCTGAGGAGAGGCTGCTCTTTACTTTCCTCGAGGAATCAAGGAGCGTTTCACCGCCCGCCTTAACCGTGTTCTAGATATTTGTTCCATACAATATTTACATTCTCATTCCCCTCCTTCCGTTATTCCCAGATGGCTTTTATAGGAACTGCAACTTAAGAAAACAAAACAACTGGTCCTCGAGTTCGCAGTTTTCTTTACCTATCTATCCCCCTTCCTTTTCCCTTTTGGGTCACATCTGAAGGCAGTCACTCTGTATTGACCTGTTAGTTGCTGTCGGTGGGCGCCCTTGGGGAGTGGGGCAACAGTGCTTTCCAAAAAACATTTATTTCAAGTTCTTTTTCGGCAGCCACCTCCCCAATTGTCTCCCTCAAGTGGCTTCACTATAATTGACTTAAAAGTTTCTCTTTTTCCCAGGCCGAGCTTGTTACAAAAGGCAAGCAGGGCTGAGTGCCTGTAAGAATCGAGGGAACACTTAAACTGGCATAGCAGCAGGATTTTGTGTGTGTGTGTTTTAGCACAATATGCCCACTATAAGTGGTGATTACAGGGCTGAATACAATTTCCTCCTTTTCCTGTCCATGATCATGGGACTGAGTGGAGAAGTGGAATTGCAAGTAGTCAAGAGAAGGCAGCAAATGATTCTTGCAAAAAGATGAAGCAGTCAGGTCCTTCCCACAGCTCCTGGATGGAAAGGGAGGGGAAGAGCATCTTAAACAAAACCTTTATTTTCTCCTGGAGTGAGAGGATGGCAATGGGGGAAGGGTGAAAAGCCCACATTCATCTATCAAGGGCATGCTTGAAAAGTCCTGAAGCAGAAACATTTGATCACCACCTTTCCTGCTGCCTGTTTAAAGCACCTGGAAATCAAATGGGTTTGGATACACACAGTTTTTCCATATTCGTATTAGATCTGCAGTGCATACAACTAAGTGAAAACAGAGACTCTCTGTCCTTTCTCTCTGCTGCATGCAATCCCTTTGGTGTTTTATTATTTTCTAAGAGTTCCCCCCCCCTTTTAGTGCAACCCATGTCTATCTTAGATTTTAATCTTTAAGCTGTTTTTGTACACTGTTTTACATGTATATTTCATTCTTGTGAAAGCTGTCCCAGTTGTGCTTTTCGAGGTGGTCTTTGACCGTAATGAATTATGATGATACTCAGAAGTAAGCCCTATTGAATTCAATGGGGCTTACGCCCAGGGGGGTTAGGATTGCAGCCTTAGAAGACAGTATCTCCAGTACCTTTTAAAAGTGCACGCAGTGGAGAAAGAATGGAGTTCAAAAGGCTTCTTTCTATCTATCTCTGCTTTATATTTATAGCCCTTGCAGCATCATGTCTCTGTGCTTTTTTGTCCCTGCTTTCTCTCGGCACCTACAGTGTTATTTCTTGCCTGTCTTGTCTTCACAACCCTTTTATAGCATTGCTTGTTGTAAATTATAACAGTACTTCTTTTGATGAAATCAGGGTTCTCTGTTGGGTAGAAAGAAAATCATCTTCTACTGAATATGAGCTGCTGTTTGAGGACCAGTATGGTAATACTGGTAGCGATAGCATATTGGATAGGAGACCTGCGCTTAGATTTGACAGTCACTTCACTTTCAGCCTGACATCCCTGACAGAGTTGTTGCAGGAGAAAAAGAAGAGACCCTGGGCAGCTTGGAGGAAGGATTGGATAAAGACTGAATAAACGCTTCCCTAGTGTGATAACTGCCTCTTTAACAAGAAGGATGCCTCCTACAAACTGATGCCAGGCTTTTGTGGATGATTTCCTTGTAAGCGTTGCACCAACAGAAAACGAGGGGGAGAAGTCTATGAACTGATTTATATGATTTCTAAGTGGCTGTTTTTATATACGTGATGTGATCGTTGTGCCTCTGTTCTCTTTTGAAAAACACATCATGCATGTGTAGGAGGAACAAATGAGGGGTGTAATGTTTTTATTTATTTATTTGTTTGTTTATTATTTGTTTATTAAGAAACAACACTGACGAAAGTCAGCTGTCTGAGGAAAGAATAGGGTGCTGCTAGAACCTGCCCTGTCCCTCCTAGCCTGGACATTGTCTCCTGCTCTGTTTCTGGATCTCATCTGGGGCGGGGGGTAGTGATGGGAGAGAGCTTCCGGGGCAGGGGGCTGCTCTATATCAAGAGTGAGACAGCAAGAATCTAGATGACTGCATTCTAAGAATGGTTAACTTGAGCAAATTGTGCTTCAGCATGCTTTTCCTTCCTCCTCCCATTCCATTTTCCTTGTGTCTCTTTGGTTTTCTTTGGATTTTGATCCTGAAAGCAGGGACTGTCTTGGCAATGATTTTTGCTCAACATGAGAGCCTTTTGTGAGTGCTGTATACATGCCATAAATAGATAATAAATTTGTATCCTGCCTTTCCACTCCATGACACTTACAGTAGCTCAGTAGCAATAATACAAATACAATTTAAAATGTACACTGAAATACAGTAAAGCAGTATTGCAATACAAAGTACCGGTAATGCAGGGAGAGAGAACCAAGGTAAAACATCAATAAAACCAATCAAAACCAGTTAAAAGAGCAATGCAAGATATTTGGAAGTCAAGCTTACAGGCTAAAGACCTGTCCAAATAAAAGCTGTCATTGTCTGTTGGGGAAAGGTTACCAGAGATGGGGCTGGCCAGGCCTCCCTTGGCAAGAGAACCTGACAGCAGACACCGAGGCCTTCAGAATCAAAGCAGTTGAAGTAATAAGGATCCTATTGAGACTGACTCAGAGCGAGATTCAAAATTCTCATCAGGGATGGGTAACCTGCAGCCCTGCACTGGTTGCTGGACTCCAACTCCCATCATCCCTAGCTGGACCCAGTGGGAAATGGGAGTCCAACAACACCTAGAAGACCACAACTCCATCCCTCTACTCAACAATTAAAGAGAGAACATGGAATTACAAGTTCAAAAGGAACAATAATCTAGCTCTGTCTAGAGAAAGGCATTCATATTTATCAAAGCAATGAAGGCATGATTACTCTCCAAGTGGGTACACTTAGCCTGTTAATGCCTCTGGTCAAACAGTTTTCTCCAGTTTTTATATTGTTTCAGAAACATGTCGTGGACTTATCCTGGGTCAGATCTTTGGTCCATGTAGTTCACCACTGGCTACAATGACTGGTTGCTTTCCAGGGTTTCAGGCAGGAGTCTGTCTGTCTCAGCCTTACCTAGAGATACTGGGGTTTGATCCTGGGACCGGAGCTCATCCCCAAAGGAGAATCCCGACTTGCTTTGCCAAAGGAGATAGTGGAAGAACAACAACAAACAAAAAGTTTCTATCTTAGACAACTCTCTGAAACAACTTTATTCATTCATACCCCACCTTTCTCAATAGAACTCAGGGCAGTATGCATAGTGTTCCTGGAAAACACCCCATCCTGGAAGTAAGAAGACCCTGACCCAGCTTCCAGGGCTGGACCACAGGGTTTTCTTGCCTGTGGCAAATGGTACGATGGTGCCCCTTTCCAGTCCACATGCAGAAGTTGGTTTGACTGGTAGCAGAAGCTCATGTTGACACTTATGAGACACCACCCATCACCACTAAGTTGCAGGCTAATTTAGAGGACATGGAGCAGGCTGCATGACACACACATTTCTGTCTTCCAGCAGAGGGGGGTGGCTGCTACTGCCAACCCTCAGCATCTGTTACCAGAGGTAGCCACCTCACCCTGACAGAGCCAGTCCTGTTAGCTTCATCAGGGTTGCTGCAGCTTGTGTCTTCACACCATAGACCTGATCCCTTAAAAACAGGTCTGTCTCCTGCTTTGATGAAATAAGGCACTAGGTGGAGTCCAAATGATGCCTTTGAACTTATAGAAGGGCATCCACTTATGGAAGAGGAAGGGAGGAGGGGTTTTTTTTTTTTTGCCAGTCTACCCGCCCCACTACAGTCCACAGTGATATCTTCCACACCCTGTTTGGGAACATCACCCAACTCTGCTGCAAGGAGGGGAAACTCAAGTTTGAGTGGGAAATGTGGCCCTCCATGGTTTTCTTTCCTGTCCTTGGGACCCTCTCCAGGTCATGGCCATCACCAGCCCTGCTTTGCATTCTCCTTGAGTGTTTTTTCCTGGGCTGGATTGTGCCTTTGAACGATGATATTGCTTAAACTTTGTCTGGATGGAGGATAGAAATGGTGTGTGTGTGTGTGCAGAAAGTAGCCTACCGTTAGCTGACCAACACTGACATGTGGCTCCAGAAGATGGTCCAGAAGGGAATGTGGCCCTCAGGCTGTAAAAGGTTCCCCTCCCCTACACTTGTGGTTGCCACTGCTGGATCAAAAGCCATTCTTTGAGCCTAAGGACTCCACTTGGAACCCACACATGATCTGTTAATTCACAATGCACAATATGCCCCTCCCTGCTCCAAGAGTAGCCCATCTAATCCAGACCACAGCAAACAGGGTGCAGTGTGCCAGATGATGGGACATCCTTCTGGCAAAACTTGAGCACTCTCTTTCATGCCTCATTACGTTATGTCCACTAGAGGTCACAGTTAGAGCCATTTTCATCTGTTAATTTAAGAGTGGTGTGTACTTTTGTGTGTGTGTGCCGATGGGATGGGGGAACCCTGTGCTCAAGGTTTCCAATTAATTTTATTTCCTGATCCAGATTCTGAGCAGATAGTAAGTCTTGCCCGCTGCATTCAGGAGATTGAAAAGCACATTTTAATGTTGTTGGTAGTTTAGCTCTGTGCATTATGGGGTGTTGATGCTTTCTTTCGTTCAAGGTTGCGGCTGGCACAAGACATTTTGCTGCATTAATGCCTCAAGGTTCTGTAATCGGGCTGAGGAATGACAGATGGACAGTCACTGTGGAGTCGAACGAGCGGTTGTTGTTGTTTTTTCATTTCGTAAGATTCAAAACTGTTAAAACAGCCAGTTAATGAACAATTTCAAAAATTGACGAACAATTAAAACACCCCCTAATGACCCAATTCAGGGTTTTTTTGAAATGTTTTTTATTTGATTTTACTTATACAAACAATACAACCATACAAATCAACAGCTAAGAGATTCCTCTGAATCTCTGGACTTCCCACCTTCCCCACTCCCAATGGGTCCCATTATCAAACTTTTCCTGCTGCATCTTTTTCAATAATCCATGTTTTCTATAACTCAGTTGTCTCCATAGTTCTTGGTACGTTACAAGTGTTATTGCAATCCTGCTAGTGTTTTCATCTGCTTACAATAGTCTCTAAGATAAATTATAAATTTTCCAAATTCTTTGTTGAATTTTTGGTCTTCTTGGTTCCTGAGCTTTCCAATGAGTTTTGCCATTTCAGCATAATCCAACAGTTTAATTTGCCATTCCTCTCTGGTAGGGGCTTTGTCTTCTTTCCATCTCTGGGCTAATAGCATCCTGGCAGTTGTCGTTACATACATAAAAAGTCCTTTCTGCTCCCTTGGAATATCTGCACCTACAATTTCTAATATAAAAGCCTCTGGTTTTTTTAAAAAATAAAGGTTAATTTAAACATTTTTTTTCAATTCATTATATATAATTTCCCAGAATGCTTTTATTACCTTACAAGACCACCACATATGATAAAAGGTGCCTTCTTTTTCTTTGCATTTCCAGCAGGTATTTGTACCCATCTTATACATTTTTGCTAACTTACTGGGAGTCAGATACACAATGACCAAATTCAAACCAGATCCAGCATGGCCTACTAACCAGCAATGATTTGAATTAGGTTGTTGTGGGTTGTTTTAATTGTTCATCAATTATTGTAAGTGCCCATTAATTAGTTGCGCTAACTGCTTTTTAAATCTCGAGATAAAGAAATGATATATTGTTGGTTAGGCTCCAGAGTGATTGCCAATATACCCCTCATTCTGAGCCCAGAATATTGAGGCAAGGCCATAGCTTAGCAGTAGAACACATGCTTTCCATACAGAAGGTCCCAGGGCACCTGTAATCTGTGTTCTGCTCTGTGCATCACCCTTTGTGGCCTTGGAGACAAGGGGGAAGGGGAGCTTGTTGCAGTAGGAGAGAAGACTCTTGGGATTCTTCTGCAGCCTCTTGCCTCCCGCCCCCTCTGCTTCATCCTCTGAGTCTGAACTACTCCCTGTCACAGGCTCTCCTTGCTCACTGAATCCTGTTGCCTCTTCAGCATCCAACAACTCCCACTACTCTTCTCCCTCTGACCTCTTTTTGGTGTCCCACCACAAATCCCCTGGCTCTGAGCCTTCCTCCCTTGGGGTGTCCCTTGGGGGTTCTCCAGCTGGTGCCTCCAACCCACTCCTCGTCATCCAACAAAGGGGAATTGGTGGGGGAGACACTCAGGAGGAACACCCAAAGCAGGGCTGCTGATCCTCTTACACACCTTAGCTTCTGCCATTCAATTCTGCCAAAGGGTAGGGCTAGCCCTGTTCAAGGTAAATAGGTATGTGTACCGGTACTTTGCACATTCACCAACAAATACCATGTGGGTTAAAGCTCATTTTCAAAAAACTATATATCGCACCTGCTGTCACCCATGACAGTTGATCACCCAGCTATCTTTAACTTGATGTTTGGCTATTTATCTTGATTTTTCCATTTAGTCCATCTTTACTGATTCATAAATCTCATAGACAGCACGGCAATCTTTCCATTCGGCTGCCTGTGCAGGGGGCCCTTGAGGAGAGCCTTGGCAGGACTTTTTGCACAGTCATTGCACTCACCGACCCTGTACCATTATATTGTATATTTCAGGTACACGCTGTCTGGAGCTGCAGGTCTTAAAAAATGTGATTCTGGCAATACCTTCATCAGGCCAGCCAAAATATCACAAAATAGCTTTTGAGGTCTCCAAAACTCACCATGAGACGAGAAGGTAAACACTGTAATAGGAAGTAGGAAGGAAAAATGCTGACTGACAATGATCCTTCCACTTCTAGGAACAGAACAATAATGAGAGGAAATGCTTAACACAGAGCTGAGGAATCTCAGACCCAGGGGCCAAATGCAGTTCTCCAGCCTTCTCTATACGGCCCTCGGTATCCTCTCTAGGCCACACCCAATCCCTGTAGGCCATACCCACCACAAGCCCTGCTTTGTGTTTTTGCCTGTCTGGAATGCATATTTGAACTCTGATAATGCCAGTTTCTGCATGGAGGACACAGAGGGGTGTGCAGATGTGTGTAGAAGCCAGACTACTGCACAAAGTTAAGATTTACATTAATTACAATAGCTCAGTTGGTTGGTGCACGGTGCTGATAACACCAAGGTTGCAGGTTCGATCCCCAGATGGGGCACCTGCATATTCCTGCATCGCAGGGGATTGGACTAGATGATCCTCAGGGTCCCTTCCAATTCTATGTTTTTTATTATTCTGCCCACCTTTGCCTCTGGCCCCCACCCAACTCTGGCATGTGGCTCCTGGAAGGCTTGCCAGAAGAGAATGTGGCCCTTGGGGTGGAAAAGTTTTCCCTGCTCCTGGGCTAATGGATATAGTGCTAATGATGGATGGCCTTTAGGATATGCTTTGATTTTCAGTGAATAAACCAAACAGCGGTTAATGACTCTCCTTCCACATTTCTAGGGAGGAGAGTACTAGAATGTGTGAATGAGAAGCACATTGCTTGCCAGGTAAATCAAGGGATATGCTCAGGTGCCCCTAAAACGAGGATCTTGAGATAGAACTGCAGCCCTTTTATATTGCTCATTATTATGCTGTTTAGCCTACATATAGGTTTTTCATTGCCTAATGGGTTGCATTCTATTTAAACAAACTGCAGCCAATGTAAATGCCACAATACCCAATGTATTGTGGTGAGTGCCAACAGCTTTGTAGGCAAACAGCAGTTCCACCGAGAAACAAAAGAGGTATCAGTATGCTGGGGGGACCCCAAAGTTTGCAGAAGGACAACAACAACAAAAAATACATAAAAAGGGAACAAAGAGCAGTCTAATGAGGAACGAGCATGCTTGAGCCACAAGGATATAAGCTAAAGAAGAAAACCAGAAGTTGGAGGATGGAATGGAGTCTCCTGGAAAATGGTATGGCTGGCTGACTGGCTGGAACCCTGAACTGGACACTTCTGATAAGAAGCAAGGATACATTACATGTTGTCCATCTACCGGTACTTCCAATGTTTTAATATATTTCTCATTTAACAAGATTTATTTAATTTAAAAAGCAGAGAGAACTCCAAGCTGCTTATGTGAAACAATATAAAGTATTCACAAGAAAACAGTGATAAAATCAGCAGACTTTAAAAATAAGGCATTAAAAATTATATTAAAAAATGTTGTTAAAATCTACAGTTTTAAAAACACACACAATAAAATTACGGTACTTATCTTGGAAGGCTTGCCTGGACAAATAAGTTTTTAGCAGGCATAAAACCAATAAAATGAAGATTCCTGCCTAATAGTGAGAGGCTTGCTACCTAACGAGAAGTGCTAGAATGTTTGAGAATTCCAGAAAAATCTTTGCCTCTTCAGAAAATAAAAGTTTGGTTCAGTTTGTTCAGACAGGGATACATGGAATCATGTTAGATGTTTGGGCACTCATAACTCCCCAAATCAGTAAAAGTTAGAACTAAAAAAGGTTTGACTAAAACTGTGCCAAATACTTCTGGATTATGTTTAGGTCACAGGGGTCAGCAAACTTTTTTAGCAGGGGGCCGGTCCACTGTCCCTCAGACCCTGTTTGGGGGGGGGCAGACAATATTTTTTTTGGGGGGGGAACGAACAAATTCCTATGCCCCACAAATAACCCAGAGATGCATTTTAAATAAAAGCACACATTGTAGTCATTTAAAAATACCAGGCAGGCCCCACAAATAACCCAGAGATGCATTTTAAATAAAAGGACACATTCTACACATGATTCCCACTGATTCTCAGACCGTCGGTAGGCTGGATTGAGAAGGCGATTGGGCCACATCCGGCCCCCGGGCCTTAGTTTGTGGAGTATAAGAAAAATGTATAAGTATAAGAAAAATGAAGTTTTAGGGCCAGCATGGCATCAATAACATTTTGTTCCACATTTGGCTGTTTCTCACGCCACTCCCTTAATAGATGTGGAAATCACAGCATCGTTGAGTGGAATAAATCCACCTGAAGGAAAAGTATTCATTATATCTGGTTCTGAGATCAGCCTTAGCCAAATTCCAAATGGTATTTCCAAGACTTTCTAATTCCAGCAAATGCCTCAAGGCTGGTACTAGGTGAAGTCAGGAGCTGAGGGTAGGGGGGACGTATTGCTTTTATTACAGCAAACTGAGGCCATGCAGCTTATGTTGTGCTGTCATAAAAAAGGGAAGCTCTCGCAATAAAATGGGTTGTTGAATCTTTCTGCTGGCTCACAATCCACACCGACAGAGGGGAAGGGAGAACAAAGCAATACAATAAAAAAATAAATCTAGATTGCTTTGTACCCCGAGGAGATTTATTTTACTTTTACCCTGTACTTATCCCAAGAAACTCAGGACCCCTGAAATATGTATTTGTAGTCATCGTCCCCCCCTATTATTTTGATTGTAAAATTGTAAACTGAATTTTGTACCTTATGGTGATGGGGAAGAGGGGAAGGGAATCAAATACTGTACAAATAATAATAACTTTATCATCACAACAAGCCTTTGAGGTAGTTTCAGCTACCTATCAAACTGAGTGAGAATTTGAACCTGGATCTCCTCGGGCCCTTGCCCTGCAGTTCCCAACATGTCACCAAAAACAATAATTTACGAGCTGCCTTCCACAGAGTCTCTGAGATTTCCGTAGGAATATTATTACTGACATCCTGCACCCATTTTTTTTTTATCATATAATCTCTAACTTGTTCAGATTTGCAACCATATTTCAGTAACGGATGATGAATTCTAGATAATCTACGCTTTGCTTTTTTAAAAAAAACAAATAATTAAACAAATAATTTAAAAAAAAATTAAGGTTCTATTTCATGCTGTCTCTCCTTGCTTCTTCCCCTCCTTTCCATTTTCTTCCGCTTGCTTCCCCACTCACGCATTCTTGCCTTCCTTTCCTTTGTTGATTTTTCACCAGCCTCCCACTTGTCCTGGCCCAGCTGACATGTGCACACAGCTGCCTCTTTATTCTCTGTCTACGTGTGACTTGATGCCAGTGTGGTGTAGTGGTTAAGAGCGGTAGACTCGTAATCTGGTGAACCGGGTTCGCGTCTCCGCTCCTCCACATGCAGCTGCTGGGTGACCTTGGGCTAGTCACACTTCTTTGAAGTCTCTCAGCCCCACTCACCTCACAGAGTGTTTGTTGTGGGGGATGAAGGGAAAGGAGAATGCTAGCCGCTTTGAGACACCTTCGGGTATTGAAAAGCGGGATATCAAATCCAAACTCTTCTTCTTCTTCAGCTTCATCCCGCTTCCCCATTTTCAGGCCGTCAGGCTCAACTTCCGGTCAGGCCACAGTAAAAAGAAAATGCAGAGGGGTATGGAAAACGCCACCTCTGCCACCCACTCTTTCCATATTTATTGACATATGCAGTCCATGGGATCGCAGGGCAGGTTATACAGCTCCATACTATGAAACCATGCAATACATAAACATTGAACTGGAGGAGTATTCTGATCTCACCTTCCACCCCTGCCCAAAGGCATGTGCAGAAAGGTGTGTTGATCTGATGTATAAATGTATGCACTGATGAAACAGGTTCATCTCAGAGGGGATGCGTTCCACAATGTGGGGACCAACACAGAAAAGGTCATCTCATATTATCAGGGACTGGGCAGAGTAAGTATGGTGGAGACCGCCTCCTCAGCCTGACCCATCCAGAGAAGATGAAGACAGTTCAAAATTACAACAGAGGTTTGAGAGAGGTCACAGCTCAGAGGCAGATGAGGGGAGAAGCTAGGAAATAATGAGAGAGGAGGAGGAGGAGGAGAAAGCACCAGGGGGCGACAGCTGATGGACTCTGTGTCTTTAGAAAACATTCCAGACCTCCCTCCTCACAGAACCTGGCAAGTAGGAAAGCAAAGAGCTCAAAGGCAGAGGGCATGTAGAATTCACAGGGCAGTGGAGTTGCCAGCAGGCCCTTCCCCAGAGAACTTGATGGACACCCAGGCAGGTCTGTATGGAAGGAGATGCTCATTCAGATATTTGGAGCGCAAGTCATTTAGGGCTTTGCATATCAATGTAAGCGCCTCGAAATGAGCTAGGAGGCACACTGACCACAACTGCAGGTCTTTAGTGTAATATATGCCTGGCCACTAGTGCCTGCCAGCACCGCGGCTGCCACATTCTGCACCAATTGCAGCCTCCAAACTGTCTTCAAGGGCAGCCCCACACAAAGCGTACTACAGTAGCCCAGTCTTGAAGTTACCAGAGCATGGATCACTGCATTCAGGCTATCTCTGTCCTGGACTGTGGCCATTACAGTACTATCATCATAAACAAAACAAACACATTGTCAAGAGATAAGTAACATGATAGGCAGAATCTCTAAAATAAATATACAGTAATTAAGATCAGCTTTCCCTCAAATTTTAAAAACAGAGCTACAAAGAAAAAGAGCTGTAAACTAAACATAACATCATTAATCTTCACCAGGTTTACCTCTGCAAATTTTTCCTTTAGCGTTTGGGCAGTCATTATAAACCTGGTTGCTGTTGTTGTTTAGTCGTTTAGTTGTGTCAGACTCTTCATGACCCCATGGACCAGAGCACACCAGGCACTCCTGTCTTCCACTGCCTCCCACAGTTTGGTCAGACTGCCTTGTCGTGGTGAGGGGGCTTGAATAACTCAGAAGCTATGAGCTATGCCGTGCAGGGCCACTCAAGATGGACAGGTCATAGTGGAGAGTTTTGACTAAGCGTGATCCACCTGGAGCAGGAACTGGCAAGCCACTCCAGTATCCCTGCCAAGAAACTCCATGGAGTTTTAGGTTAGGCTGTTGCAAATGAGACGTTTGAAACATGATTCTGGCTTGATTGTTGGCATCAGGCATATTCCTTACCTTGAGTAAAATAAATGTGTTTCTTGTTTCAGAATATAAAGGACAATGCAATCAATAAAGACTCGAGTCTTCTACTATGAGGGTAGAAGAGTTGCTGTTCTGGGATTGTCACAGTAATGCGCCTCCAAATACAACATAGTGTGAAATCTCAGTGCCATAAGTTCCTTGAAAAGAACTCACTGCTAACTCATATATAATTCTCAAAACCACATGATACCTTTAGAAGGCACAAACATGGCACAAAAAAACCCAAAACACATGTTCAGAATTGTCGCGTCAATATCCCATTAAGGATACAGATCCCACAATGTAACAACATATTTACAAGCCTGATCAGGAAGCCACACCCTAAGGACTTGAGGGTATTAAACCCAATACTAACACCTTTTCTTTCTTCTTTTTGTGCAGTGGTGGGAATGGGAGCATGAGCATCCGAATCCAGATTTCTGGAAGGGCAGATATGATCCACTGCCTTAACATTCACATGAACAAATGGTGCTATGCTGAAGTTAGGACATCTTTCCATATCCCTGTTGTTGTTGTTTTTAGAAAATAATTTTTATTGGTTTTACAAAATAAATCACACAATTAACACAATTAAATTTTGAATTCAAACAAGATTCTTCCGAATCTTAGGACTTCCCTCCTCCCCTCCGTGGGTCATTTAAATATCTTTTTTTTTTTAAACAGAATTTATTAGCATTTTCATAATATAACACAAACCCAACCCCACACCTACAAATACAAAAACAAATACAAATACACATAATGTCAGGATTCTTCTTCTTATTTATATACCTTGCAAAAAAAAAAATTCTAGTTCTGAATCTTGACGTTTGACTTCCCCCGCCTATTCACCTTCGGTTTTAAATCAATATACTATTTCCTTAACAACTTTTCTCTATAAAAAATTTAACTTTACTTAAAAAAAAAACACACAATTGTCTTAATCTTTGCATTATAACCTAAATCATAACCAAATATTCTTATAGCTAAAACTTATTTCTTCTATCCTTTATCGTGCTGCTTTTGACTTAAGATTCAATATCTCCTTACTTATTTAAAATAAACTTGTGATTAACAGACTTCACACTCCGATTTCGGATACCATGGCAGACCATTTGGATTTTACATTTAATACTTCAACCCACTCCCCCTCTGTCCATTGTCTTTTTCTGTCTTTCACCAGAACCAAATCTCCAATTGTCTTCCTCTGAGTGTCCACAGATCCAGGCAACATCCACAACAAACCCCGCATCGAGCCTCAGGGTGTTCATCACCTCCATTCTGGGCTCCTCCGTTTCTTTTTCTTCTTCTTCTTGTAGAAATCTTAATTCCATGTCCCCTGCCCCCGAGCTGCCACCTCGGAGTCTGGATATTGTAAATTTTCCCGTTCCAGGGCTGCCACCCCCAGAAATCGGTTCCCTTTCCCGGAGTTGCCCAGCCATTTCAAACCATCCTTCAAGCGCCCCTCCCAGCTCTTTGCCAAGGTTTGATTCCATTGTGTAAAACTTTTGAAAAGCCTCCTCTGTGGAAAGTAAGTCCTTTTTATTTAAAATTCCACTCAAAACTTGTAGTTTCCGATTAAGCAGTTCCAGCTTCAAGACAGTGAGCATTTCCTCATCCTTTAAACCAGAGTTCAATACCAGTGCGAGCACAAAGTCCAGCATTTTAGAAGGGAGGGTGAGTATCCAATTTCAGTTCCTGTCTCTTCCTTCCTTTGTTTCAGTTTTTTCCCACGACAGTCCAAGTCGTCGCCATTTCTCCGAAGCCGGAGTATAAAGACCAAAACTTCAAATGGAGATATTTTTTCCCCAGTTAACCCCCGAAGGGAAATCTCAACAGTCTCAGTTTTCAAATTCCAGATACTTTCTATCGATTGTTGTAGCAGCAGTCACTTAAAGAGTTAATTTCTTTCAACTCCCGAAGGGAGGGAGGCGGGCTGCCTTTCTTCTTTCCCCCAGATCGTTCCAGGAATACAAAGAGTCAATCAAATACTCACAGCCTCTGGGTTCTTATCAGCTCGTTAAAGACAGGTAGAACTTAGACGCTCATCACAGGCTTTGTCGCCGCATTTACATCCCGGTTGGGGCATGTCCCCTATAGCCCGGCTCCGTCGTCCCTTCACCCCCACTCCCCCTTTACAGGGGGAGCGGGGGAAGGGTTCGGAGCCACAACGGGCACAGCCGGGGAGCCCAGGGTGCGGGACGCTCTTCCCGCACCCCAACCGGAGCCCCGCTATGCGGCTGCAGGGCTCCTAACCCCCGGGATGGACTGGGTGCTTCGCAGCCGAAGCAACCCACGACCACCCGCAATGGCATCAGCCGCCGGAAGTCCGGGTCATTTAAATATCTTAATCAACTGCATATTATAGTTCAACCGAATTACTGTATAGTTCTCCAAAATATGCAAAGACTTCATAACATTGCAAGAGTTATTCAAAGCCTGTTTATGTGTTTACAGTGTTCTTTTAAATACAACCTATTTTTGTCCCATTCCCTATTGAAATTTTGATCCTCCTGATTTCTGATTTTCCCAGTCAATCTAGCTATCTCTGCATAGTCAAGTAGTTTCATCTGCCAGTCTGCCTTTGTCAGCATCTTACCCTCTTTCCATCACTGGGCAAGCAGCATCCTTGCCAGTGTGGTGTAGTGGTTAAGAGCGGTAGACTCGTAATCTGGGGAACCGGGTTCACGTCTCCGCTCCTCCACATGCAGCTGCTGGGTGACCTTGGGCTAGTCACACTTCTCTGAAGTCTCTCAGCCCCACTCACCTCACAGAGTGTTTGTTGTTGGGGAGGAAGGGAAAGGAGAATGTTAGCCGCTTTGAGACTCCTTTGGGTAGTGATAAAGCAGGATATCAAATCCAAACTCTTCTTGCAGCTGTAGTCGTGTACATGAACAGTCTTCTCAAATCCTTCAGTATATCTGCACCTAAAATTCCTAAGAGAAAGGCTTCTGGTCTTTTGACAAAAGTTATTTTAAACATTTTTTTTAAAAAAAAATCATTATGTATCATTTCCCAGAATTCCTTTATCTTTTTACAATTCCACCACATATGATATAAGGCGCCCTCTTTTTCCTTACATTTCCAACAGACATTTGAGTTAACTTACATTTTCGCTAACATGCTGGGTGTTAAATACCAATGATACATCATCTTCCTTTTGTTTTCTTTCAACATGTAACACGCGGTAAATTTTAAATCCTCTTCCCATAGTTTTTCCCATGCTGCCAACTGTATATGTTATCCCTATCCCTGTTTTGTTGTTGTTACTTGACCCACTGTCTCGTTATTGATTCTGTAGAGTTTTAATCGCATTAAGGAGTTTAATTTAAGAACATAAGAGCCTACTGGATCACGCCAATGGCCCAGCTAGTCCAGCATCTTGTTCTCACAGTGTCCAAACAGATGCATATGGGAAGCACTCAAGGATGCCAAGGTCCCTGAGTGAGTTCTTTGATGGAGTGGGGATTTGAACCCTGCTCTCCCTTGAGAGAAGCTTAAAATATGCTAATTTTAAAAATAAAATAAAAATCAATTAATGTGACATAGCTGTTTGAATGAATATAGCCTGTCAGTCTCCCTCCACCCTCTCTTCTTTAATGCACATTGAGCTTGTAAAACATCTGGGCGGCTGGGTAGGTTTCGACGGAGCCAAGCAACATCGTTACATCTTTAGTGCAATGTGTTCCTGCCAAAATCAATTCACTATACAGTATTGCATTTCTGGCTTCCTTTGATCTTTCTTTGATGTAACATTTTTTTCACCAGCTCTACTCTCATTCCAGAAGAAACAAACTCCTGATTAACAACAGTAACAGGAGAATGGTTATTAATTAATTAATTACTTTAAAACCTGCTTTCTGTAAAACCCTCCTTGTAGAAATCATTCGAGCTTCTTCTTCCTCCTGGACATTAACCTTCCTACTATTCAGCACTTCCAAGTTATGCAGCAGGTGAAAACTGCTGCAGGCAATACCTGTATGTGTGACATCCACCTCCTTCAAATGTCTCATCTGCATCAATATCAAAGGCAAATAGCTCAAGAGACCAGTCTATTTACACAGACGGCCTGTACCTGTGGATGGAAGTTTCATACAATACAAACCTGTAGGTGCAGTGGTGCCCTTCAGGTCTTTCCCTGACCCTGCCCTCTCTGTACTGTCATAAGGAGGCAAGGATGGTCACCCCTTTCTCTTTTGAAAAGTACATAGAGTTGAAGGAGGAAGTTGGAAAAGTGACTCTCTCTCCCACTTCCTCTTAATGTGCTTCTAAAGGCTCAGATTCACACAGCTGGGTCTGACTTTCACCCAAATTGACTGGAAAAGTGAAGTGTTGTGTATACCCTTTCTCTCTTCCTGTCTCTTAGTAGGGGTAGAGAAGGAGCTGATCCAGTGGAGTTTGTGGGCAGGGGGGTCAACTCTTTGGCTGCTAGCTTTTGAATACAGTGGTACCTTGGATTACGAACTTAATTCGTTCCAGAGGTCCGTTCTTAACCCGAAACTGTTCTTAACCTGAGGCACACTTTTGCTAATGGGGCCTTCTGCTGGCTCCGCGTCGCTGGCGCACGATTTCCGTTTTCATCCTGGGGCACAGTTCTCAACCCGAGGTACTACTTCCAGGTTAGCAGAGTTTGTAACCTGAAGTGTTTGTAACCCGAAGTGTTTGTAACCCGAGGTACCACTGTACAGCTTTGAAAGCTGCTTGGGATTACTCGTTTCAAACACTCCCCAGTGCTACTGAAATAAATGAATTCCCTCCTCTTGGGTCAAACATACCCTCCAACATTTCTCCAATGAAAATTTGTTGTTGTTCAGTCGTTCAGTCGTGTCCGACTCTTCATGACCCCATGGACCAGAGCACGCCAGGCACGCCTATCCTTCACTGCCTCTCGCAGTTTGGCCAAACTCATGTTAGTAGCTTCGAGAACACTGTCCAACCATCTCATCCTCTGTCGTCCCCTTCTCCATGTGCCCTCCATCTTTCCCAACATCAGGGTCTTTTCCAGGGAGTCTTCTCTTCTCATGAGGTGGCCAAAGTACTGGAGCCTCAACTTCAGGATCTGTCCTTCTAGTGAGCACTCAGGGCTGATTTCTTTGAGAATGGATAGGTTTGATCTTCTTGCAGTCCATGGGACTCTCAAGAGTCTCCTCCAGCACCATAATTCAAAAGCATCAATTCTTCGGCGATCAGCCTTCTTTATGGTCCAGCTCTCACCAATGAAAATAGGGACGTCCTATTGAGGAAAAGTGGGACAAATCAGAAACCGGGATGGCTTCTGTAAATCCGTGACTGTCCCTGGAAAACAGAGACACTTGGAGGGTCTGCAAAAAAGTGAAAGCACACACATGCACCTTCTGCCCTAGGTGTATCAAGTCAGGAAGTGGTGATAGCTCTGCCACTGAAAGACATGGTAGGAGTTTTCATGACATTATGTATGACCCCCTAATATAAATCCTGGCTGTGCACATGGCTAAAGAATCCCTGGCAGATGGCCATCCAACCTCTGTTTAAAATCCTCCAGTGAAGGAGAGTCCACCACCTTTCAAGGGAGAGTCTGTTCCACCGTCCAACAGCTCTTAATGTCAAAAAGTTCTTAATATTTAGTCAGAATCTCCTTTCTTGTAATTTGAATCCACTGGTTTGGGTTCTAGCCTCTGGAGCAGCAGAAAGCAAGCTTGCTCAATCATCCATGTGACAGCCGTTCAGATATGTGTAGATGGTATTATCTCTCCTTTCAGTCTTCTCCAGGCTAAGCATATTTTCACCACTCTTGGTTTTCCCCAATCAGCTGAGCAGCACAAGGGTGGGTTTTATAAGGAGATGAAAGTTTTATTCGTGAATGTGAATGTACTCTTTCCAGGTAAGTTTTGATATGGATGCAAAGTGGTCCAATTAATCAGTAATCTGTAAACTACCTTTACTGTGTTGATGAACTATGCAAGAGTTTCAGAAACAGGATCTCCTTGATAATTAATTCTGTAGCAAATGTTTCTTCCTGACCTTCTTTCTTAGTATTTTTTAAAATCCACCAAATTTAAAGGTTAATGAGAAATCTGTTCATTAATCTGATTTCTTTTACAAAAGAGTAACTGGAACGATAGCTAAATATTTTGTTAATTTTCCCTTTCACAGTTTGGTTTGAAATGCCATGTGGGGGAGAACATTATCACATGATAATAAATATATTCTTTGCAATGGTGAACACCAAACAGATGTCATTGTGGAGCACTACTCATCAAAGGGAAATTTAAGTAATCTTACATCATCCTAAAGTATTTCTCCTTCAAGGCTTGAGCTTCCTTCAAGGCTTGAGATTGAACTGCAGTTAGAATTAATTTGAGCCATTTTTTATTTTATTGGTTTAAAAAGGGATGGGAAACCTATGGCCCTCCAGACACTGATGCTACTGAATTACTGGTATTATTTGTTTGTTTTTTGTACCCCATCCATCTGACTGGGTTGCCTCAGCCACCATTGGTCATACTGGCTGGAGCTATCTGAGTTATCTGCGCTGAAATAATCCAATTGGTAAATTGATTAGTGTCACCTTGTTTAAAATAAGATTGCCCTAGAAAACATTGCCTTACAGTTCCCAGAGTTTCTCAGGAAAAGGGATTCATTGTTCAATCACTCTGGGAACTACAGCTAAAAACTCTCAGTGCCCCTAAAAACTACAGCTCCCAGAATTCTTTGGAGGAAGCCATGACAGTTTAAAGTGTTATGATACAGCTTTAAATGTGTGATTTGAAAGTGCCCTCATATTGGAGAGACCCAATTTCAACAGGCTTGTTGTGATGATAAAATGTGGGAGTGTGGGAGAAGCTATGTGCACTGCCTTGAACTCAGTAGAAAGTTGAGATATAAATGTAAGAAATAGTTAGATCATGTGCTTCCCTTTAGTGCAGGTATGGAGAACATTTGGTGCTCCAGAGGTTGCGGACCTACAACTCCCATCATGCTTGGCCACTGGCTATGCTTGTTGGGGCTGGTGATAATTGTAGTTCTGCAACGTCTGGAAGATCAAAGGCTCCTCATGATCGCTTTATGACTTAGCCACAAAGAGAGAGAGAGAGAAGCTTGAATGCAGTGCCATTTTGAGGGGTGACTCACAACTTACCACCTTCTCCCCCTACACAGGCTTGGTTTTCCAGGCACAGTGCCCGAAAATGTGAGTTTTGCAGCACCGCGGTGGATTGTGGCCCTGAAGAGAATCGTGCTGCAAAATTGTGTGAGATCATGGCAACCAAAATGGCCGCCATTCTCTCACAATAAAAAACAGGGTGTCCCGGTTTTTCTGGGACACTTGTGGGGTATGGGTTAAGATCTCCCCTCGCTGACCACAAGCTTTCTGGAAAGAGCTTAGCTCAGGCTGTCCAAGCTGCCGCCACAGCAAAAATAACCAAGGAGAAGCAAAGTGGCTGCAAATTTCTCTTCAAGAGCCTTCGTACTCCTGTGGCCATAAGTCATAGTTTGGTTTAATGTGGAATGCAGACCCCCCTATCTATCTATGGGGAACATTTAACAAAACAGCAGGCAGGTGAGATTAATATGTGTGCCGCTCACATATTTTCAGCATCCATTGATGCTGGTTTGTAGACAGGAAGGGCAAACATTTGCTGTAGACATAATACCATTGATTATGAAAGGGTGATACCTGTTTATGACAGTGATAAATGAGGCTTCAAAAGCCACCCAACCTTGTCTGGCTAAAAGGTCTCCTATAATGAAGGGATAATTTGCTGTTGTCATGACACCAAATGGGTTTTGAAAATTACCAGCAGCATAATTAAGCAAACTTTTACTTGTAGGTTGATTTTTTTTAAATTAAAAATAAATAAAAATCTCCCTACAGATAAAAGATGCTTTAAAGTTATTCTTTCTTCTTTCGAGGACAGGGGAGATAAACTCTGCAGCTGAGATAATAATCAGCATTTATTGTCGGCACGCCGGGAGATGTACTGTTTGACAGATGTGGCAAGTCTCCTGGTATATGAGCCAGCAGCTGTACGCTTGATCAACAAAATACACATTAATTTTGCACTTGTGGAACTGGAAAAAGTAAACTAAACAGGTTGGTAATTTTTCTTGCATCAGCACAGTGTACTTAGATGTGTGTTCAAAAGCACTTTTTTGCAGATGTTGGACAGGAAGAAAGGAAAGTTTAACTAATTCTCCCAAAATTAAAAAATAAAATAAAATAAGCAAAGCTTCTCCACTTATCATACTCTGTACAATCAGATACACTAGAGGACAGGGCTCATATACAGGCTAGTATCAGCATACTGCATCCTGTACAAAATGCAGAGTACTTTGCTGTGACAATGCCTACAGACACACAAACACACACACATACAGCAGGAGCATGGAGCTGCCATTTAAATTTCCCACAAGGATGGTGTGTGTAAAGTTGAAAAGGTAAAGGACCCCTGGACTGTTAAGTCCAGTCAAAGGTGACTACGGGGTGCGGCGCTCATCTCGCTCCAGGCCGAGGGAACTGGCATTTGTCCACTGACAGCTTTCCGGGTCGTGTGGCCAGCATGACTAAACCGCTTCTGGCTCAACAGGATACCGTGACGAGTGCCAGAGCGCATGGAAACGCTGTTTACATTCCTGCCGCCGCAACACCTATTTATCTACTTGCATTGGTGTGCTTTCAAACTGCTAGGTTCTATAGCAGTTTGCATTTTTAAAAAAACAGTCTAAACAAATAAGTGAATTACTTTAAATCTCTAATGTTGTTGTTGTTGTTCAGTCGTGTCCGACTCTTCGTGACCCCATGGACCAGAGCACGCCAGGCACCCCTATCCTCTACTGCCTCCCGCAGTTTGGCCAAACTCATGCTAGTCGCTTCGAGAACAGTGTCCAACCACCTTGTCCTCTGCCGTCCCCTTCTCCTTGTGCCCTCCATCTTTCCCAACATCAGGGTTTTTTCTAGGGAGTCTTCTCTTCTCATGAGGTGGCCAAAGTACTCTAACATATATATTCTTTAAATCGAATAATCTTATCTATAATTGTATTAAGCCCAAGAATCACATATCTATCTATCTATCTCTTTAGGCTTACATACCTATTTTAAAGCATCAGCTAGAATACACACACACACACACACACACACACACACACACACACACACACAAAATACAACCAAAATCCACATTTAAAGCAGCAAAATTAACAGAATAACCTTAACTGAGATGGCTGCACCCTTACTCTCTCCCCCACAATACATCTCCCGAACATGTACACATTTTTTTTCTGCCTGTAACACAGCTCATCGCCAACCATTTGTCTCTAATTAATTAATACCCGTGGGACTAGTAAGTAGACCCAGCAGTTGGGCATTTACAAACCATGCCCCCCCCCCCACAACTCTCCAGAGTTACTCTTGGGATCCATGCCCAAAATTCAGCCCATGGGAATTGTGTAGGAAAGGCGGTTACTCAGATAGCAAGCCCAAGCCTGCAGTATCTAGAACAGGCTTGACCAGGAAAAAAATACAAGACTAATTCACAATTTAGGCTAGGCAGGAGCTTCATCAAAGGAGTCTGGCAACGACAGGCCAAAGAACAAGTTGTGAAAGGGTGTGGCAGGAATTGGAAGCTGTGCTTGGAAGGGCTGGATCCGGCGTTTTCTTTGTAGCTTCCGCCTTCTCACTCAACAGAGTGGTGTGGGCTCCCAATTTTCCCAGGTTCAGCAGGAATAACATCGGCTGGCTGCTTTTTTTTGCCAGCTTAGAATACTATGCTGCCTGAGGTAAAACAAAAGGAAGGTGCCTCACTCAGACCGTTGGTCCATCTAGCTCAATGTTTTCTATACAAACTGGAAGCAGATCTCTACGGTTTCAGAACAGGGGTTTGTCCCAGCCACACCTGGAGGTTGAATGTGGGAGTATTGCATGCAGAACATGTTCTCCACCACCGAAGTATGTTCCCAAATGGCACTACTATTCAAGGCAAACAGCAGCACCTAAGGCTGGTCAGTGTATTTAGTGTGGCACCTGGGGCCGAAAACCTCATGCCTCTCCCCGTCCCTGGGAGTGAAAAAAATATTAATAAACAACTTAACTCTTTCCAGCCTTTTCCTGACAGCTGCCTGAGAGGGCCACCTCATTCTGCCCTACGGTAGGATTGGCCTGATCTCTCCATACGGTCTACTAGTTTCAGGAATTTAGTAGTGTCTAGCACCCACAAACTCATAACACTGCTTTCTCTTGCCTGTCCTGAAACTTTCAGCATCCAGCTTCTTTGCATGACCTAGAGCAGTAGGATCAAGGGAGAAAAACCACACCCTATCCACTTTCTCCGCACCTTGCCTAAGATTATATAACTCTATCATCTCCCCCCCCCCAACACACATTCTGAACACACACGCAGACAGAGTGCATTGGGGACTTAATAATACCTTAGTAATATTATTCGACCATTAGTCTTCAACATCAACTTCATTGGACTGGTCATGTTGTTTGGATGCCTGATTATCATCTTCCAAAGCAACTACTCTATTCCCAACTTAAGAATGGAAAGTGTAATGCTGATGGGCAATAAGAGGTTTAAAGACATTCTCAAGGAAAATCTTTTTTTAAAAAAATGCAGTATAAGCATGGATAATTGGGAAACACTGGGCTGTGAGCGCTCCAGTGGATAACAGCCTTTACCAAAGGCGTCATGGACTTTGAAAAAGCACGAACCCTGGACAAAAGGGAGAAATGAGCTAAGAGGAAGGCACGTTTGGCAAACCCTCACCATGATAAACTCCCGCCCGGAAACCTATGTCCCCAGTGTGAAAGGATGTGTGAATCCAGAATTAGCATCCACAGATGCTCAGAGGAACCAAAGCACTGCTTTCAGCCTGTCTTTCTCTTCCCATTGTTGTTGTTCAATCGTTCAGTCGTGTCCGACTCTTCGTGACCCCATGGACCAGAGCACGCCAGGCACACCTATCTTTCACTGTTTGGTGTAGTGGTTAAGAGCGGCAGACTCGTAATCTGGGGAACCGGGTTCGTGTCTGCACTCCTCCACATGCAGCTGCTGGGTGACCTTGGGCTAGTCACACTTCTCTGAAGTCTCTCAGCCCCACTCACCTCACAGAGTGTTTGTTGTGGGGGAGGAAGGGAAAGGAGAATGTTAGCCGCTTTGAGACTCCTTCGGGTAGTAAAAAGCGGGATATCAAATCCAAACTCTTCTTCTTCTTCTTCTTCACTGCCTCCCGCAGTTTGGCCAAACTCATGCTAGTTGCTTCAAGAACACTGTCCAACCATCTCATTCCCTGTCGTCCCCTTCTCCTTGTGCCCTCCATCTTTCCCAACATCAGGGTCTTTTCCAGGGAGTCTTCTCTTCTCATGAGGTGGCCAAAGTACTGGAGCCTCAACTTCAGGATCTGTCCTTCCAGTGAGCACTCAGGGCTGATTTCTTTAAGAATGGATAAGTTTGATCTTCTTGCAGTCCATGGGACTCTCAAGAGTCTCCTCCAGCACCATAATTCAAAAGCATCAATTCTTCGGCGATCCGTCTTCTTTATGGTCCAGCTCTCACTTCCGTACATTACTACTGGGAAAACCATAGCTTTAACTATATGGACCTTTGTTGGCAAGGTGATGTCTCTGCTTTTTAAGATGCTGTCTAGGTTTGTCATTGCTTTCCTCCCTTTGCTTTTCCGCCTATTATAGCCTGCTTAAACTGCCATTTGTTACAAGCTCACGTCCACTGACCTCATCTCTGCAGGTGAATGGCCCATTCAGGAAGCATCAGTACCCATTAAGGAACATTAAAGCTCTTTTGTGTCCTAGCCTGGACTCCCATCTGGAATCACTTTAGGTAGAACCATAGTAATACAGAGCCATTCACTGTCATTAGATAGCAAACTTGCAACAACACCAAGAGGAGAGATACCAAGGAGAGAAGGTGGCTTGTTCTGCAAGTATATTATCATGGATTCAAAAACAATGCTCCTCTGTCCAAAGTGCACTTACGAAAAATAGGGATTCAGGAGATTTTCCCAGTGCCTTCACATTATGGTACCCAAAGTAGACACCTCAGAGCTCTTGGTTTTTTTGCTATCATGTTCTTTAATGCTGCAATGTACAGAGGTTGGTATGCCACTGCTTTTGGTATAAATGGCTCCTGGAGTGGGGATGTGAGAACGTGTAATTTTACAAGTATTGTACGCTGGTTTCTTTCTTTCTTTTTCATGGATGTTGCTATTATTATAATATTAGCTACAGTTACTGTATTTAAAGCCTAGAAATAATTCAATATATATTTGTAAACTGTATAATTATAGTTTACCTGTTTCCATTTCAGTACTTGCATTTTCAGTGTGTGTGTGTGTGAATTTTTGACTGAAGTATGTTACCGAATCTTGTTACTGAAATCTTTGAACTGAAGGAATACATTGATTTAATGTGTGTGAAAATTGTATTATGTGCATTAATGCCACATCCTGGTTTTGACTGATAAAGCTTTATGCGGCTTAGGACCCGAATACCTTAAGGACTGCTTCTCTCCATGCAAACTTACCTGGATGTTGTATTCATCATCAGAGACCCCTGTGTGCCTTCTCTGAAGGTTGTAGCAACATGAGGACATGCCAGCTCTTTGCTTTTCCTGCTGTTTGCTTCCAGTTCCCAGGCTAAAGCATTTCTATTTACAAAGGCCTTTGACTGTTAATCTGGATGGAATTTGGTTGTGGTTTTTTTGGCATATATAGTGCTCATCTTTTAGTGGCAATTATTAGGATTTTTCATTTTATATATATTTTTGGATGAACATGGAGTCTAAATGTATTTCATGCTGTTAGTTGTTTTGGGGCACTCTTCTCTGTTTGAAAAGCAACGTAATGATGATGATGATGATGATGATGATGATGATGATGATGGCATTATTGTCATCAGGGAAGGGCTTTCATGCGTTGCATTTGTTATATTACTAGTTGCTTTGGGCTTCCTGTTGGAAGGAAAAGCAAAGTATAAAACTCAAGTGAGATGCACAGTTGGGGTGTATGTGTGTGTGTATAATATTTTTTATTAAAGATTTCTTACTTTACAAAAATACATGTGTTACAAGAATTTTAAGGTCATATATATAAAAAATCAAATGTTCATAACTGTATATATAAACCACATGTCTGAAACCCCACAGATTAGGTCCTGAAGAAATAGACCTCAAATATTTCTCTGCAAGGTCAAAGTGGGAAACTTCCCCATTGTCTCTTTCCTCACAAATCCTGTCCTCACAAATCCTGTCCTCACAAATCCTGTCTTAAGGGCACATTCAAGATATGAACAGGGTGTGAGCCTGTGACCTAGATTCAGGAATTAAGTAGTTATAATAACAAAAGAGTGGCCAAAACCCAGATAATGCAATCAGGTAACTTGCCAGACAGGAGATAAACAAAGTACTCAGATTTCTGTTGTAGACCGCCTTTTCTGTGATGTAGGTATGATGTATCTGGGGTGGTGGTCTTGGGTTACACCCCTTCTGTGATGTATGTATGATGTTTCTGGGGGTGGTCTTGGACTCCAGGGCGGGCAATTTAAAATGTCTTTATAAGGGCTAGCACGCATGGTTCGTGGTCCTCCTCCTCTCTCCTGCGTGTGGGGGAGCACCCTGTTGCAACAGTTAATAAAGATCAGGCTTACTAGCTGCTTTGCTTCTCAATATTCTCTGGTTGGTCTCTGTTATTTTCTCCTACCGATAGAGAACCTACAAAAGGACTCTATATGGGCTCTTGGGTACCCCAAAAGGGAAAAGGAGCCGTTTTGTTATGTTTTTTACTTATATGGCATGCATTGTCTCTTTTTTCAAGTTGCGTTTTCTACAGGTCCATTTCATTTGTTGTGAAGATGCACAATTTTTACATAGGAAGCTGCCGGTACTCCATTTAGCTTGGTATTCTCTCTGCCAGCGATGCTGAACTTACCACCCTCTAGACATGGTTGCACCCCAGTTCCCTTCTGCCCAGCCAGCATGGCCAATGATCACAGATGAGGGGATCCGGAGTCTAACAACATCTGTCACTGCTCATTGACCAGCTCCCTGTCCCTGCTCTATGCTCACTGGCCAATTGGAACTTCAGAATTCCAGACATAGGTCTTGTCCAGCTCTTCCAGGAGGTGCCCAGGGTAGAACCTGGATCTTCTACATGTAAGGCATGTTCACCACTACTGACATGTACTGTAGCTCTTCCCCTATTTTATCAAATAGTCACTGCAGGTACCGGTAATCAAAAACAGCAGAACCTACAGACGCATTGTGATTATTTAAAATGTGTTATCTGCAACAGCACTTAGAAAGAAGAACAGTGCTGGAGTTGTAGAGATGGCCATCAGCAGAAACCACACTTGAGGTTGGGTCCCTATCTGCATTTTTGGTGTCTGAATTTCTAAGCATATAAATTTGAGCAATGGACAGGCTCTAGCCATTGCAGTGTCCCTTTATTTCCTAGACTAGTCACACTGCAGGGAGACAGAAGGGGTGGGCTCAACTTGCTCCTGCCATTGTTTAAACTTAACCCTATTAACAGTGAAATATGTTTGGAGGACAACATCTAATCCAAGTTCCAGCATACCTAATTAAAATTAATCTTCCACCACTTACTGCACTGATTTTTATTACCGTCATTTGGAACTTCCAAATTAAATAAGGTGAGCAATGTCTGTGCCATTCATTATCCAAATTAGTATTTATGGCATAACTGTGAAACATTATTTTGCAAATGACCGTTTTACAGTATCTGCTGTTATTGCAATAGACAGCGATCATATTTATCTTGCGTCGGTTCCCCATAAGGTCTCTATTTGCAAGCTTATATTTGGGATAATAAAGCTACAATTGTTCCTTTCGAAGCCGCCCGGCTGTTTCTTTAATGCTAGATTTGTTCTCCTCCTGCTTCCAATCAATAATTGCTCTCCTGCTTCCATTTAGCCTTGCGATTAGGGGAAAACCACAGACATGGCAAGAACAAAACAAATGCATAAACAAGCAAACTCTTCGTGTACTTGTAGTTTGCTTCTAGTTTAATTAGCATAGGTGGTAGAACACATTTTTCATCCAGTGTTCTATAAGATCAATACAGATTATACTTTTCTTTCAATGTCAAGACTGAGAGCTCAATCTGCCAAGAAGTTTTCGTACACAAGGCACACAGAAATGAACAGGAGTTGTGCAAAAACTACTGCAGTACTGTAATATTGTGCTATACCTGTTCATTTCTGTGGGAGCTGTGCAGGAGGTCTTTGCATCGCTCGTCCACAGGGTACATCCTTCTAAAGGCACAAGCTGGAACAGTGGCAATCAGTGGGGAAACTCAGAATTCTTAGGAAATGTATCGGAGGCTCTTTAACCAGTAAAGGTGTATGGCCTTCTCTGTGTGCCCTCCACTTAATGGGGATAATGGAGGGGAGTGGCAACACAAGAATGGGCCATTTCAGTGGTGGCTCCACATTTGTTTTCTGCTCACCTCAGGGATGCTTGCCTGGTGCCATCATTATTTATCTTTAAGCACCAGGCAAAAATATCTCTTTTTCCTTCGGCTTTTAATTACCTGTGGGTTTTAGCCCGGCCTTTGAAAAATATGAATTTTTTTATTGTCCTCTGTTTTGTTTTGTGCTGGTTTTAATGTGTGTGTTCTTTATTTATTGTTGCAAATTGCTTTGAGCGACATTTTGTTTTGTGGGGTGGGGGAAAGGCAATGAATAAGTTAAATAAATAATACATAAATAGTAAGATTTTCTTGAAAGACAGCTTCCCCACCTTTACTAATGGTTTTCTGAAGTGCACAATCATAGGGATATGTTAGGTGCTCCAGATACTGTGTGTTAACTTCATGGAGGACAATGAAAACATCTGAAGGAAGCCCTGTTTAGGGAAGTTTTTAATGTTTGAAGTGTTTATTTTGTTTTGAGTGTATAATAATAATTATAATAAGTCCAAGAGACCCAATCTGTGTCCTCCTGCATGAGCTCAGTATGTGAATTCCTAGAACAGATCTCAGAAGTCTCTAGAACGCAACAGGGTTACCAAGGAGAGGGCACACTGGTTTTCCCCAGTGTTTTCCCTGATGCTGGAGAATTTGAAAACAATTGTGTTAAAGGGCTATTTCCTCTATAACCAGCAGTATTTATTCTGCTGTTGGATGGTGGTTAATAGGTTTGGTTTAAAAATGTTTATGGTACGTTTTATGTCTTGCACTATGTAGAATGAGTTGTGTTTGGCGTTGTTTTATTCTGTTCTTTCTTTCAAGACTCCAGACTAGATACAGGTTCTCTGTCTCATTGAGAACCAGGCCTTCCTATCCTTAAAGGTGTGAGATAGATCTTGTGCAGCTTACCTTCCCAACAGCATGAGTTAGTTCTTTATTGTTTCCATTTTACAGATAACGAACTGAGGCTGAGAGAAAGTGATATGCTCAAGGACATGGAAGACAATAGGAAAAGGAGACCACAGAATATAAAAGATCTTCTGATTGCCCTTTATCAGCAAGCTTTCCTTTCAGCCGATAAAGGTTTCAGGCTGTGAAATCTTTTTTAAAAGGACAGAAATTGGACTTTTTGTTAAAGCAGGAAAGGAGAAATATGTGGCATTTGCGATTTCACACATTCATTCATTTTAGTGCTGGGACCAGCATGCTCATTTCCCATTAAGACAGGAAATGAAAAAGGCAGTGCTGAATGGCTTATAAGAAATATTACCTAATAGTAATCTGCTCATTTAAAGCAAGGGAGGTAGACATGAGACAAGATGAAATGTACACTGTAGAAACGTAACATTGCAATAGTTGTTGTAACTATGCAAGTTCCTAATTCTGCATTACCTTTAGCTACAGAAGATGAGCTGAAAAATCAGTCAAATATATTCAGAGGAGACGTTTTCTGAAAATGAAATTAATAGGTTGTCATCATCTATGAGCCAGAAAAGCAGAAGGCATTCCGTGAGGAAATGTTCCAACTCACCGTAGCATCATTAAAATGATAGATTTTCCATCAATCAACCTCATACACAGAAGTTTTCCACATAACCGTGTCTTAGGAGCAATCTGCAATCATTTTATCTGCAAATAATTGAGATTTGATATTTATTGATGCTGGAACTTGAAGCTAGTTCCATCTTTAAAAGAAATTTCAGACACAAGAACCTATTTTTCTCGGATTCAGTTTTGAAAAGTATTTGCGGTTTATAAACCCAACACTACATCAGTTCTGGCTGCAACTGTCAAATACAATTAAATCGTCCTACAGCTTGACTCTTGGTGGGAACTAATTTTATAGTGTGAATGAAATATCATATAAACAGTAGATTCAGGATGGATTTTGACAACTGGGAATGAATCATTACCTGAGGCATACTTACATTACAGACTTACAGTTCACGCACATTTACTTGGAAGTAAGGCCCAATGAGATCAGTGAGACTTGCTCCTAAGAAAATATGCACAGCAGCTACAAACTGGTTTAATAAGCATTCCTTTTCTCCAGGGAGCTGCAGTTCTTTAACTTAGGGATTGCTAAGAGAATTCTCAGCACTCTCAACAAACACTTCCCCCCATGATTCTTGGGGGGAATACCAAACACTTAAAAGTGCCATAGAACCATGTTATTTTGACGTGCTCTTAAAAGCAAACCACATGCAGCTTTTCATATTGCCTATGGCTGTGAGATTAAACATAAAACTTTCAGCTTTCCACACACACTTGGAAATCTGGGGAAGCACAGCAGTTGCAGTGTTTTGCTTAGTCATGTGAACTTTCCAAAGAGTAGCATTCTGAATGTGGAAAGCTTTTAACGTATTTTTTGCAGACCCAATCTCTGAGCAGTGTGAGATTCCAGCAGCTCCGGGTGCGCTTACCCAGGGTCTGTGTTTACTTTTGGAAACGAGGCACAGTGGAGACTGTGGTGTCTTTATGACATATGGTTTATTTACACGTATATAGGACCTGAGCCTAGGAAGGAGGCTTTTTGTCTTAATGGCCCAACAACCAGGCTATCACCGCAACACAGGAGACTTAGCCTGGCTTAATTAGCTGTTGACACTTGCTAACTCCTGGGGATTAGAAGTGTCTAGTACCCAACTTAATACACACAGGTCCAGCATCCAGTTTTAACACCCCCCCCCATCTTTCTAACACACCCAAATAGAATACTATGTCAAATTAGCAAGTATGACAGCCAAAATAAGAAATATAGATGGAAAGATAGTAACAAGTGAGTGGAAACAATTTGAAGGGTATTTAAAACAAAGTGGCAATAAGATAAATCTACAAACAGGGATAAAGCTGCCATCATCAGCAGACAAAAGAAAGAATCGTGAATACAAGGAGAAAAGAAAAGAAAATCAATGGAGATGTAGCAAACTAAAGAATTTGTAATAGGATGTTAACGAAAGATAGGTTGGGAAGTCTGTATTAGATTTGATAGGATGGAAAATGTATGCATAAACTGGCTTATAGAGGTCTAGCACTCTCAAACTCATAATAGTAGATTACAGGTAGGTAGCTGTGTTGGTCTGCCATAGTAAAAACAAAATGAAAAAATTCCTTCCAGTAGCACCTTAGAGACCAACTAAGTTTGTTCTTGGTATGAACTTTCGTGTATCTGAAGAAGTGTGGATGCACACGAAAGCTCATACCAAGAACAAACTTAGTTGGTCTCTAAGGTGCTACTGGAAGGAATTTTTTCATTTTTCATTTTGTTTTCATAATAGTAGGGTGTGGGCCTGCCCTATGGCAAACAACAGCTGAACACCAATGTGGCCTTGGTAAACACAATTATGGTGCAAACTCGCGCATTTATTTATATTTTTGCAATTGCATGTATTGAGCGAGGTATGATGGCCAACATGAAAATCTGAAGCAGGAACTCCCACCACCAAACCCAACTTGTTCCACCCCACCCCGCGCTCTCCTAAACACTGCACCCTAATGCCAGCGTCCTGCGCTCTTGCTCTGCGCCCCATTTTGCAGAAGGCACCTGCGCCTTCCACCTCCCGCGCGCAGGCAAAACATCCACCTGTCCCTGCTAGGCAGGCGCGCACGCTCGCGCCAAAGGACCACGCACCCAAAAGGGGCACCTATTCCTGACCCCACTCCCCCCACTGGGTCCCGGAGACAGACCCACCCGAGGGAACTTTTTAACCCTTCCTCTCCCGGGCCTTAGGCGCACACGCACGTCGGCGTGGGCTGTGCGCTCTCGGCGTCGCCGGCGCCGCCCGCTCGCAGCCAACAGCGCTCTCCGCCCAGCCCAGCGAGGCGGGCCCGGATGCTCGGCCTTAACCCTTCAGCTTCCCGCGGCTTCCTCTCTCCGCTCCCTTCCCCCACCGCCGAGCGAGAGGGCCGAGGAAGCGGCACAGCCGCCTGGCACCCTGTTGTGGTGCCCGGCGTAGGTGGCGTCAAGGGCAGCAGCAGCAGCAGCGCCGGGGACGGCAGCAGCAGCGGAGAGGTCTGAGCGCTCCTCCCCCAGCCCGGCGTCGGCGGCTGCACAGGAGGAGGAGGAGGGCGCAGAGAGAGCGCAGACATGGCGGCCAACATGTACCGAGTGGGAGGTATGTGGGGCTGGCGCGGGGGGTCCTAAGCGCAGCTGCGGCCCCTCGGCTCCCGGGTTTGTACTTGGACGCCGAGGAGGAGCAGGAGGGAGGGCCTGCCGCCGGAGTCCCGAGGGGCGAAGGAGTGCGGCCTCGGAGGGCGAAGGAGTGCGGGGCCGGCACTCGGCCGGGCCGGAGCGAAGGGGCGTGTTGAGCGGAGCAGAGCCTGGCGCAGCACCCGCCCCCCGCGGGGAACCCAGCCTCCTTCTCCGGATGCTTTCCCACGAGGGAGGCCACGGCCCACCTGGCCAGGGAGGTGGAATTTGGGGGAGAAGCCCCCCCGCGCCGCGGCCTCTCTTCCGCGGGAAAGCGGGGGGAACCGCGCTCCCCGGGAATGGCAGTCTGTGCGCTTCCCAAAGGGGAGCCGCCGGCCCAACTCTCCCTCCCTTCTCCATTAATGGAGGTGGGGGAAAGCTTCCGAGGCCTCCCCGACCCCCTCTGGCTAGAAGAAAGCTCTCCCTTAGCCCCTGGTGTGTGGGGACCCTTTCAGGGGCTAGTGAGACGCACGACGGACCCCCTATTCTGACATCACGTGTTCTGGGGTTCACCTCTCCAGCCAATTCAGCATGGTCCTCAGCAGCCCCCCCCCCCCGTTTGCTTTCATGTGAAAATTGGCACAAGGCCTCTCTTTTGTCCCATGGGATCCAGTGGGGTTGCTCCAAAGCAAGTGGAGTGGATAGGAAAAAAGGATAACTGGTTTCTAAAAGGATGAGCGGTATGGAGACTGGATAGGGAGAGAATTCTCCTATACGTTATAACTGAAACTGGTGGCCCCATCCCCAGTTAAATTAGATGGCAGTAGCAAGTGCTTTTTTGCACAGAGCATAGTTAACCTCTGAGATTCGCTGCCGCAGGAGGTGGTAAAGGCCAGGGCTGGTGTCGGGTTGGCATCACACCAGTTTGGGAGTGGGCAGGTGAATGGGCAGTATTGGCAGTGGTGAGAGCATGAGGTGAGCCCTCAGAGAGGCACCCCCTCCCCAGGGTATCCCCAAACCTGAAGCTGGCCTGGCACTGGTGATGGTTTAGAAAGGGTTCGGTAAATATGGTCATTGATCATAATAGCTCAATGGGAAATCCTGTGTACAGAAGTTGCATATCAGTTGCTGGGGGAGTAACAGTGAATTTGTGGGTTTTCTAGGAGCATCTAGGTGGCATTTTTATGGAAGTGGGATGGTGGACTTTTGATATGATTTTGAAATAATACTTCTGCTTCTTAAGTGCCAATTCACTCAAAATGGCAGCACTTACTTTCTCTGTGTGATTGGGCAACTTGGGTGTGGAGAAACTCTAATCTGAAATGACCATTTAAATGGGAGGGCCACTTTCCTCTGCACAGCTGCGCACACACAGCTGTGTGTGAGAGAATAATGTCTGCTTGAGTGAACCAACTTTTAAGGCCTGGTTCTCAGAATCTGCTCACGAGGAGCATTTTGTTGTGAGGTTGAAATGGGCAGGAGGAGAAAAGCCTTCTGATCCTTGGAAGAAAAAGGTGGTATATAAATGTAATAAATAATATTTTTGAAGTGCAGATTTGGGCACAAGTGATGGGAATAGACCACCAGAGTGTTCCCCCCACACAGAAAGCTAACACGTCAGGGAGACAGCATGCCAGACTGTCACCATTTTGTAAGTACTTACAGTGGTACCTCTGGTTACGAACGCTTCGGGTTACGAGCTCCGCTAACTCAGAAGTAGGTGCTCTTGGTTGCAAACTTTGCCTTGGGATGTGAACGGAAATCGTGTACGAGAGCTGTGCGCGGAGCACGAGGCCCCATTAGCAAAAGCGTGCCTCCGGATAAGAATGGTTTCAGCTTAAGAACGGACCTCCAGAACGAATTAAGTTCGTAACCAACCATTTGGTGTACTGGCAAATATAGATACCAGTAAGTCAGTACTGGCAAATGTAGGCTGTGCAATTAAAGTAGATTAGGTGCTTTTGGCCAAGAAAATACAAATAATAATAATAATTGCAAGTATTTTTTATGGAAAGAAGGGTGTTGGAGAAAATACACAGGAAATAGTGACATTGTATCATAGGGTTGCCATATGTCCAGAATTTCCCGGACATAATCACTAAAAATGTCCAGGAAAATCCAAACGTATGGCAACCCATGTTGTCGTCAGTGTCATTTTGGGCGATTTTCTTTAAAAAAAGTTGAACAACTTTGTCAAAAAAAGAGCTCAACAGTGATGTATAACCTCCACATGGATTTTGTGCAAACAAATCTGGATGAATGCTCGATAAACAGGTTGCCTGGAAGACCCCTAGAACCTTTCTCCCTGACACTATTTAAAACAGAAGTGAGGAACCTGTGGCCCTAAGTGATGCCAGCTCCCATCAGCATCAGCCAGCATGGCCAGTGGTCAGAGATGATGGGAGTTGTAGTCAAGTAATACCTAGCAAAGACATCACCTTGCCGACAAAGGTCGACAAAGCAAAGACATCACCTTGCTGACAAAAGTCCGTATAGTTAAAGCTATGGTTTTCCCAGTAGTAATGTACGGAAGTGAGAGCTGGACCATAAAGAAGGCTGATCGCCAAAGAATTGATGCTTTTGAATTATGTTGCTGGAGGAGACTCTTGAGAGTCCCATGGACTACAAGAAGATCAAACCTATCCATTCTCAAAGAAATCAGCCCTGAGTGCTCACTAGAAAGACAGATCCTGAAGTTGAGGCTCCAGTACTTTGGCCACCTCATGAGAAGAAGAGAATCCCTAGAAAAGACCCTGATGTTGGGAAAGATGGAGGGCACAAGGAGAAGGGGACGACAGAGGATGAGATGGTTGGACAGTGTTCTCAAAGCTACTAACATGAGTTTGGCCAAACTGCGAGAGGCAGTGAAGGATAGGTGTGCCTGGCGTGCTCTGGTCCATGGGGTCACGAAGAGTCGGACACGACTGAACGACTGAACAACAACAACAACAACAATACCTAGCAGGCCACAGGTTTCCTCTCCATGATTTAAGGTATCAACACAAAGATTACGGTATCAACACAAAGATTATTCCAATAATAAAGGTTAATAACATGAATAAGACAACTGTTTGTTTGGAAGAAGGTGCATAGCAGTTGAGTGGAAACTTTGGCCCTCTAGATCTGGGTTTCCCAAACTTGAGTTTCTGGGAATTCGACCTGGGACCTTATGCATAAAAAAAGAACTGTGCTGAGGGAGAACAGAAATGGAGGAGGACAGGGCAGTCTGTGCTTGAAGGTTGGAGTGCTGAAGTCCAGCAGAGAAGACAGGAACAAAGAGACAAGACTTTTGCTTCTTCTGAGGAAGAAAAATGAGGGAGTGGAGGGCTATGAGGAAGTTTAGGGTCCGGTTGAAGGGAACTACATCGTCACAGCACTGCAACAAACACTGCAACACTTGACCCTCTGCTTCTTCCATAAGGGAAAATCCATGGATACTTCCAGAAGGGAACATCCATGGATACTTTTGACCCCATTGTTGGCCCTTCTAGCATTCAGTCATTGGAGCCCCACCTGCAGCCTGAAGTGGTACATACTGGACTCTGATTCAGTTCATCACCAGTGCTTTGTGAAGACTAGGCATGTCCCCCAGAATAATAATAAGTAAATAACCCAGAGAAGCATAGCATACATGATTCCAAGGATGAGCCGAAGGATACATAGCTTGAGTGGTGTGCCTTTGCACTCCTTTTTTTTTTGTTAGATGTGCAGTCTTCCTAGGAAAACTGCACTGAGGAACAAAAAGTTTTTCCTGTTTCCTGTGGGAAGCTGGCAGGCTCTTGTGACACCATGGAGTCACCCTGCCCACTCCACCCACTCGTTTTTGTTTTTGTTTTAAGAAGGCAAAAAAACTCTGGGTAAGCACACCGGGTTCCTGAACCCTACTGAATATCAAAGAAACAGACAAAAAAAATACATGGAGTGCAATAGGGAGATGGAAGGGCAACACTAGGAACTAGGTGTTTTAGCCTTGAGATTCCACCAGCTAAGACATTAACTATTGGCTTGAGTTGCACAGATATTTTATATTTTTGTACAAATACCCCTTATTCATGAATCTTAAAACTACTCTGTCTTTATGGCATCATTGCTCTTTAAAGATTCAGTTTGGCCCAGTGACATCTTACTATATGAGGTAGGTTAGGCTGAGAAAGGCAGCGAATGGTCCAAGGTCACTCAGTAACCTTCATGGCTTAAGTCAGGATTTGAACCCTGGTCTCCCAGGTCCTAGTCAAACACTCTAGCCACTACACCACATTAGCTCTCCTCAGCCACAGGTGTCTTAGATAATGTTAGGAATGCCCTGCCTCTTAATTCTCAGTCTTGAGGGGGTGGAGTGAGGTAAGGTAAGATGCTACCCGTTCACATGTATTATTTTAGTTGCTTTTGACTTGGCAAAGAATGTCCTGTCTTTCCTGGCCCTTTCACGTCAGGAGAAATTGGATGGGTGGTTGCAGTGGTTCTGTGAGGCTCTTTCCAATAGAGGGAATATAATAACCTGGATGTCCTTTCTCCTGTGTTGTAAGAAAACTTGCAATACTATTATTGCAGCTGCATTTTTCATGTTTTCTAATGCCAGGAGACCTGCAATCATGCTACAATCTTCTTTACGGTGTGGGAAAGTGAAATCTTAGGAGAAAGGCGGAGGCATGGCCACTTACCAGCTCACCTGTGGGGTAATTTTATCTTGCTCTGGGCAATTGCTTAATTGCACCTTTGCATACCTTGCCAGCAGGAGCAAGGAACTGGAGTTGTTACCCTGACCTAATTGTGAGCATCTCAGCCGTTCTCTTCCTCAGCAAGCAAACTTGTTTTCTTACTTTCATTCTTGCAGAAGTGTATTGTCTTCTGTCCCATAAGCCTGAAATGGCAAATGATCCTTAACTTTCAAAGGGGAGCATTTATTCAGTGAAGTGAGTCGGATACTGTAGTTTTCTACACAAGGGCTAGGTAATCTGTGGCCCTCCAGATGTTGGATGTTGATTCTTCATCCTCCCTAAGCATTGGTCATGCTGTTTGGAGCTGATGGGAGTTTGAGACCGGCAACATCTGGAGAATTGCCCCGTTTCCTACCTGTGCTCTACATGCTTCACCTGAAAACAACCCCTGTTGAACTCAGTGGGACTCAACACACATACAATAAACACATTGTCGATCTAGGAAATAGATGGCTCTTTAGGGGTTGCACAATTCTGCTTCCCTGTAAATACCAGTATGTGTGAAGAAATGGGTTGAGTTTGAAAACGTCTGCAAGTACGATGGTGTGCGATTGTTTCAGTATTTCAAGACAGATATGGAAGGGCTTGTAGGTAGTGCAGTGTAGGGGTTAGAGGTTAAACTAGAACCTTGGGTACCGGGTTTCAAGTCTGAGTCACTGGATAACCTTGGGCCAGCCACTGACTCTTAGCCTAACCTACCTGGCAGGGTTGTTGTTATGATAACATAAGGACATGCAGGGGCAAACCATGTATGCCACCTTGAGCTCCTTGGAGGAAAGTTGGGATATAAATGTAATAATAAGAATGATAATGCTAGCTTTCAATTTAGAGATCGACCTGTTGAACATACAATATATTTATTTTAGGGCTGTGGCGTTCAGTTGATCACAAGAAACATACACACATAGATACGGAGATATATATCTTTTAAATAAAACACTTTAAAAGCTGCAGATAGTACACTCTTCGAAGAAGCAGTCTCCCTTTTTTCTCTTAAGTTGGAGGGAATGCCTCTCCTAAGTTAATGCCCGCTATGGCAAATGCATGCATCATCTTGAAACAAAGAAAGTTGTCTTGTTTCAGAACAATTGTTTTTTTTTTTTTTATAAGATTTTATTATTTTCTATTAAAACAAAAGAAAAACATAGCATAAACACCAACATTAACAATACAAAAACACAATACATAAACACAATACATAAACACAATCAAACAATTACAATAAAAAGAAACATATACAAACCTTTAAGCTAACACTTATCCTCTTACTTTTCTTGGTACTATCTTCTCTATTTTTGTAAAAAATTGTGCAGTGTTTTTACATGCATGCATATGAGACCAACACATTCATTTAACCAAAACTTGTGCTTTTAATGAGCTAGGATTTATTTAGTTTAGTCCTGTATTTTAAATCTCATCAGTCCTATTCCCCCCCCCCATCTCATTGTTGAGCTGTCATAGCATAGTACAGGGTTGGTTCCCTCTAGACTCCAGTTCCTATCATTCCTGGCCAGAGCTGTTGTCTGAACGACACCTGCAGAGCAAAAACGTTGGTTACCCTGGCAATGGTCTTTGAAAACATCTCCGCTTAGCCACGAACTCACTAGATGGCCTTGAGCAAGAATTCTCTTTAATCTCAGCCCTTCTACTCTTGTCTTTTCAAACCGTAATATGGGACTGATGATGTTCACGCTGGCTTTGTTTAAATAATATTCCTCCGTTACTCATCCTCTCCTGTGCCTTGTATCAGTCCTCTCTCTCGTAGGAAGAAAGTATTAAATGTTTCGTGTGTTTCAAGCTACGGTTGTGATTTATTTTTTTTAGTGAAAGTATTACTGTGTTGTTTTTTTTTGTGAATTGCTTTGAGGTTTGGCATACAAATCTTAAGAAATAAAATTGAAAGGAGATGTAGACAGCTGCTCAGCCTTGTAGGTCTATGACTGACCGCCCTGTGATCCTTGGATAAAGTGGCTGGGGAGACCCAGCCAGATGGGCAGGTTACAAATAATAAATTATTATTAAATTATTATATAAACATAATAAATACATAAAATAAATATCTAGGAGGACAGTGATGGGGAACGTTTTTCTATGAAGGCTAGTTGACTTCCTTTTGGTGCTGTAGCCACTGTTGGGTGAAGCTGGAACAAAGGGAGGGTGGTGGTCGCAATATTTAGGGTTGTGTAGTGCACTTTCTGTCTTTCTCTGCCACAGTAATAGACGTTTTCTGGGAAATTTTCTCATGCAAATTAGGCTTATTTTTATAGTGTAATTTCCATCAGCAAATTTTCATTCTGCCTTGAAAATGTTTCTATGCAAGTTAGCCTGATATGCACCAGGAAAAATTTCCAGTTTGTGTTAGAAAGCTCCCTAGAGATTGATCTAATATGTCTTGAAACTGAACATTTTACAGGGAAAAATGAAGTACAGTATTTGGCAGGCTGGGGAGTGGGGTGGAATCGCTGGACATCATTGCTCTGCTACCATATCTTTGCATTAAATTAGGGCTGCATGTGGCCTATGAGCTTCTTGTTTTCGGTATGAGAAGTCCTGAGAGCAAGGGACACTCCTCAGAAGTCGGACCAAAGCTCACAGGTAGATTCGCTCACTGATCAGAGTGTTCACAGCTAGAGCACTCGCTATGCATATAGAAAGTCTCCAGATTGAGCAGCTTGGTGGCATGACAATGTTCTGTCTTGAGACTTTGGAGGGCTGCCGCCTGTCAGTTCTGGAATGGATGGACAAAATTGTCTCAGGCTGTTTTCTTAAGGTGTTGCATGTTCCACCAAATCACAGAGGCAAAGTGACTAACTAGACATGGAAGCAGATCTTCCTTTTCCTCAAGGGGCCGGCAAAGTTTTTGTGGCTTGGGCTGGTTCACGGTCCCGCAGATGTTGCGATGGGCTGGAGTGCGTGCTGTGCACACATGCACAAACACTATTTCCGGCGCTCCTTCTGGTGTGGAGGAGGCATGCATAGCTTCCCATTGGCTGCAGGAGCCTCCTGCAGCCAATGGGAAGCCAGCCAGTGTTGCGGAAGGCGGTCCCCACTCTGCTCTGCACCAGTTTAGCGTGGCACATGGGAGCTGACCGAGCAGGCGGTGGGGGTCCATGGGCCGGTTAAACCTGGGCCGGTTAGCCTTAGGTTGCCAACCCCTGCTCAAGGGCTACTGCATTAGGTGATTGGGTGTATCAACAAGCTCTCTTCTCTGATTCATTTAGGTCCTGAGTTCCTATGAGTGCAATGCTGTGTACGCTTAACTCATGAATAAGCTTTACTGGATATAGTTGGATATGCTTCTGAATGAACATTCATAGAATCAGTAGTTTAGTGGGGCCAAGCCACACATCAGTGCTGCTATACCTTACCCAGATGGCATTTGGCAAGGCTACACAAATGCACCAGTGGAGCCAGCTCTCTTCCTGGTCTACTTGCACAGCTCCCTATCGAGGCCAATGCCATCCTGATAAGCTACAGTGGCACTGCCCCATCACACAGTTTAGGGTGTGGGCTGTCCCCACCGCCTACATTCCTGCTGAAGTCTAGTTAAAGTCTTGCACAACCTGATTATTATTATTCAGATCACGAGTTGTCCAATCAGCGTGATGTTCCTCCTAGGGGGTCATGACCATTTCTTAAATTTTCAGACCTAAAGTCTTCCCTGGTGCAATGGTTTGGAAAAAAGTAGGAAGTCGCTTGCAACGGCCATGGCTAAGCCCACTTCCTTTCAGACATCTTGCATGAGTCATGATGGATAAGGAAATTGTTTCGGCTCTCAACTCTCCCTTGCTGTCCTGCACACTCCTTTGTTGACACTGATAGTAATTGTCCAGGTTAAGCATTGCATTTGCTTTCCACTCTTTTGGTTCAATCTCTCGAGTATTACTTTTTATTGTCTGTGTCGGTCCTACAGAAACAATGTTTATTTTCCCGCTGGCTAACTACTTAAAGATTATTTAGAGATGGGAGACATGGGGTGTGACCAGAAATTGAGAAATTGTTCTTCTTGTGTGAACTGTCATTTCCTAATTCTAACAGAACGCGAGGTGTTTGATTTTAGCTTCTTTCTCTTTTTTCAGTCTAGTAATCTAGAATTATACATTATGTGCAGCGTGTATAATCTAGAAGTAAAAATTTGCATAGGATTGAAGCTTTAAATGTAGTAAGCACTAGCTCATGATTCTTTTGGACATCTCGGTGCATCTAGTCATGCATGGATACTTCCTGCATGAATTGTAGTATTTTGATGTTGTGCAAAGGAACGTCGGAAGCTGTCTTTATTATGCTGAGTCAGACCATTTGGTCCATCAAGCTCAGTACTGTTTACACTGACTGGCAGTGGTTCTTCTGGGTTTCTGGCAGGGAGTCTTTCCAGTTCTAGTTGGAGATACTGGGGATTGAACCTGAGACCTTCTGCATGCAAAGCAGATGCTCTACTACTGAGCTATGTTCCTTCCCTCTAAACCTTGCCATGCCTCATGCTGGGAAATTATGGGACAGGTGCTGCAGTGAGATAAAGGCTGTGGTTGGGATCAACACAGTCACTTGTTCTGGAGCTCTACAGAATTCTCTCAGTTGGTAGAACACGAGGCTCTTAATCTCAGGGCTGTGGGTTTGAGCCCCACCTTGGGCAAAAGATTCCTGCATTGCAGGGCGTTGGACTAGATGACCCTTGTGTTCCCTTCCAGTTCTACAATTCAGTGATTTTAGACACAAGTGGAGCCGCATTTGACATGGGATGGGTGAATGAGGGCTGTGCATGAAACAGAAGAATATTGGTATATGGATGCGTTGTGTTAATATTTCAGACAATGGTTCTGACTAGAAGAAGCTGTGTTATGGAAGGATAGTTTTGCAGAAATGCTAACTCTTTAAATGATGGCTTTTAATAAGCGTTACACAGATTAATTGAGGATAAGGCTATCAGTGGTTCCTTATCCTTATGGTTATTGTCTATCTCCACTATCACGAGGCAACGTACCTTTGAATGCCAGGAATCACAGGTGGGGAGAGGGTTGTTGCACACTCAGGTCTTGATTACATTCTAGTTCGCCCCCCCCCCCCACAACAGCAACCAACTTATGGAATTAGAGAGAGAGAACACGAGAATGAACCACGAGACTGTCGTTTTTGCTTCCACAGACTAGCGTGGCTGCTATCCCTCTAGTAATAAGTTCATGCTGCCTTAACTTTAATTTTTGAGGGTTGCTAACTTTCCCGGGTGGGCTGGTTAGGAAAAGTTCCCATCTGGTGGAAAGTTTTATACATCATCTTAACTTTATAGCTGTGATTCACAAATGGTTTTGCTAGCACCAGATTAATTCATTTCAATTGCAAAAAAAGAAAGTCTTCTAGTACTGGTATTGTATGTGAATCTCCCACTTGTGTAAAATATAAGCCATTGTATAAATCTTTGTGGGGCTGAATCGTTAGTGAGGTTCCACTTGGTTGGTCCTAGGAGAGGCAGAAGAGAATTTATTCATGAGCTATAAGCATCTAAAACATAATAAGCTCACATATTTTGCTAGCCTTGATTTAAGGCCCCGTGAACGTAGAAATAATGGCAACGTATGCTTGGATTTAAGCATGAAACTCTCGGGTTTATTTTTCAGATTTATTCTTGTACTGTTTTCTGCAGAACTTTAAATATATTTTCGCCTTTTCATTACAGATTATGTTTATTTTGAAAACTCTTCAAGCAACCCATATCTGATCAGGCGAATAGAAGAACTTAATAAGGTACATGAATATGCAGTCTTTTGTGCCACTTGACAAAGAGTTGATGTCCTTCCACAGTGGAACGCAGAGGTGTAATTCTTTTATAAAATATGGAAGTTATTCCGCGCCCCCACAGCCTTTGTGTGAAGTTTGTGAAGAAATGCTTTTTTCCAGGGCTGCATTTTAGAAAATGAAATATACTTCAATCTGTGCCATAACTGGAAAAAAAAGCCCATGCCACCTAATAGATCATTTGGCTTTGTTTAGATGAACTGTGATTTAGTACTTGTATTCTCCTCTCCTGGCTGCTGGAATCCTGTGGCGGCAGGATGCAACCTGCTGGAGACAGTCTGGAGGTGTATAAACGGTATAGCATGCAGTGGAAATCCACAGCTGGGTGATTATAGGGGGAGCCTGCAAAGGACATACATCAAGAGAACGAATGTCATAGTGGAGCAGGACAAGGATTAGCTAAGCACACTCTGCAAGATCACAGATAGAGTAGTTGACTGCCTGAGCTGAGCTGAGCCTTGCATATTGATTGGCACATGCCCAGGAGTTTGAACCAAGCCACTTTTGCTTTGGTGAGGAGTGACTCTTTGATGGGGTTGCAGCCTGACTTGGAGCCCAGCAAACATTAGGAACCAAGGAAGCTTCCTAATACAGTGGTACCTCGGGTTAAGTACTTAATTCGTTCAGGAGGTCCATTTTTAGCCTGAAGCGTACTTAACCTGAAGCACCACTTTAGCTAATGGGACCTCCTGCTGCTGCTGCGCCGCCAGAGCACGATTTCTGTTCTTAAGCGGAGTTCTTAACCTGAAGCGTATTTAACCCGAGGTACCACTGCAATAATAACAATAGTTGGATCCCTTCCAATCGGGATTCAGGCCTCACCATGGGACTGAAACCGCCTTGGTCGCGCTGGTCGATGATCTCCGGCGGGCTAGGGACAAAGGTGAGAGCTGTTTCCTAGTTCTGCTGGATCTCTCAGCGGCCTTTGACACCATCGACCATAACATCCTTCTAGACCGGCTAGAGGGGTTGGGAGCTGGAGGCACTGTTATACAGTGGTTCCGCTCCTTCCTCCTGGGCCGTGTTCAGAAAGTGGTGGTGGGGGATGAGTGTTCAGACCCCTGGGCTCTCACTTGTGGGGTGCCTCAGGGTTCTGTCCTCTCCCCCATGCTTTTTAATATCTATATGAAGCCGCTGGGAGAGATCATCAGGGGGTTTGGGCTGGGTGTTCATCAGTATGCGGATGATACCCAGCTCTACCTCTCTTTCAAATCAGAACCAGTGAAGGCCGTGAAGGTCCTGTGTGAGTGCCTGGAGGCGGTTGGAGGATGGATGGCGGCTAACAGATTGAGGTTGAATCCTGACAAGACAGAAGTACTGTTCTTGGGGGACAGGAGGAGGGCAGGTGTGGAGGATTCCCTGGTCCTGAATGGGGTAACTGTGCCCCTGAAGGACCAGGTGCGCAGCCTGGGAGTCATTTTGGACTCACAGCTGTCCATGGAAGCGCAGGTTAATTCTGTATCCAGGGCAGCTGTCTACCAGCTCCACCTGGTACGCAGGCTGAGACCCTACCTGCCCGCGGACTGTCTCACCAAAGTGGTGCATGCTCTGGTTATCTCCCGCTTGGACTACTGCAATGCGCTCTATGTGGGGCTGCCTTTGAAGGTGACCCGGAAACTGCAATTAATCCAAAATGCGGCAGCTAGACTGGTGACTGGGAGTGGCCGCCGAGACCACATAACACCGGTCCTGAGAGATCTGCATTGGCTCCCAGTACGTTTCCGAGCACAATTCAAAGTGTTGGTGCTGACCTTTAAAGCCCTAAACGGCCTCGGTCCTGTATACCTGAAGGAGCGTCTCCACCCCCATCATTCAGCCCGGACACTGAGATCCAGCGCTGAGGGCCTTCTGGCGGTTCTCTCATTGCGAGAAGTGAGATTACAGGGAACCAGGCAGAGGGCCTTCTCGGTAGTGGCGCCCGCCCTGTGGAACGCCCTCCCATCACAGGTCAGGGAAATAAACAACTACCTGACATTCAGAAAAAACCTGAAGGCAGCCCTTTTTAGGGAAGTTTTTAATGTTTGATATTGTTGTATTTGGTTTTTGTTGGAAGCCGCCCAGAGTGGCTGGGGAAATCCAGCCAGATGGGCGGGGTACAAATAATAAATATTATTATATTATTATTAGTAGTAGTAATTTATATGCCGGCCATCTGACTGGGTTGCTTCCACAAATTAAACACATTAAGCACAGTAAAGAACATCAAACATTTAAAAATTTACCTATTCAGGGCTACCTTCAGATGTCTTCTAAAAGTCAGATTGTTGTTTTATTTCCTTGACAACAGACTCATACCGAGTCAGGCCATTGACATGCACTGCAATGTGCATCTTACTGCAGATGCTGTTTATCTGTGCTGCATTGCTTTTGATGGGATGCACATTCTGAAGTTTAGTATTGTCTCCTCTTACTGGTAGCGACTTGGGTGGATTTGATTTAAATCATGATTAAAATCACTAGTCAGTAAGGCTTGATTTAAATCTTTTTTTATATATAGAAAGACTCATTCTTGCTGGTATAATCTTAATATTTACAACCAGAGGAAGGTTTCATTTTTGGAATAATAAATTTTTGGAGTAGTTTTTATAGTTATATCAAAAATTACAGATTTAGTTATACTATTAGAAATACATAGGCAGATAATTATGAAATTATTGTGAGGTTTAATAAGTTAACTGTTTATATTTGGACAACTTTTCTGCTGTGCTTTATTGGAAGGAGAAAAATAACCATTTCCTTAATAACAATTTAAACTATTTATTTAACTAAAGCAATAACATTATAGCATATGTATCCATGTTTGTTTTAACTGATGTGAACTGAACGTTGCTGTTGCTTTTTATAAAAACTTAGACTGAGTTTTAGCACGCATGAAAAACTTAAATCCTTATTTCCTGATGAATATCCTTTGGACTATAATGTAACTTAAATAGAAAACTGTCTTTAAAAAGATTTTTCCTCCAAAAGCATTTTATTTTAAAAACCTGATTTAAATTTTAAAAATCTGATTTTTTTTTTAAATTAAAAAATTACTGATTTTTTATCCACTCTGGTAGCGGCTCTCCAGGGTTTCAGGCAGGGGTCTCTTCTAACCCAAGGGTGGAAAAAGTGCTGCACTGTTGACTCCCCAACAGGAGTAGCCAGCTTGGAAGAGCAGTAGTGTGTCATCTCCTTCCCAAACTGGCTTTTCCTGCTCTCTAGTCAACAACTCCCCTTATTCCTAGCCAGAATGGCCAGTGGTCAGGGATGATGGGAGTTGTAGTCTTAACAGCATCTAGGATGCCTATCCCAGGATTAAGGGATGGGAATGGTAGGCTTGATAATCTGCCACATGCTCAACCATAAAAAAGATTGAGATAAACTTTGGCTTGGGGGGGGGGGAGAACTGACTAAAGAGGGGGAGGTTTATTAAACAATTAGTGCTGTCCCATCGCCAAGTTTTGCTGGCCATGAGTTCCACAGTTTTGATACCCTGATTTATCCGTGGGTTTTGTTGTTTTTGCAGACTGCCAATGGCAACGTCGAAGCAAAAGTGGTGTGCTTTTACAGACGCCGTGACATCTCCAATAGCCTCATCATGCTTGCTGACAAGCATGCAAGTAAGTAGATTGTTTCCTTCAGAAACAAACTGCATGGGTTCTGCAGTTTATTGTTTTCTGTGTGCGTGTACTGGAATGTGCATCTTCATGCAGGTGCAGTTTATCCACAGTCCGTTGCATTTCAAGTGCACACCTGCCTGCATTCCCTCACAACTTCACTCACACCCCTAGGGTGGAATTCAACTTTCACCCTTTGCTTTGTTGCTTCTGGAAAGAAGGCCTCTGATAGCGATTTCTGCCAATACTCCTATACTCTGCATCCCTCTGCAAAATCTGCTCTGAAGTGTTGGGAGACCCCGTAGAATGGATTTCTTAGGATGAAATGCTGGTTGCTGAGGTCAGAGAAAAATCCTCCCTTTTGTTAGTGAACTGCTATGCTGAATTGATATCCCTTTTATTTGAAAAGTATTATTTCCTCCTTTTTATCTGTGACATGGTCGACAGCCGAATATCTGTGTGGCTTTGCTCAGCAATATTGTATGTTTCTTTTGCATTTATCTACGCAGTGACATAATTCACGATTTGGTAAGCAGCCCTTGCCGTGTCTACCCCTGGAAGGTTAATGCCTTTAGCCGTAGTTTCCTGTTGCTCGTGTGAACTCTGTTTTTGTATATGCCATTTAAGTGATTGTTTCCGCTCAGTTCTCATTGGTAACGATAGGAGCAAGAGATTTAGCTGAGGCAGCACTGAAAGTTTAGAACTTGACACTCTGCCAAAAAATAAATAAATTATATCCTGATATTCTGCCAAAGAGGGATAGCTTTAATGTAGTTTGCGGTTTCTTTATCTTTCGCAACAAGGCTTCATTATTTCATGCATAAATAATGTGCTAAGTTTTTGGAAATCATCGTGGCAAAATGCCGTATTGATTTCCGCCCTTTTCTTTAGTCTTCCTTTCTTATTCTTCCTTTTTTTTATTGCTTTGTAACACCTACCCAAGCATATCAAGCCATTTCCCAGTTTTTATATTATTTAGTTAGGTATTAAATTTCTATACCACCCTTCATCCAAGGCTAACAGGGCGGTTTACAGTAATACAAACACAGAAATACATACCATAGTAACAAACGCAAACAATACCCCCCCCCACCACAGTTTAAAAGGCCATAGATTATTTAATGAGATCATGGGTGAAAAGACAGTTAACACAGTGTATTCATTGTGGAGTAGAGACTGACGGACTTCCGTCTTGTAGGATCCATTTAGTTTTTTATTACAACCTTTAGATCGTCCAACTTGACCTGGTGCAAAAGGCATACGCTTAGAATTAATTCTGAGCCAAGGAACCAAGCAAAAGAATTGAATGGAGTTCACTGGTCTTGCACATAAATACTCCAGATTGCTTCATTTTGGCAGTATAATTTAGAGCAAGAGGTTAGTTATTTTGTTGCTATTACTAAACAACTGAGTCAGAAATAATATCAGATCTACCCAGAGATCTCCCAGCAGATATTTTGCCCATCCCTTGTGCAGAGAAGTAACAGATTGTTCTTTCTATGGTTATAGATTATTTCGATGCTGCCTTTCGGCCAAAAAGGCTTCAAACGTGGCTTACAAAGGTTTTTGTTTAAAGTGCAACTTACAACAATTTAATACAACAAAATCCAAGCATTAAGCAACAACTAAAAGCCAGGGTGGATTTGATTTAAATCAATCTGATTTAAATCACGATTTAAAACACTAGTCAGTAAGGCTTGATTTAAATCACAGTTTTCTACATAAAGACCAATTCTTGCTGGTATAACTTCAGTATGCAAGTAGATGAAGATTTTTAGAATAACAACTTTTCATATTAGTTTTTTTATCCCCAGTTTAATAGGTTAATCATTCATATTTGGACAACTTTTCTGTTGTACTTAGGAAGGAGAGAAATAATCATTACCTTAATAATAACAATTTAAATAGATTTATTAGATCCATTCCACTCCAAACAATCAGAAAAATATTGTTTCTATTCTATTCACTGAACTTCTTGAAACTTAACACTGAAGGGGTTGATTCTGTATTCATAGGTTTGTAGAACAATAGGATTAAGGTCTTTTTCTCAACTCTGTTCATGTTATAACATTTTTGCTGTGAAGAAGAGGCATGTGATCTCTGCTGAGTCAAATTCAGTTTTGAGAACTGCAAAAGTAAACCAAGCATCTGTGATAATATCTTGTAGGAAGGGAAACTGCCCAATAATCATACAAAAACCTCTGGAAGAGCATAAATGACATTGTGAATGGATTAATGGAATTTATTTACCAAAAAAATTAAACATATACAGCCTTATTCCACATAATTAAAAAACTAATCTTTATTTCATGATTGAATAACCTTTGGATGGTAATATATTTTCACCAAAAAGCATTTTATTGTAAAAAAATCCGATTTAAATTAAAAAAAAAATCTGATTTTTATCCACCCTGCTATAAGCCCAATGGATCCATGTCCCGGCCCAAAACCAAAGGAATCAAGCCATAGAACTAGGCAGTGCAACTACACTCTCACCCCTCCCTCCCTCCCTCCCTCCCTCCCTCCCTCCCTCTCTTTCTTTCTCTCTCTCACCCCTTCCTTCCTTCCTTCCTTCTGAGCCGTTGAAGGCTTTCTCCATTAAAAGCAGCCATTGGAATTGGGCTCAGCTGGCGCTGTGTCAGATGCTCAACGCGTCTTGCCCCGGTGAGCAATCTGGCTGCCAACTTCTGCACTGGCTGAAGTGTCTGAAGCGTCTTTGGAGGCATCCCTCTGTATAACGCATGGCAGGACGCGGACCTTGAGGCTGTCCTCAAGGTCTGCTTGCTTTACAGCGAGGCGTGAGGAGGGACGGACGGGAGCCCCTTCCACCCCCCCCCCCCAGCTTACTATAAAGCAAGCAAGGGGAGAGCCGCTTACACGCTCTTCACGGCTCTTGCTAGAAAAAATATTTTCCCCTTGTTTTCCTCCTATAAAAACAAGGAGCATCTTATGGTCTGAAAAATATGATAGCTATGCTCTGAATAACAAGGAATTAACAGCACAGAGTGCCTGAACACAAGACGAGACCTAAAGTCCATTGAGTTCAGCACCCTCTTTTTGACTTTGGCCATGGCCTTGCAGATGCCTCTAGGAAGCTGAAGAGCAGAGCATAAATGCAATAGCTGTTTGTCATAGTTATGTCCTATCATCTGTTATGCAGAGATAGAGTGGAGGGAAGCCTGCCTAGCAGTTTAATGTGAGCTTCTCTGAACTTCTTGAAATAAATAAGCAGAAGATTGAACAAGCAAACTTTCTGTAGTGTTTCTTTTAATGATGGTCATCTAATAATTCTGCTTTATTTGGTTTATTTTGAGGAAGACATGCTGTGCCTCTCCCACCCTGGGGGTGGGGACATAAAGGAACACTAATAATGAGTTCCTTTCCTTGACATAATAGCCATTTCTCCCTTTTGTGAATGACAGTGTATAATTAGTAGTTGACTCCTGTTCATGAGCGTCTCATTAACCAGATTAGTGTCAACTCTTTAAGTACAGAGCAAAAGTTTCATATTGTCATAAGCACACAATAGGCTTATTTTAGTGAATGGCTTGTTAATATATTAATGAGATTTGGGAAAGCAAAGCTCTCGTAAAGGGGATTTTATTCTGCAGACCTCGACCCTGTGTAAATACATCTGTTTACCAGCTTTGTCATTTTCTACCTAGAATTTTGCATGTTCCAGTAGAAGTGCTTTGTATTTGTCTGCATTCAGAGTTATAAGGCATGGGAGAACTCTTAGTATCTTCCTACAAAAAGCATACAGGAAAGTAGGGATATTACAGGCGAGTCATTGCCTTTCAGCTAAATTCCTGTGTTCCTCCAGAGGACCTGTCAGTCCCAGCTAGAATCCCTGATGGTCAGGGGTGATGAGAATTGTAATCTATCAGTGTCTCATGCATGTTGCTCTCAGGAGGAGGGGGAATGACACTAATAAGGTAGATAAATAGATTGAAAGCTTATCTAAACCAACTTGGGAATCCTTTAATATTTTGTTGGCATTCTGTGTGTCTTAGGAGGCAGTGGAGGAGTGCACCTTTGGGGGTGAAGTCAAACTGTTAGAGTGGTACGGCTTCTGCTGTAGCTGTAGAGACTTATACAGGAGAGACCCTATTTTGTTGCAGCTGAGGCAGACAAAGGCGTCCAGTTGTGCTACTGCAGATGGACCACTGTGTACCTTCTCTCTGTATTCTTCCCAGCAGCCATTCTTCTGGATCTTCCTATGGATACATGACCTGATCCTGTCTCCAGGCACTCAGGTGGTCTGCAAGGGATTCCCACATGGCGAGGTTAATGTTGCCAGCCTTCATGTCTTATTTGCATGCCTCATTCTTTGTAGCAAAGAGTTGGTCTGCCAATGGGCCTGGTGCCTGAAGCCTGCTCCCCATAGAGCACGTCCTTGGGGGTTTCCATTTCCATGACGTTGAGCCAACCTTCTGGAGGAGAAAAGAGGATAATCTTAAAAATAAACACATAATTTCAACAGTAAGGCTTTTAGGGGAGTGACCAGTAAAATTGTAAAAACAATGATTCAAATAAGGAAGCAATGTAAGGGGGGGGGGGACAGTGAAAAGCAAGCTTATACAAGCAGCCGAAGCAGGAAACACACCAAGGGCATAAAACAGGGGCAGGGAACAGAATGCAGCTGGTACAGGATCCTGAGCTCCCCTACCCTAAGCAGGCCTGTCTGGCAGATGAGTGGGACCAGTGGTAACCAGGTCTCAAGATGTAAACCACCCGTTGTGCCCGATCAGTGATACCTTGTTCACAAGAGAGGCACATAGTTGAGTGTGTCACTTCAAGCACTTTGTATTATCAGGCCATGTCAGCTGAAATTGATCCCACTAATACTGTGGGACTCCTCATTAGAAGCTGCCGCATAACTATCCCATCAAGATGGTGCTGAAGGAGAGTTACTTCATCCTCAAAGAGGATGCAAGCATGTCACAATGGGCCTCTGAGGGGTGTAGCAAAAGTGTTCTCCAGGCTCAACAGCCCTCTTACTTGAAAATCAAGAGACCATGTAGCGGCTTCCCACCAAATATCTTCAGTCCCTGGTGAAACTGAATAGAGGGAATGAGGTTCAGGGAATCACGTGTGGCAAGGCTGCATCTAGGATACAGTTTCTTGCTGCATAGAGTGTTACCTAGGACCAGGTACAATATGTAGTTGGCTAGCTATAGACATCTCTCCCTCTGATAGATACCACTGGTTCCCAGCAATGATAACTGTAGCTGAGAGGAGGAGAACTTTTGATCTGGAGAAGGTCTAGGAATGATGGGCACCTGCTTGGTGGCCTCCTTGGCTTTTGGTGGATTAGATACATAGAGGTAATCGTTGCGTTGTTTTATGGTGAACAGGAGGGGACAGAAGTTTGTATGTGGAGTTGCTGTAGAGCTAATTAACAGTGGATGAGAGCTGAAAGCTGGGGGGTGGGAGCAGGTTCAAGCATGCCACAGTAATGAAGTTCTGGTTTATAGGCTGCAGATAATGCCCAATCTGACCTTACCTAGGCAATTCAGATATAATGCTCACAGGAAGCTAATGAGGTCATGAAGAAGTAAGGGAAGGTGGCAGCATTTTAAGAACACACAGGCGTTTTGTGCTTGCTGAATGGTTGAAGTTTTCAGCCCAATGGAATTCAGCTGCTTTTGAAGCTGAAAATTAGAAATTTGCCTTTGTTTAACTAGGAGGCACGGCTTAGATTCGCCGGCTGAACCAGGTGAGGGTAGCCAATGGATTTCAAACTCTTGGTGAGTTAGAGACTTCCCCTGCATGTGAAGACAGGCTGTGATGGATTGCACAGACAAGACCAATAGTGGGTCCAACAGTCAAGATAGAAGAGCCATAGAGGGAAGTAAGGGGCAGATGGGGTTCGTCAACCTGGGAAGATAGCCTATTAAGGAGAAGGAAAACTTTGATCCTAAACCTTTACTGCTTTGTGGGTTATCTTTGGGAGAGAAAAAAAGGCTAAGGTGTAAACCCTACACAAGTCCAGAGTGGAGTCCCAAAGATGGTTGGATGGCACTTATACGCCGCCTCCTGGCAACTCCATGAGAAAGCTAAGCTGCTTCCCTTTGGACGCTGTCAGGGAAAGAGGGATTGCTCAGGAGGAGCGGGGGGAGAGAAAGGGGGAAACTGCAGAGGAGAGAAAAGATAGCGATTCAGCCAGTAAAAGGGAGCTGTTGGGATATCGAGAGCAGTTGCCCATAATCTCTACAGATTCATCTTCCTCTACCAGCCCCCACCAGGAAACGTCTCCCGAAGAGGGAGAAATGTCACACACTGTCGGTAGCAGACAAGTGGGGGAGCAGAGGGGGAGGCGTCATATCAGAGGGCCGAGAGGTTGGCTCTGTTGGCGTGCGCGGGAAGATAGCAGTCCGGGAAACTGAAAGTAATGGAGCAGTCATGATTTCAACACTCTAACCCTTAATGATTAATAAACAGCTTTTTAGCTCACCGCTGGAGCTGGTCGTTTCTCACGAGCAACATCAAAGGCAAGAGAAGCCTGACAGACGCCATCAGTGAGGCCGAGATGGTGTCTTGTCTTCTGGGCGGCTGAGGACCTCCATACACGCTGCCCAAGCTTGTGACCTGGGGAGGTCACTTCAGTGCTGCTAACTCAGTGGCTTGACTCCACCCCCAGAGGTGCACTCCATTCTCTCTTGAGACAGACGGATGCCAACAATAACACAGAAACGTTTTAAAAGATTTTTACAATAAAAGCCTCCCCACCCCCCCCCACCCCGCCGCTCCCAAGTGGGTCACAGTTGTTGATACAGGGCAATGCAGTTTTAAGGGTGGTATCCAACTAACATGGCCCATGAGTGCAAGGATTTACACTTGTGCCATGGAATGTCCACCCTCTCCTCTGCCCATACATATCTCTTAAAAGAGGGGCAGGGAAACAAAACATGATTTGCAAAGGAAAAATGCTAAGAGGGGATAATTTGCCTTCTATCTAGTCTGCATTAGCTTCCAAGAAATTCTACCGAATAAAATGAAATGTACTTAGCACTTACTTAGCTAATTACTAAGTACTTACTTCCATCGAAGTCTTGTGATAAAGACAAGCATATGCTTCCAAGTATGAAGACTCTATAAACTGTGGTGGAAATGGTTGTAATACATCATCACAGAAAACTGTGACGTTTTAAGGGAAGGGAACATGCTTTGAATGCAAAGGGCTGTCGTTTTAATACCTGGCATCTCCAGGTAGGCCAGGCCGGGGGAAAAAAAAACCTTGTCTGAAACCTCAGGGTATTACTGGTATTTTCGATTTGTTGATTTAACCTACTTAGCAGACTTAAGCAATTTTAAGCTTGACTTAAGTCACAAGGTGTTCAGTAATTCAGGTTGATCCAGCTTAGTATTTTTCTTTTGGTTTCTCATAAAAGCAAATGCAGCCTGCTATCAATCCACCCCAGAGAATGTCTGAAGCAGAGTCTGAACAGAGTAGGCGATATATTTCCCCCTGCATTTACGCACTTGTTTGGCAGTTAGGAAAAAAAGTAGTAAGTTTATGATAACATTCTAGCTGCTTTCAAAGGCTTGTTAATCGTTTTCAGCATAAAAAGAAAGCATATGCACAGCAGTTTCTTTTTCCTTTATCTCTGCTGGCTGACTCTTCACCTGGAACTTTCATCCCTTTATAGATTTCGTATTGGCTGTTATGTTGGTATTGGAGAGTGAGGGCTGAGTCAGATGTTCTTGCCTTGCAGAAGTATCTGGTCCAGATAGGCTGGCGATTCAGACTGCTCTCCCAGACAATGCCCAGACAGAACATGTGCAACAAAAAGTTTTGTGGCACTTTGAGGGACTGCCCTGAATTTCATGGTGTTTTGTGTGTGTGTGTGTGTGTGTGTGTGTGTAGTAAATAGATTAGAGGCAAATTAAATGCGGAAAGTTCAGAGGCGGTGATAAAATTGCATAGTTGACAGTGGTAATTCACGGAACGGCTGTTTGATAAAACAGGCATCCCGGCATTGGTATGGCAATTCATACATGTAGCGTGATTAATCCCCCACCCGCCCAAAAACCTTTGTCCCAATTGTCTACGATTAATAGCATTAAACCTCTTAATGAATTGTAATATATTGGTGTGGCGTTGCTTTCCTTTTGAAGTTAAACAAAGGAGCTCCGAAAGGAAAGCCACTTTAAGGGCAATTATAAAATATCCCCGGTGCTGAAATCTAAAGTGCATTTGAAGCACATGGCACCCCACAAAGCATCATGGGAACTGTAGTTTGCAAAGGGTGCTGGGAATAGCAACCCTGTGAGGGGTAAGCTATAGTCCCCAGGATTCTTTTAGGGGAGAGGTGTGTATTTTGAAGGTGCTTAAAATATATTTAAAAAATTCCTCCCAGTAGCACCTTAGAGACCAACTAAGGTCTCTAAGGTGCTACTGGAAGGAATTATTTTATTTTATTTTGTTTTGACTACGGCAGACCAACACGGCTACCTACCTGTAACTTAAAATATATGTGTGGATTGGACCAATTTTATCATACAAGTGGTGCCTAAAACAAAATGTGTGCAATGTATCCTTATCTCTTAGCAGCAGGGTTCCTGCCAGTCATAAATGCTGACATCTGGGATACTATAAGCTATAGGTGTTCAACCAGTTGTTCTGCTCCCCACTCCCACCCTCCATTCCCATTTCCCTTTTCCAACTGATACTCAATATTCCATCGCTACTGAGCATTTCTCATTCCTCATCGGGCTGTTTTTTTTTGGGGGGGGGTTGTTACCACTTTAGGTGTTTTATTTTTTTTATTTATTTTTTTGCTTCTTCTGCCAATCTCAAGAGTTTCCCCAACCATAGCAGTTCCTCTCCTTCAGTGACCTTATTTCGGCACCATTTCTGTTGGCACTCGTCACCTGAGTTTTGCATTAGAGGGAGCTGCTTTCTTGGTTTTTTATTATTAGTTTTACTTTGTATTTTATTGTTTATACCACCCTGGTTATATTTATGTTGATGGCAGAAACATTTCAAAGCTGTAGGAGCTGTGCCATTCCTTGGCATCTCAGTATTCCTCCCTTCTCACTCCCATTCTGTGGCTGCTGCTGTTGTGCAAACTACCTTCTCGGTTGCTCTCCTGCCGCAAACTGACTTCATGTAGATCCGATATTGTGATGACGCATGGCACATCCTCCAGGTTTCTAGATTTATGGTCTACACCTAATTAGTTGCAGCATTACTGCAACCTTTCTCCTCTGCAACAGTTACTCTTGCTGTATTTTTTTTTATGGTGCTTGGCAGGTTCTCTCTGTATCTCTTTGTAGAAATTGCCACTTTCCCACTAACAGCCACACAGCAAAATTCGAAGCCTCTCCCAGTTGTAATTTGCAAGTAACCTTGTATAGTATATGCTCCACTGCCAGGAGTTGATGTATACCGGGGTGGCCAACTCCCAAGAGACTGCGATCTACTCAGAGTTAAGAACTGGCAGTGTTGAGCTTTTTTTAGGAAGGAGGAAAGCCCATTTGGGGGGTCAAAGTTGTTTTTCCAGGGAGGAGGTAAAATGTTGAGCTTTTTTTTTTTTAGGGGAGCCACAGTTGTTCAGCTTCTTTGGGGGAAGCCAATGATCTACCAGTGATCCACCGCAGACGTCCAGTGATCTACCGATAGATCACGGTCTACCTGTTGGACATGCCTGATGTAGATATTGAGGGATACTAGAAAATAGATAACTTTGGCATAGTTCAATATTAAACTCTGATAACTGATTTGTTAAACGGTGAGATGGCTGTCTCATAATGCTTGTGTGATTTATTATTTCTTTATCTTCCTGTGATCCTGCATGTAACTTTTGGATTACGGCTGCGTATTTGTTTTTGTTTTTTTTTAAAGGTGTATGTTCAACTTAACTTTCAGCTTGCTGCTTTTGAGTTCCTGTTCTTTAAGGTTCCCTTTTTCTTCTGTTTACCAATTGGAAATGTATCAAACGTAAAAGAGAAAGCAAGGTGGCTTGATTTTAAATAGCTTTGATCTATATATCTGATTAAAGCAAACAAGCACAAGCCCTTGATTAAAATCAGAAAGCGAAGCAGAAATCCTTGATTAAAATTGTGGCCTGTTTGCCAGGGCATTAAGATTGTGACTTCGGGTTTCATGGTGAGTTACAATTAAACCAGGAAGCCTCTTAATTAACCAGAGTTTCGCATTATGATCAAACTGGGAAGCCATGGTTACCAGAGATGGAACCAGACAAAGGTATTAAGATGTAATTTGAATTTGTCTTAATATACTGGCTTGTTCTAGTCAGGTAATGGTGTGGCAGGGTGGTGCTATACCACATCTCTTCTGATGGTGGCATTTCTGTTGTTTACTGGGGCAGGGGGAATCTGGCACTTCTGACAGTGTGCCCACATAGGCCTGACCTGGTCATCACCTTGTTGCAGTGAGTAGCTGAGACCCAGTAAAAGCTACTTGACAGTGGAACAGACTCACTAGCGAGGTGGTGGACTCTCCTCCCTTGGAGGTTGGATGGCCACCTTTCATGGAAGCTTTCGTTGAGATTCCTGCATCACAAGGGGGTTGAACTTAGATGATCCTCAGGATTCCTTCCAACCCTATGATTCTACGCTTTTGCTCCTGAAGGTGCACTCATACAAAGAGATGCAGATGCCCTGACTGTTCCTGCAGGAAACAGTGGTTAGTTATAAGCATTCTAATTTACTTGCAGCTCGCACAAATGGTGAAGCAAATGTGAACAAAAAGCTTTTGCATGTTTTGGCTTAGAATTTAAGCAGATATAGTCACCTGTTTTGGGTTTTTACATATAAACGGGCTTTTAAAAAGTTGTTGACATGTTCATGGATGACAGGTTTATCAGTGGAATAAGCTAGGATAGTTTGGAGCTATGTACATCAAGGGGATATGTGTGAATATCCTCTGGTGCCTTACAATTCTGAGACTCGCCTTAAAATGCCAGGTAGAATTGGCCCCTTCAAAATATAACTGATTTCCTTTGATGCACAACTGTGGTCAGAACTAATTCTAGCCTTCTACACGGACAGATTTCTGTGCCACTCATTCACCCAGAAGCATGAATTTAAATTCCCAGTGAATATCCATCTTGCTGCTTTCATTTTCCCCCCCATAGCTCCAGCTTTCTGTTCCTTGATGACAGCGCACCGATTTTGGATTCCTAAAACGATTAAATATTTATCACGTGCTGCTGCATTTTACTGGTATGAATGTGAGGCAGATTCTTTGGCGGATACTTTTCTTAAAGTCCTCCTTGCTGTCGGGAGGTGCCCTGCCTCCCAGACGATGTGGGTGGGTTTAATGTTTGTTCCTTGTTTGAGCAAAAGGGGCGCAGCGAGTCCTTTCATTCTTCATTAGAGTTTAATAGGCGGCCTAATTAAACGAGCGGGGAGACTAATGAAAAGAAAATCTATGCGTCTTGTTAAATGTGAAATATAAAATAACCAAGGAAAAAGTTTGCTTGGGTTCACTTGAAAAGCCAGTAAATGAGCTAGGGAAACGGTTTTGAGCAATTATATAAGTTTGTAAGGTAGTAATTCTGAATTGGAAGCATGGTTGGTTAGAAGCACTAGAAAGTAAAGGACAGTGTGCATTTAAAAGTCACTGCAAGGAATGAAAAACTTGAGGCAAAAGTGTGTGTGTGTGTGTGTGTGTGTATAGACATCTGAAGGCAGCCCTATTTAGGGAGGTTTTTAATGTTTGAAGTTTTATTCTGTTTTTAGAGCTGTTGTTAGAGTTTTTATTCTGTTGGGAGCCACCTAGAGTGGCTGGGGAAACCCAGCCAGATGGGCGGGGTATAAATTTACACACACATATAAAAGTTGGATGAAAAAGTGACCTTCCACACATGGGGAGGTGTCTTCCACTCACTGAGGGCCATGTTGCACCTTGTACTACAATACTGCATGGGGAAAGTGGATCTAAATCCAAAGTTATTCTCCCATTTGTGCAGCAATTTATCAGTTTGACAGTTCTTTTTGCGCATGCCTGTTTCTTAAGATACCGTGACCAGATTTTGCAGGTTGGTTCCAGAGATCAAGGAGCAGGTTTTGTTCTTATGTTTGGATACAGCTGAATGCTGTTTTGAACCAAGATGGCGGCATGAACCTGCATTGATTTTTTTTTGTGGTTTGTTAGAATTCCCAGGCAACATTGGGTATATGAGATGGCTGGTTTTTCTATAATACGACTACCTTGAGTATTCTGATAGCAGAATGTGATTTGTTGTAAATACACAAACCAAATAAACATGTGAACCTTTCCAATAGCGCTTGCAGAATAACACAAGTGATAATTTAAGTTTTGCTCATGGTTCAAGCCCATCATATATAGTTCTAGTGGTGTGAGTGAAAATCTTGAATCTTGCCTGTCAGTTACAAACTTTCTTTCTCCACTTCATGTATATGAAGCTATTATCCATTAAGGCCAGGGGTTGTCAAAATTTATCTTGCCTGGGCCGGATTGGTCCTGCGTGATATCTGGCGCTGCAGAAGCGAGCCCCTGCGCCACACTGTGCCAGTTTAGCACAGCACGCAAACGGGCAACTGAGTTTGGGGGCGGCTTGTGGGCCGGTCAAACGACCTTTGTGGGCCGCTTCTGGCCCATGGGCCTTAGGTTGGTGACCCCTGATTAAGGCATGTTGCTGTTCCATCCTTCTAAGGATAGCCAACGCTGTGCCTCTAGATGTTGTTAGACATCATCTCCCATCAGCTCCAGCCAGCATGGCCAGTAGTCTGGGATGATGAGATTTGGAGTCCAGCAACAAGTTCCCTACCTCTGCCCCAACGTATTAGTTTTCTATGTACAGCGATTTTTTTGTATTAAGGAAAAAAATCTTTCACCTGTAACCTGAAGGGGCACAGCCCTGAAGCAAGTTAATCAACTTGGATGACAACTAGATGAAAGGTTATAGGGTTAGTTGCCTCTTCTTCATTCTCCTCTTTACAGGATTTCTCCGTTTATTCATTGGTCACATTCAGATGATTATACTTTGGCAAAGTGTGTCAGTTTGAAGATTAATTTAATATCCTGGTTTGTTCCTGGGCTGTGATTAATTAAATGTTCCTTGGTTTAACTGAGGCTCACGCAAAGTGTGTAGAGCAAAGGGGCTCTGTGCTCAAGCAAATGGCTTGTGAGTATTTCAGCTTAATCAGTTGTGAAATGCTTGTACAAACTGGCTCATAAACTTTTTTTCATGATGAGGAAGTAGGAGAAGCAGAACATGAGACTGAAGCCATACTCTGGATCTTGGCGAAAGTATCATTTTTGGAATCAAGGGTGGTATTCAATGTAGGTACTACTCAAATTATATCTATTGAAGTTAATGGACCCGATTAATTAGACTTATTAATTTTATTTGATCTACTCTGAGTTGGACTTAGTTGAATACCACCCCATTCAATATTTGAACAGAGGCCCTAAGGGACCACAGGTAGGCTGTAGATAGGAAAACTGAACATGCTAAGAGTTTTAAATTTCATGCATAGTATAGTGGCAAATTTAACATCGAGTGTGTATGGTTACAGATTCAGAAAATGTACAGAAAAGGATAGGCTATTTTTCTAATAATCAAGGTCACTGCCAAAGACAATTGCCGGTTATGTTTTAATGCAAATTACTTTCAGTAGCTTGGCGGAAAGATGATATATATCTACCAAGGTATTGAAAACTACTTGCAGTAAATATGTGTACATCAATATACTGGAAACCTGATTTTAATAAAAGACTGATCTTTCAGAGTGAGGTATAGATGAGGTCCTTCTTTTGCCGTGTTCAAGAAGCAAGGCATGCTTTTAAATTGATTATCTCCCCCCCCCCCCAGCCCTGAAAAGTTATTTTCCATGCAGAGCATATTTGGTTGCTTCCAGGTTGTTCTGCAGAAATGAAAGGAGCAAGGTGTATGGGTTGAAAAATCTGCCTGAAAGTGTGGAGCTGAAGGTAACACCAGTCTTCTCTTTTCCTCCTTTGTGTAGAAGAAGTTGAAGAAGAATGTGAAATTCCCAAAGAAGTAGATTTGACTGATAAACAGAAACATCAACTGAAACACAGAGAGCTGTTTCTGTCTCGCCAATATGAGTCCCTTCCTGCAACACACATCAGGTAAGAAGCTGCTGGGAAAAGCGATTAGAGTCATGAACACTCTACCTCCTAGCCATAGCTCCTGCTGCTAACTCAGTGGGCAGAAATGAAAGGCTTCTGTCTCCATCACTACATCTGCCCAGCAGGTTTTCAGCAGCTGTTTCCCTCATTTCTTTTCCATCTCTATACAGTTGTTGAATTGCATTTTGGGTTGCATTCAGTGTTTTCTTTTGCCGTTAACTGAGCACAGTAGCTCAGCAAAAACATTCCTAGAAAAATTAATATGATTGCATGGAGGATTCTGATGAGCGATTTTAAATTACGTATATGCAAAGTATATTCATTGACCGGTAGGTATTGTTTCGCCAAACAGTGCATTAAAATGTTGCCTTTGGACCTGATGCAGTAATCTGCTTTATGCATGTTTTTGTGTGCCCATGAGCTTTTCACCATACCTTTGAACAGCAGCTCCTCTGCACTGCTGCGACTTCCAGAATGTTGAAAACGACCTTTTTATGTGGCTCAAGGGGAGTGTGGTGTTTGGAAAACAAAGTTGGAAGTCCTGCTGTTTGGGATGCCCAAGAAATTGTTTTTAAAAAATATTATTATCCCTAGTATTGGGACATCGAATGGCTAATTAAAAATTATGTATCATTGGCGCTTGGGGCTCTTTGACTTGTGGCATGGGGAGAAGCTGACCGAAAGAAAGCTTGCAGAAAGGCATTAATTGTTACTTGTAGTTCCTAGCATGGTGTTAGGGAATTCTAGTTAGATCCAGTCTGGGTATGGCTGTGCCCATTGGATGTTGAGAGATTGTGATGCTATCCTAGCTGTAAGGTTCTCAGTTGTTGCTCATGAGTAACCAAGCGGACTCCGTCACTTCTTTTCTCAGTTCTTTATTGTGCAGATTTACACTGCAGAGCATAAAAGTTCACGTCTGTCTCATCCTTCGCCAGATCCAGGAATGAACCCTTCCAGTTCTTTGACCAGCATAAAAGCTGTGGTATGCGGAACCCCCGCCTACCATCTCTGTGCCGACCCCCTCTGTGCAAGTGGGGCGACGGAAGAGCTGCGCCTTCCCCTGCCCTAGCTTGGTGCGATGGCTCTCCTACCTTGCCAGAGCCCTGATTCTCACTTCCATGATAAGCATCCCCCTCCCCACTAGAGGGATCACTGCTTCCCCCACTGGACGATGAGGAATTCCTCAACATATGAGGCATGGGCTCCCGATACTGAGAAAGCCCTGAAACCCTTCCACTCTGGGACGAGGGCAGTTCCCTGATGCTAGCATATCAAGGCTAATTGTGTATCTGAAGAAGTGTGCATGCACACGAAAGCTTATACCCAGAACAAACTTAGTTGGCCTCTAAGGTGCTACTGGACAATTTTTTTAAATATATCTACATTTCGACTGCGTCAGAGCAACACGGCTACCTCCCTGAATCTAGGCTAATTGTGTGTGTGTGTGTGTGTGTGTGTGTGTGTGTGTAAAAGTTCTTTTGTGGTTTGGAATGGGATATGAGGTGAAGTCTTTATGAATTCTGCTTAGTACTGGGCTCATGGAACTTAACTATAAAAAAGAATGAACAAATAGGTGGTCACTTATTAAGGACACACACACATATATTTAATAGGAATACAAAACATTAGTTTTCATTGCCACTTTATTGGGGCCTGGAAAATAGCAGCCTCTCTTTTTTCTTCCCTGATACTGAGAATAAAAATTAGTTCCCATTCCAAAATCCAATGCAATAAGTAAAGGATGGGTGGGTGGAGTATTTTGCCACTTTAAAAGCATGCTCTGCCCTGGCTACTCTTCCCCAGGAGGATAACTGTACTTTCTCACTGTCTGTTTCAGCATCCCAATTGGGAGAGCCAGCTGCATCTGCCACCAGTAATTCTAGCTAATCCAAGTGTGAATCCTATTGTGGCAGAAGCGCATGAGAGCTAAACTGACAGTGTGAATTCAATTAAATAGGAAAGGGGTGCTGTAAGGCTTATGTAACCGACCGTAACTTTTAAACGGGAAACAGATGAAAGATCCTGAAAGATGGAAATACTGAAAGGCGCCAAGTGGAAATCTTATTTATTTATCTGTTGCATTTGAAGTGTATCAGTACTAGTTAGTTATTGCAGGGGATTGTCATTCACGCCATGTTGTAAGGAGGCAGATTTTAATCACATTTCTGCCTCTGTGGTCAGGGGCAATAATGCTCCTAGATGCCAGTTGCTGGAAGACACAGGCGGTGCGGGGGGGGGGGATCTGTTGTGCTCGGGACCTGCTCACATGCATCATTGGTATCTGGCTGGCCACTGTGAAGACAGGATGCTAAATTAGATGGGTCACTCACCTGATCCAGGAAGGCTCTTCTTCTGTTCTTTTTTGGCTTATCTATTATTAAGTGGATTGCTTACATTTCAGTTTTAATTATATTGTACCCCACCCTGGGATTGGTTATATAGGAGCAGGATAGGAATATTCTAAATAATAATAAAAAATAACCAATCGTAGAATTTTAGAGTTGGAAGGGATAGGAAGTTCTGATGGGTGTGCATAAACGTCTGCCAATATTTTTTGCTTCCCAGCCTGGCAGAATATGTCGTAGCAAATGGCTGTGGAGAGGTTGCTTGCACTTACATGAGCTTGCAAGCAATCAGAGTGCACTGCAATTTAAAGGCCAGGCTAAGTGCCACTTTGTTCAGAGGAACTAGTAAGGAGGGAGAATCGAACCCTTTTCCACCTGCATTTGCTCGTCTGAGATCTCTCTCTCTCTCTCTCTCTCTCTCTCTCTCTCTCTCTCAAACACACACACACACACACAAGCACACAAAAGCACATCCCGATCTGGGAAATAGCTATACGGTAGTAAACAGATTTCAATTGGGAATATAACATGGGGACAAATGACATGTTTGCATTATTTTATATATAACTAAAATATATTTCTATGCGTTTCGTAAAGTTTCCTTTCCAATAATGTAGAAGTAAAAGCACACAAGATTCTTCTGGAGAAAGGAATAAATTGTAATCCATCCAGGACATGGGATTTATTTTTCAGACAATATGAGTTATAGTGATTTGCCATGCTGCAGTTGAAGTTAAACACTACAGTGAGAAAATGCTGTACCAGTTGGAAAGGCATACAAGTGACAGTAAGCTTGCCAGTCATGAAATAAGGTTCTCCTATGGATCAGGGATGCGGGTGGCGCTGTGGGTTAAACCACAGAGCCTAGGGCTTGCTGATCAGAAGGTTGGCGGTTCGAATCTCCATGATGGGGTGAGCTCCTGTTGCTCGGTCCCTGCTCCTGCCAACCTAGCATTTCGAAAGCACGAAGTGCAAGTAGAGAAATAGGTACCGCTCCGGCGGGAAGGTAAATGGCGTTTCTGTGCACTGCTCTGTTTCACCAGAAGTGGCTTAGTCATGCTGGCCACATGACCCGGAAGCTTTACACCGGCTCCCTCAGCCAGTAAAGCGAGATGAGTGCCGCAACCCCAGAGTCGTCTGCGACTGGACCTAACGGTCAGGGGTCCCTTTACCTTTACGGATCAGAAACTGATTGAGGTGCAGGAAGAAGAGAGCAAGAATAAGTGGACAATTCTCTGACTGGAGCTATGAAGAAAGCAGATTCCCGTAAGGATCAGTGCTGGGACTGTGCTTTTTAACTTGCTCATTAATGATCTATAGTTAGGGGTAACAAAATGTGCTGATCATACAAAAATATTCAAGGCAGCTAAAACAAAAATGGATTGCAAGGAGCTCTAAAAGGATCTCCAAAGTAGGAGAGTGGGAAGTAAAATAGCAGATTCAATAAAAGCAAGTACCAAATGATGCACATTGGGGCTTATAAATAAATAAATCCTAATATCACGTATAAGCTCATGGGTAGCTTGACCAGTCAATGGTGATGACTAACCAGGAATAATGCTGTGCTTATGCTGGATAGATGAAGATGCTCAGCCAGTGTGTGGCAGCTGTGAAAAAGGCGAATTCTCATTAGGAAAAGAATTAAAAATAGAACTGCCAATTGTCATAAGATCACTATAGAAATCTGTAGTGAAGCCATACTTGAAATACTGTGCATGATTCTTCTTGCTTCACCTCAAAAAGAATATTGTAGAGCTGGAAATTTTTAGAAAAGGGCAACCGAAATCATCTAGGGAACGGAGCAGCTCCCCAGTGACAAACGTGATCACATTTGGGACTTTTTTTAGTTTACAAAGAAGTAAAGTAAGGAGGTGGGACAAAGTGGAAGTCTATAAGTTTATGCATGGTGTGGAGAAATTGGGGGGCGGGGGAATACTAGAACCTAAAACCATCCAGTGAAGCTGAATGTTGGAAGATTCAGAACAGAAAAAAGGAAGTACTTCTTCACGCAACACAGAGTTAAACTGTGGAACTCACTGCCACAAGATGTAGTGATGGTCACCAGAAGATTCGGCATCCATGGAAGATGAGGCCCTCAGTGGCTGTGTTCTGCTGCCACTACCAGAGGGAGAATGTCTCTAAATATCAGTTCCTGGGAGTCACAGGTGGGGGAAAGGTTGTTACACCTCAGGTCTTGCTTGCAGACTTCCCATAAGCGCCTAGTTGGCCACTGTGAGAGCAGTGGGTGGGGCACTGGCCTGATCCAACATGTCCCAACATTTACATGCATCTTCTAATGTTGGGTTAAAACAAAAAAAGTTTGTAGAAATGAGTTCAATTACCTTCGGTAGCTGTCGGGAAAGTTGTGGGCAACCTCTGCCCATCACCTGCAGCTATTTATCGTTGCAGTATAAATTCTGGAGTTTGGGAACAGGAGCGCACATTGGGTGGGGATTGGGCATGACCCTCTTTATCTCTCCTCGCTTTCTCGAAACCAGAACCTTAGCAACTGCCGGGAGTACAGAAGTTGGCTTTCCTTGGTCTGCTGTTGTTGTTGTTCAGTCGTTCAGTCGTGTCCGACTCTTCATGACCCCATGGACCAGAGCACGCCAGGCACCCCTATCCTCCACTGCCTCACACAGTTTGGCCAAACTCATGCCAGTCACTTCAAGAACACTGTCCAACCATCTCATCCTCTGTCGTCCCCTTCTCCTTGTGCCCTCCATCTTTCCCAACATCAGGGTCTTTTCCAGGGAGTCTTCTCTTCTCACGAGGTGGCCAAAGTACTGGAGCCTCAACTTCAGGATCTGCCCTTCCAGTGAGCACTCAGGGCTGATTTCTTTAAGGATGGATAAGTTTGATCTTTTTGCAGTCCATGGGACTCTCAAGAGTCTCCTCCAGCACCATAATTCAAAAGCATCAATTCTTCGGCAATCAACCTTCTTTATGGTCCAGCTCTCACTTCCATACATTACTCCTTGGTCTAGTATTTATTTAATCTCGCTAATCTGTCCTCTTTTTTAAAAATCCAGGGCGTTAACAAGGAAGTTGAAATCCCTTTTGTTTTAAGACAGAATTATTACCGGTAATGTGAAACATCACAGTTCTTTTGCTTTCTCAGCCTTAAAATGCCCAGTGCAAAATACAGTCCTGAAGTGCTTCTAAACCCCATTAATTTTTTCGCAGGAAAGGCAGACTCGTTCTAGGTCCTGCTCCTTTGATTCAAATGGCACACCAGCTTGCATCATTCTGTTTGACTAATTTTTCTATTGCCATTACTTTAAGGCCAATATCCCTTGGTATAATGGATGTTTGCTTTTCTGTTCCATTTATCCTCAAACATCCTGGATTAAAATAAGATTTGAATCTCTCAGGTGGTCGTGTTAACAAAAAAGAAGAAAAAGAAGAATAAGGAGGTTAAATGCTGCAGGAACTCCCTGGAGCAAATAGCCTTTATGTAATGTTGATGCTGGAACTGGTTTTTTAAAAGCAAACAGGTTTTCAAATTAACAAGCTTATTGAGCTAAATTTAAATAATGTTAAATGAATTTATTATGAAACGTCAATAATTCTAGTTGGACCATTTAAATTGTTTTCATTTACAAAAATCAATCCTGATGACCGAGTAATAGCGGTGATATTTTTAATTGCAACTGTATGAGACAGTATATCAGATGGAGATCTAGCAATTAGCTTAATGATCAGTACAGTATCCTTCCAAGTCAATTCGGTGGGGGAGGTTAGAATGCAGCCTTGGTGGTTAAGATTTTACCAGCCGAGCCCACATAAAGCATAACAAATGCTATTCTCCCCACCCCTTGGCTCAATATCATTGATTTTTAAGACCACAGGGGACTCTTGTGATTATTTTAGTCTTAGCTGCTGTTTGCTTTTAGGCGCAGAACACATGTACCTAGCCCAATAATGTTAATTAACTAAAACACAGATTTCAGATGGAAGTGGTTTATTTAGAACAACCATATCCGCCCCCCCCCCAGGTAATTCATTTCTGGAGGCTTCATAGGTATATTCACAATATTACATGTGCTGTGGAGAATTTTCTGACTTTGCAACTGATATGTGATGCTTTTAAAGCTCCTTTTAATTGTTAAAAAAAATGCCACAGCAGACCACAGTGCCCTTATTAAGACTAACTACCGTATTTTTCGGTCTATAATACGCCCCCATGTGTAATTTTTGGAGACTCGATTTAAGAAAATGGGGGGAGATGGCCCACATGTATAAGACACCCCCAAATTTTGGACATTGTTTTTTAGGGGGGGGGGAACCTAGTCTTATACACGGAAAAATACGGTAAATGTCACAAGGTAACCAGCCAGCTTTTGAGAATTCTCCAGAATTCTTTTTCTTTTCTTTTGCGGGATGCAAAACAGATTTCAGGTCGCAAAGCGGAAATCATGGTTGCCCCTACATTTTGTAGGGGGTGCGTGTGTGTGTGGTGGTTTCAGGAATACAAAATCCAGCAGGTACTAAGATCTGTCTGTGTCCCAAGCCAAAAAGAGCAGAGGAAAAGAAAACGTGATAATTGGGAGATTCATCTTAGACAGGCAATGGGCAAATGCCTTGTTCACATGTAACGGGCTAAGCCATATGCATGAACAGCATGTGGTTACAGTGGCTGCTTCACTCTTCCCCTGGTCCTGCTGCCGGTGTGAACATGCACTTGTGATTTGTCCTCCCAAACAGTATCTGAAGTTATTGTAATGAAATTTTTACCTTTTTAATATTTTTTTTTTTGGGGGGGGGAATCGCAAAAAAACCCCCATCACACTTCAGATATGGGCTGCCATACGCCTGGTCGCCATTTTCGACCTGATGAATCCCAGCTGTGTCTGGAAAATATGTAAGGCAGCCCTATTGTAATTCCTAAATAATTTAATTTAATATTAGCATTTAAAGCTACAAACGGCCAAGCTGGTTTTTCTGTCCCCCTCCCCAAGACCCAACCAAGTTGGACAGCAGTGGCATTATTTATTTATTTTTTAATGTACAAACTTCAGCACCCTGATGGGTACAAAAACCACCTCTTTCCCAATCAGCACATTTATGGTTTTATGAGCAGAGCAATGGCAGCAACTAATTTGTGCCCCGTTTGTGGAATGCTCTCCCCAGGGAGGTTCGGTTGGCGCCAGGCGAAAATGTTCCTCTTTAACCAGGCCTTTAGCTGATTGACATCCAATGCTCTTTTAAATACGTTGTGGAAGGGTGCAGGGGGCGGGGGAGAGGGATTATTGGCTTGTTTCTGTTCTTATTTTTATCATGTATTTTGCATTTCTTATATTGCAATTTTATGTTGTGAATTGCCCTGAGATCTATGGGTATAGGACTCTATACAAATTTAATAAATAAATAAATAAATAAATAAATAAATAATAATTGCGTGGGTCAGATCAGTTGAGGAGGAGAAGCTGTGTGCGTGTGTGTGTGCACGCTCTCTCTCATATGAGGGAGAATGGTGTGAGACTTACCAGTTTTGGTCACACTCACTACTGACACGTGGTACCTGGGAGACAGCGAAGGGCGAATGAAGCCCTTGGGTCAAAAAAGGTAGCTACCCAAGCTTATACAACAGGGTTTTGTTTATTTACTTGTTTAACGTTGCTGCTAATATTAATACTTCCAGGGCCTTTTCGATGGTGATCCCCATAGTTGTGTGATTCCCTTTTCTACAGTATGAACTTTGTAATCTTGCATTTGCTTTATAAATCTGTTGTGAGCTGCCTTGAAAAAAATGGTGTGATATAAATAAATGAAAGTTATTAATCTGAAAATAATAATTGAGTGGCATATATTTTGCTGTACATCTCCAGTGAATATTATTTCTGATGTCTTCTGACTATTTATCAAGACACCTGATGAATGGGAGAAATTTGTCAATATTCCAGTGTTTTTAATAGATTTAGTTAATGTTTGCAATAGGTGATTTCCTCTTCCCAACCACCTTTAATCATTTGAATATAGTCTTATTGAAATTTTCCAAGAAGTTCAAGGAAAATTCAGGACAAATCAGGTGACCTGGGCAAATCCCTCTTTTGAACTCTAAGGAATCAGTATATCTTGAACAAATTATTCATGACGCATGACAACTATACAGGATTTTAAACCATTTCAATTATAATGGCAAAAAATTAAATTGCTTTTTTAAAAAAAGAAACAAAAAAAGAAATACAAATTTCCATTTTTACCCTATCAAATGCTCTATCTGTTGACATGCAGTAAGAGTACAACCCTGGATTTATATTTTAAATAGATTTTCAATGCATCACTTGACATCCAAATTAGATCTGAACCACAGTGTTTTGTTGAACAGAATCCACTTACAAATGGGCATTCACTTTTAGATTGTTAGCGAAGTTTCATAACAGTAATAATAACTGAATCAAAGGAAGATACTGAAAGAATTTTTGGAGCTGCTAAGCGCTGCAGATGTTGTTCACTTGAATAATAATAAAGACATTCTAAAAATCCAGCAGGCCAGACAACAACATCTGGTCAGCAACAAGCCCGAAAAACTAGTAGGGAGTCACTTACTTGGAATGATAATGATGTAAGCAGAGAGACAGGAAATCTAAAAATCTCAGCGCTGTAGTTTTGAGAGCTCTTCTTTTGATTTCTCCTCTTTCAAGTGCTGTAAGCCATACTCCCAAGAAGCTGTTTTTCACATTTACATAAGAATTTACATAAGAATAGCCTGCTGGCTATAGCTATGGTTTTCCCAGTAGTAATGTACGGAAGTGAGAGCTGGACCATAAAGAAGGCTGATCACCGTAGAATTGATGCTTTTGAATTATGGTGCTGGAGGAGACTCTTGAGAGTCCCATGGACTGCAAAAAGATCAAACCTATCCATCCTCAAAGAAATCAGCCCTGAGTACTCACTAGAAGGACAGATCCTGAAGTTGAGGCTCCAGTACTTTGGCCACCTCATGAGAAGAGAAGACTCCCTAGAAAAGACCCTGATGTTGGGGAAGATGGAGGGCACAGGGAGAAGGAGATGACAGAGGATGAGATGGTTTGACAGTGTTCTCGAAGCTACTAACATGAGTTTGGCCAAACTGCGAGAGGCAGTGAAGGATAGGCGTGCCTGGAGTGCTCTGGTCCATGGGGTCACGAAGAGTCAGACACGACTGAACGACTGAACAACAACAACAACAGCCTGCTGGATCAGGCCAGTGGCCCATCTGGTCTAGCATCCTGTTCTCACAGTGGACTACCAGATGTCTGTGGGAAACCAGCGAGCAGAACATGAGCACAAGATCTCTCTTTCCTCCTGTAGTTTCCAGCAGCTGGCATTTAGAAGCCTTGCTGCCTCCAACTGTGGAGTTAGAGAGCATAGCCATCATGGCTGGTAGCCATTGATCTCTTTCTCCTCCTTGAAATTGTGTAATCCTCTTTTTAAAGCCATCCAAGTTTGTGGCCATCACTGCCTCCTGGGGGAGCAAGTTCCATAGTTGTGACTATGCTCTGTGTGAAGAAGTGCTTTCTTTTATCTGTCCCAAATCTTCTAACATTGTTTCATTGGCTGTCCATGAGTTTTGGGTCATGAGAGAAGGATAAAACTTTTCTCTATGCATAATTTTGGAAACTTCTATCATGTTGCCTACTTGCCTTTCGTGTAAACCAGGGGTGGCCAACTCCCAAGAGACTGCGATCTACTCACAGAGTTAAAAACCGGCAGTTTTTAACAGTTTTTGGGGGTTCAGGTCAAAGTTATTGAGCTTTTAGGAAGGAGAAAGGCCCATTTTGGGGGGTTCAGGTCAAAGTTGTTGAGTTTTTTCAGGGAGGAGGTAAAATGTTGACCTTTTTTTAGGGGACTCACAGTTGTTCAGCTACTTTGGGGGCACCCAATGATCTACCGGTGATCTACCGCAGACGTCCAATGATCTACTGGTAGATCACGATCTACCTGTTGGACATGCCTGGTGTAAACTAACAAGTCCCCAACACTGCAGCGTTCCTTCACAGAGGAACCTTTCTCCATCCCATCAATCATTTTTGGCTGCCCTTTTCCAAACCCTTTCCAACTCAACAATATCCTTTTTGAGGTGAGGCAACCAGAATTGTACACAGTACTCCAAATTAAAGATTTGTATAATGGCATTATGATATTGGGGAGTTTTGTTTTCAATTCCTTTCCCAATGATCCCTAGCATAGAATTGGCCTTTTTCATGACCACAACACACTGGGCTAACACCTTTACCAAGCTATCTGCTATGACCCCAAGGTCATGCTCCTGGTTTGCCACCTCCAGTTCAGACCCCATGAGCATGTATGTGAAATTATTTTTTTTTTTGCTCCTTACATGCAACACTTTACAGTTGCTTGCATTGAATCACATTTGCCATTTTACTGCCCGTTCAGTCGATTTGCAGAGGTCCTTTTGGAGTTTTTGCAAGCACTTGTTTTAACCACACTGGTGCCACGTGGTCACCCTGTTACCCACCTAATAGTCAGATCTTTTCTTTACTGCTTCTTGCAGTGGTGGACAGATGCTCTGGCCAGGGGAAAAATGACTCGGCACTTTGACAATGTGAATTCTCTGCTTGTTTCTGCTTTGAACACGCACACACATGCATCAGCCGTGATCCACTAGACCTGGGGGCGTTTTGTGCTCATTCCCCCCCCCCCCCGCGCAGACATCTTTATTGAAATTTAAAAAGTACATAATTATATGTGCACTAAACATGAGGAGATGAAAATAAGAGAGAGAGAGAGAGAGAGAGAGAGAGAGAGAAAAAGATAAAAAGAAACAGCACCCATGTAGAAGGGCAAGTAAATGAGAGAGGGGAATAAAACCCCAAACTGTATACTTTAAAAAGTTGTTATTGTACTTCAACAGATCTTAACTTATTACAGTACAGTGGTACCTTGGTTCTCTAATCTGTTCCAGGAGACCTTTTGACTCCTGAAATGGTTCAAAAACCAAGGCGCGGCTTCCGGTTGGCTGCAGGAACTTCCTGCACTTAATTGGAAGCCACATTAGACGCTTGGCTTCTGAAAAATGTTCACAAACTGGAACACTCATTTCTGGGTTTGCAGTGTTCATGAGCCAAGCTGTTCCGACTACCAAGGTACCATTGTATATGTAAGAATGGATTCCAAATATGTGCACATTAAAATGGATGGAAATTTCTGCGGATGCTCGTTTCCCTTCCCCAGAAGCTCTGTAACTATCTGGGCCAGTTTCTGGCCAATCTGCAGTCTTTATTCAATTAAAATGGTTTGCCTCTCAGTGATGTTCAGCTCAAGGGGCTGGGCTCCCAGGCCTCGGTTCAGAAATGGATAGAGGCTACATTGCCTTTGCTCCATGGCCCGGAGAAACGCACATTATCTGGGATGTTCAGTGGCCTACTGCCCTTGGAGACAACCCGCATTTTGTTTCCGCTCTGTTGGATGGAAAACTGTTATGCTCATGCTTTCCAGCAAAGCTTTCTGATCTCCTCCTCCTGGGGGTCGAAAGGGATGTATCTCAGTGGTACGGCATCTGCTTTCCAGGTACAATGCCCAGTATCTCAAGGCATGGCTGGGAGAGACTCTCTGCCTTAAACCGTGGAGAGCTATTGCCACTTAGCATGGACAACACTGAGCAAGGTGGAATGATGATCTCAGTTGAAGGCAGCTTCCTGTTCAGAATGCTGTTGTCTAGCTTGCAGGCTTCCCTCAGGCATTTGATCAGCCACTGTGAAGACAGGATCCTGAACTAGATGGACTATTGGCCTGATCCAGCAAGCTCTTCTTATGTCCTTCCACCTTTGTAATCTTTCAGCCAGTGAGGCTACATATGGCATAGAGAGCTACGCAGCCAGGATACCGAGTGGGCTTTACATGAGCCTGTTATTTGAATGATATTAAGATAACCTTAGTTTTGAATAAACTTCACTACAGCCAGTTTTGAAAGCATGCATTTAAGTGGGGGGTGTACCTTGAATGAAGATGGTACCGTTTTGAAGGTTTCTGTCCTTTTCCTTAAATATTTACTCCCCGTTGAGTTTTATGCAGAAATAATGAATGTGTTTAGTTCATTTGTATTTGCCATGATACTGAACTTCCTTACTTTCTTCACACATATACCCTTTCCTGAAGCCTGCTTACTCATGGTGCATTCGTGGCCATTTCTCGTTTAAAAATCATTGATTTAACTGAAATTTATAAATTCTGAACTTGTTTGTCGTTTGCTACTTGAAATTCTGTTGCTGTTTGCTACTTGAAAAAAAATGGTGTTATAAATCATTAATATGTTGTTGGTTTTTTGTGTGTGCCTATATAGGGGGAAATGCAGTGTTGCACTTCTGAATGAGACAGAGTCTGTATTGTCGTATCTCATTAAAGAGGTAATGCCACATTTTTCATAACTATCAGCATTCTTTTTATACGTGGTTTCCTTCAGTGTTGTGATTTTTTTCTTGCGGATTGTTATGAAAACCAAACAATCCTTTTGCTAAGTAGCATAACATGAATAGCTAAAGTTGAAAATGATTTGTGTCTGTGTTTATTGTTGTTTGTAATGTTTAGAATCTTGAATTATTGATGCTTTATTGAAACGATACTGAAACAATTCATTTTGACTTTCAGCCAGAATTTTGCAAATGAAAACGGGCTGTCTCTTTCTGACTGCCTAATTCTTTTCCCAGTGATACAGGATTAAATTTTAATATGATTAACTCAGGATTTGGGAGGGGAGGGAAATTTGATCCATCCACAAGCAGATACATATATTTTTTTACGCAACAACGGCAGCATGAATATTAAACGCATGAAAATGGTGCAGTGAGGTGGTATCTACCAAAGAAGAATGACAGCTGAAATTGATAGACTATGCAGAATTGACGTGTAAAACTAGAGATCAGAATGAGACTGATTTTAAAGAAAATGGGAAAATGTTTGCAGAATACTTAAAAACTCAGCGTAAACTCAGCAAGCAGGAGTTGAGTAAGGACAGCAGTAAGGGTGAACTTTCTTTTGTGATAAGGTGAAGGTATAGAGTGAGTATAATATGCAGCATAAATTGAAATTTTATGGGGGAACCATCAAGGGAGAGAGGGAGGGGAAGTCGTAGGTGGAATGATTGATTGCTAAATTTGAAATGTTGTTGAATTTTTTATTTATTAAAAATATAGAAATAAAATAATTTTAAAAAAGAGAAATTTGTTCCATCCACATTTCATAGCAACCAGCTTGATTTGCCCTGGACGTATTCACAGATTGGAATGCTGTCAGCATTTGGATTACCCCATTCTTTAAATTTGCATTGAATTGTGTGTGTTTAGGTACATCATAATGAATGTTCTATGGTAAAAATGCATTGAAAAGTATATGAAATGTGTGTTTTTAAGGGAATAAATGCTTACTTTAGGGGAAAGTGCCCAAAATGTAAATGCATTTTTTCTATGCTTAAAAAAAAAAAAATCTTCCGAAAATAGGATGTAAGCAACCTATGCAAAACTTGTCAGGGAACAGAAATGGGCTGATCTTTGCAAGCATTTGTACTGTTGTTTTATCTGTAATGAACTAATAGTACTTTGGAAAATACATGTCTTTTTTTTAGGATACTTTCTTCTACTCACTGGTATACGATCCATCACTGAAAACACTTCTAGCAGACAAAGGAGAAATCAGAGTAGGTCCCAGATATCAAGCAGATGTTCCAGATATGCTCGCAGAAGGTAAAGCACACTACAGTTTTGCCTTGGTGTACCAGTTTCTTTTTATTTTTGTTATTATTTATAAAAGTAGGTGTATACCATTTTCTCCCAAAACTTCAGGGCGGTGTACAGCAGGTTAAGAAGCAATGAAAGCCATTAAAACAGAACCAATAATTAAAATGGCTGGCTACTCAAGAAGAAATGCAGAGAATTGCACAGGCCTGCTAACATTAAAAAGTCTTCAGGACACCTGAATTAATGGAAGACTTCCTGGTTTGTTTACTTGGTCACACAAGGGGAGGAGTGCCGAGGCTGCATGCACAACCAAAAGACCCATTCATATGTTGGTTATTAAGCTGAGATTCAGTTGTCCAAACTTGGTTCGTGCACATGAATGTTGAGGCCGATCCAGGAGAAGTAGAATTGCCTCTATCCCTTGCTGTCACAAAAATGGTGGCACTGGCTTGGACGAAGGGTTGTGGACTTTGGGTGCCTCATTAGGAAAGATGGAGACCGCCCTTCCCTGTTTGTCAGAATATGATGGCGATGATGACATTTCAGTCTATGTGGTCATAATGAATTATAAAAAGTGGCCATAACAAACATACGTCAAATAAGCTGTTTCTGTTGTTACGATTTAATCTTCAAAATACAGCCAGTAGCAGGCAGATCCTTGGTGTGAATCTTGTCTGAAAGTGGCAGTCTTGGGGGAGTGGGGATGTGGCTGAAGGAGCCTGGCTTCATCCCCAAATACAACTCCTTCCATCCCCAAATACAACTCCTTCCATCCCCAAATACAACTCCTTCATCCCCAAATACAACTCCTTCATCCCCAAATACAACTCCTTCCATCCCCAAATACAACTCCTTCATCCCCAAATACAACTCCTTCATCCCCAAATACAACTCCTTCATCCCCAAATACAACTAACATTGGAAAAATGTGAGTGCACTTTCCATGGATTGTAGTGATGACTGCGGTGTAATAATTCACCAACCGAAGAGTTTCCTCCCTTGACTTAGTAGCTGCTGTTAGGTCTCAGTTCAGAATTGCCTTCACCCAAGAGAAATTAAATCAGTGTGAATTGACAAAACTTCTGTGGAATGCATGTCAGTTTTTCAAGAAGTAATGTGACAGCTTTATGAACAAACAAGACTTCCATGTCTTTTAAAAAGGTTTTTGCAAACTGTGTAGCTGACCTGCTCTTTATAAATAACCTTAAGCATCAAAGGGGAAAAATGTTTTGTTTATAGCACCTAGTCCATTTGATGGGATTCTTGCTATAAAACAGTTCCTGGTCATGAGACATGGTGAAAACAACTGCTTGCTTATCTCTCAGATGTAACTGACTTAATTTTTTTTTCAAGAAAACCTTTATTACATAGTAACATCCTCTGTGATTTATGGCACAAGACTTTCGTTTCTTCTTTTAACATATATTTGAAGAACGAATACACTGTTTTTCTTATGAAAGTGGTGGCCAAGGGCACACGTTGTTGGCAGTATGCTCCAAGCAGATCCGTTGAAGTCAATGGCCATGAGCAATATATTCTACCCGTTTATTATAGTGGGTCCCCACTGAGTAATGTTGAGGTGCAGCCCATTGCTCCATAGAAGCTTGTAAATCAGTGGCAAGTAAGAATACTTTTCAGTGACCAGGAAGAGAAGTTATGCCAACATTTATACTGTTGTTTGCTTTTAAGCCAAGCAGTCTGCAATCCTAAATCTTTATACCTGGGAGCAGGGCTGGGCGATATCTGGTTTTCAACATCATGATATATAACCAGCTAAATATCACAACATATATCTGCGGTGGCGGAGGGCCTTGCTCAAAATGTGCATGAACTGGTACATTTGCAAGATTGTGAGTTAAGGAAGACTGCTGTTCCTCAGGATAAATGGAAACTTCTGGTCTAATGAAGAGGTTTTTGCTGTCCTGACTAATTGGGACCAGAGACTAGGGCTGAGTGATACCTGCATTTCAACATTTCGATAGATCACCAGCTAAACATCATGTTATGGTGATATATCACAACAGGGCTTTTTTCAAGGGGAAATCACAGGAACTCAGTTCTGACATCTTAGGATGGCGCCATTACACCCACCCACACCATGATTTGTGATACATTGCCAGGTCAAAAATTATGAAACGTGATATCACAACATGGACTTCAAACTGGTTTTAGATGATATATCGGCCAGCCCTACCTGAGACTGTTGCACCTCCGTGATCCATACCTTCTTGCCCTAGTCTTCACTAAGTTCCTCCATGCTTTTTTCATCCATTGCCACCCTCCACCCTCTTAAGACTTCCTAGGCATGCTTACTTAGAAATGGGTCTAACTGAGTTTGGTGTAGCTTACTCCCAAGCACACGTGCACAGGAACACATAGGATTCCTGACAAATAACAGATGCAACACTCACTTCTGCTCTGTATCTCCACTTGTGGCTGCGTCACTCTGCTCCCTCCCGCCTTGCGTCTTCTCTTTTCTTGACTATATATAGAAAACACATTAGTCGATGCATCATAGTCCTGGATCATTGGGAGATGCAAGTTTATACTTTTAGACACAATTCAAAGGTGCAGGGCGATGGAGAAATATGTTGCTGTCATCCCGGAAACCAAGACTTTCACATTTAAAAAAGTCAATAAATCATTGAGCATGGAAAGTTAGCGTGTCAGGGTGAAAGATTTCAGCCTAGATTTCTTCTTGCTTCATGAAGAGAGAATGTCCAAGTATATATGACAGCCCTTCCACCTGCGGTTTAAAATACATGCAGGCCCTGCTATCTGAACATAATACGTTCCCTGGAAATAGTTCTTTAGTTCCCTCTCCCCCATGGTTTCTGCCTGAAATGGTTGCCGCCAACCAGAAAAATGCAAAGAACTGTTCGGATATCTGAATCAGTCATTCGTGTAGCGAGGTTTGGGTATAATTAATTATGTTTGGATAACAGATTTTGGATAACGAGCATTCCCATAGTAAGACCTGCATGTGGTATATTTCAAGGAGGAATACACTTTGGGCGCTCTCTCTTTTGGCACACTTCAATATACTGTTCAGATTATATATAACTGAATATAAAATGGGAGGGGAAAGCCCTGTCTGTATGTGTTATATTCAAAATCCACTAAAATGTTAAAATATATGCATTTCTTAACACTTCCAAAATATGGGGTGGTATTCAGTGCTAGTGCTACTCAGAGTAGACCCACTGAAGTTAATGGGCATGGCTAACTTAGGTTTACTAATTTTAATTGTTCTGCTCTGAGTAGGACTTCATTGAAGGCAACCCATAATTTTATTTCCCCAGAAGCTGTTAGTATGGCGACTACATAGTTTTTCCAAAGCCCATTCTTGATTTATTTTACTTACTGTAATGGGCAATGTGTGTCTGTGTTTTATATTGTTAAGAGTATGTGCCCAGATCTGTGCAGCCGAACTATAATAATAGCAGCCTGACAATTAGTTGCGAGGTGGGTGGTGTGGAATGAATAGGGATGTTGGATACAAGATCAAACATCACCTTTCTTTGGTCTAGCATGTAAGGCCTACTCAGAAAAGATGGGGCTCATGTAGAAAGGGCTGGTTGGTCTCATATGGAGATGGTGAACTCAGCTCCAGTAAGGCAATGGGGGAGTGTGGGTATTAAGATTGGTCCAACCCTGTTGCAGCATGTGATCTGGGAGACAGCTATTATAGACTGATGCATAATTGGCCGGGATCTGGCGCTTGGAACTCCTGGAATCCCGCACTGCTCAGAAATTGGGGTGGCATGCAAGAGTATATTAACACCTTCCACAAGATGGAAATCTGAACACACGCAGACATGCTTAGGAAAGATGGTGTGATTTACCTTGAAAGTTATTATGAAATACTGTTATGTCGGAAAAGGCTCATTTTAAGGCAGAGTTAGAAACTCTGAATTATTCATCAGTTCAGCTTGGATAAGTGAAGGTTAGAGTCTGAGACCATGCATATCATGTCCCATTTCTAGCTGCAGAATTGGGAGACACGGACAATTAATGCTGCTTCGTGGTTTTTTCCTGCAAAAGAAATTAGTGGAAATAAAGAGGGGAGACGAGCAGTCTAGCCACAAGCCAGCTACAGAGATGAAAATATGGATTCATGAACTGCACAAATAAAGGGGCTAATTGCTTTTTGTTCGAAGGGCAGATGACAATGCATTTAGGGAAAGGTATTTAAGAGTCTGTTGAAAGCAATTTGTGTGTTGAGTCAGTGATTATGAAGCAGGCATCTGTAAGCAATTAAGTTGGAGTCTATCTGTGAAGTGTATTTTTAAGGACTGTTCTGACTGGTGCTGAAACACAAACAAATTGATTGTAGCTGCATGGTCACAGACTTGACGGTGGCATCATAGATGCAGCTCAAATGTCACCACCATTGTGGTTTTGCTTGCAAGCCTCCTTCCTTCCTGTACTCCACTTTCTTCCATCATTTGCTGGCTTACAATAAGGTACCTTGAGTGAGTAAACTATGGTTACTGCAAAGCATAACTGGCTTCTAAATCAGAACTGGAAAACCAATTCAAACTACGTCTTTAAATTTTTTGACCCAGAGGCACACTATAGCCCTTTTTGGCGTTCTGTGTGGATATGGGAAGGCCAAGGTTTGTAGAGAGACTGGGAATGTGTCCCAATGCCCCAATGTCTCCAGGTATACCCACACCACCCCCAGTCCTTCACATGATTAGCCATGGTCATTTTTAATTATTAGTTTGCATTTTTAAATGGTTTTTTATGCTTTATTGTATATATTGTTGTACACCACCTTGATAATTTATATGCATTTATAAAACATATTATGCAAGTCTTTTAACACGAGAAGCTGTTTGATATTCCCATACGTACACCGGCTACTTTGTAATTTCTTACTGCATTGCAAAATTCAGTGCGGCATTTGAACTGTACTGAACTGACCATTATGTATAACTGTTGGATACATGTTCTATTTAAGCATGATACAAGACAAGTGGAAAGAACAATTATGACCATGAAAAATATTTTTATATGCACTACTTTTCTTTTTTTTTTTGCCAGGAGAAACAGATGACCGGGAACAGGCAAAGCTTGAAGTAAAAGTATGGGATCCAGACAGCCACCTCACTGATCATCAGATCGATCAGTTTTTAGTAGTAGCACGGTAAGATTAACACCTTCATTCTCTCCTCCAAACCAGGGGTGGAGAAGCCATGCCCCCCCCCCAATGCATAATCTTTCCTCCATGGAACAAATGTTATAAAGAGTCTATTCTGTTTTCCCCGGAGATGAGAAGAATGAAGGTAGACTAGCTTGGCACCCTTATAATATATGAAGAACTGTCATGCAGAAGATGAAACAAAGCAATAACCGGCAGAAGGCATGGGGAGGGTGCCAGAGGCTTTGAACCCAAAGCTAGGTCCCCCTAAGGTGCCTGTTTCCCCACCTTCTGACCTTGGGAGGGGAGTTTCTGCATCTCCCAGCCTATCCAGCAGAGCTACAGATGTAGCAGCAAGTCTACCACTCAGTGCCTCCCCAGACCCTCCTGTTGTTGTTACAGGTGGGTAGCCGTGTTGGTCTGCCATAGTCGAAACAAAAAATTCTTTCCAGTAGCACCTTAGAGACCAACTGAGTTTGTTCTTGGTATGAGCTTTCGTGTGCATGCACACGAAAGCTCATACCAAGAACAAACTCAGTTGGTCTCTAAGGTGCTACTGGAAAGAATTTTTGTTCCTCCTGTTGTTGTTACAGTTTATTTACCTGCCCTTCGTGCTAAGGTCCCAGGGCAGGATTACAACAATTAAAGCACAACATCAATGATGGTAACACAACATCGCACAATACTAAACAGATTAAAGAACTTTAAAAATTACAGAAGTTGCTTTTCCTGAAAGAGAAGAGAATTCTCTATTTTCTCTCTTTATTTCATTTCTCTGCTTACCTACAATCTTAAGTTTGCCACAATCAGTAAGGGGTTAAGAGGTAGTTGTGTGTGTGTGTGTGTATTCTACCAAGAAGAAAAATCTTCTCATTTACTGTGACTTGACTCTTATGTGAGCTTTTAAGCCCTGGTTGTCTCAGTAGCTCTTTGTGTTCTGTCTGCCATCATTGGAAAATCTCAAGTTGAATGTTTCGTCTAGTGCAGAAAAAAGCCCTCTCCCTTATTCATTTCTGGTTTTTTAAAAAATACATTTATTTGCACCATGCTACATGGAAGGGGCTTCAGTGTGAGACGTTCTGGTTCTTACAATTTCTTTCTTTTTTCTTTTGGCCTCAGCAGTGCCACAAAATATTCTTTAGCAAGTTATTTGAAAGAGATTCTCCCCTGCCAACAGTTTTCTCTTGCTGTTTCCTGAGATTGAATTGGAAGTAGATATACTGTTGTATTTGTAGTGTAGGAGAACTTAATTTCCAGTAAATAATTGTCTTTTTATAAAACTTTGTGGTTGCACTCCCACTGTGCTGAAAAATGTGGAAGAAACCAACATTGCTTCATCAGTTTTAGTAATTTTCCTTTGTGCAGTGAATCAGAAGAAAAGTAAACAATGCACTCAGTATATTAAGTATTATTTGTGTTTGTTTTGCTTGCCTAAGGCCACCTTGTGGTTTAATGACAGAGGTGTGATTCCAGTTGGACACTTCCTGATTTGTAGCTCAGCCAGCACAATTTTGATTTCTTTTTCCAAAAAGAAAATTAGCCAGTCTTTAAAAATGCAGCTATTGATCTGCGCCAGCCACAGAATTCTTGCTCACCAAAGACTGTGTTTCTTCTGGGCTTTGTCAAAGCCCCAGGGATCCTGCACAGAGAATTACTTTCTAAGGACTTGCCATTGTGAATTAATTCCATATACTGTACAATTTACCATGATAGTGGTCTCATGCTTAGGAGGCCTGTGTGTGTCCTGCTTTAGACAGGTAAAAAAAGTAAAGACAAAGGACCCCTGACAGTTAAGTCCAGTCGCGGATGACTCTGGGGTTGTGGCGCTCATCTCGCTTTACTGGCCGAGAGAGCCAATGTTTGTCCACAGACAGTTTTTCCAGGTAATGTGGCCAGCATGACTAAGCCGCTTCTGGCAAAACCAGAGCAGCGCACAGGAAACGCCGTTTACCTTCCCGCCGGAGCGGTACCTATTTATCTACTTGCACTTTGACGTGCTTTCGAACTGCTAGGTTGGCAGGAGCTGGGACCGAACAACGGGAAGCTCACCCTGTCATGGGGATTCGAACTGCCGACCTTCCGATCGGCAAGCCCTAGGCTCTGTGGTTTAGACCACAGCGCCACAGCTTTAGACAGGACAAACCTCTATTTGAAGGGCGGTTCAGTTCAAGTCTCGTTCAGAGAGAAGACCCATAAGGAAGAAGAGCAGTGGCCCATTCATAGAATCATAGAATTGTAGAGTTGGAAGGGACCCAAGGGTCATCTAGTCCAACCCCCTGCAATGCAGGATCTCAGCTAAAGAGATGACGGATGACCACCCAACCTCTGCAGGCACTTGGGTTACCTGTGTCCATTTCTGGCCCCTCCCCTTTTTCTTGGTGGTGCATAAATGACCACTCCATTCATGCAATTACATGATGGTCCATTTACAAAGTTGTTCTTGGGAGTGATTTCAAGTGCTCCAAAGCGGTGACTCTTAAGCATTGCAAATCTACACACAAAACGTTTTCTGTTTCTCCAGTCTTGCTCCAAAGAACTTTGTACCTGCACTTTCCACTGATGCCCCACATCTCCTCCCCATTGAGCTGCACGAGAAATATATCGCAGGCAGATAAGCTTGTTCAGAGCCAGCTCTGCTGATTTCACCAGCGCAAAATCATTCTGGTGGGACTTAGTCGTGTGTTATCTAGTGCTTTTCTATAGCAGTTTCTTGTTGTGTTGCAATACTAGAACTTGCTCATCTGAACAAAGCTTTGTGTAGACTCTCCTTACTTAGGGATGTACAGCTTCTGGAAAGAAAAGTCAAGAACAAAATAGAGGCAGTAATTTGGGAAGCCCAAATAATAAATAAGAGAGACTGTTGGAGCATATCCAATAAATTGTCAGTGCAAATGCAGCCTGAGATATTTGTTGTTCTTTGTCCCACGTCTACCACACTTGCACCTTAAAAAAGAAGAAGAAGAAGAAAAGCAGAGGCCAGATTTTAACTTGTTTGTGTTTCATTATCACATTTCCCCACACTGAGGTTTTTTGGTTCTGTTTTCTTTAAGGTAGAAAGAACACAAGCATCGGTAATAATAAGCACTGCTTGCTCCAAAGGATGAGTTCCTGATCCAAAGAACATTTCTTCTCTGAAATAATGCAGCCGGCTAGAGTTGATAATATATCCAATATGTCACATTCTCACTGTCTGATGGCTGCAAGTCCCTTGGGTCAATTTCCAGCTGTAAGTATCTGTGAGCTGTTGACATGGAGGCCCTGGTCTGCGGCTTGGTGTTTTAGTTTAAAAATTTTTAATTGGCCCATAAATGTTTTTGTCAGCTGTATTGAAGAGACAGACTGCTCCACCCCAAGCAGGATCTTTGGTGGAATGGAGCACTGATTTAATAATAAGTCAAGCGCTGGAAAAGGTGATGGCTTCCTACTGTTAGAAAATACTGAGCAGCCAATATTGTGCTGCCATACAAAGCTACGGTTGCTAAAGCAGGGGTTGGGGACCTCAAGCTTGGGGGGGGGGGCACATGTGGACCTCCAGGTCTCTTTGTCTGACCCTGAAGTGTCTCCCCTCTTGCATGTTATATTGCTTCTTGCATGACCGGAAGGATAGAGCGAGGCATGAGGTGTGTGTAGAAACTAGCCCACTGTATAAATGTCATATTCACATTCATTGCTTCAGCCATTTTTATCTATAGTTTCCATCAGTTACTTGCATGTGGCCTGCTTGTGGTGCCCAGGAGGAATGCGGTCCTCAGGCTTTCTCTACCCCGTGGTCTAGCCTCCAACATGTAGGTCACACGTGGCACAGGCGATGGAGTTTGCGATGCTCTAGACAGGAGGACGAGACTGCCTATATAGGAGCAGGATAGGAATATTCTGAATAAAAATAAATAAATAACCAATCGTAGAATTGTAGAGTTGGAAGGGATAGGAAGTTCTGATGGGTGTGCATAAACGTCTGCCAATATTTTTTTGCTTCCCAGCCTGGCAGAATATGTGTAGCAAATGGCTGTGGAGAGGTTGCTTGCACTTAAATGAGCTTGCAAGCAATCAGAGTGCACTGCAATTTAAAGGCCAGGCTAAGTGCCACTTCGTTCAGAGGAACTAGTAAGGAGGGAGAATCGAACCCTTTTCCACCTGCATTTGCTCGTCTGAGATCTCTCTCTCTCTCTCTCTCTCTCTCTCTCTCTCTCTCTCTCTCTCTCTCTCTCTCACACACCACACACACACACACAAGCACACAAAAGCACATCTGATCTGGGAAATAGCTATGCGGTAGTAAACAGATTTCAATTGGGAAAATAACATGGGGACAAATGACATGTTTGCATTATTTTATATATAACTAAAATATATGATGAGGCATCAACTTGGTAGTTTTCTGTTTTCCCTCTGTGCATATGGCAAATATGATGTCATGTCTGCTTTGGCCCTCACTGCTGAGCTAAAAACAGTGCGAGCTGAGGAATAGATGCATTTAAGCCGAGGACATGCACATGAATAGACTGGGGTGTGTGTGTGTGTGTGTGTGTGTGTCCCGCTGACCTTAGCAACTAAGCCAAAAATAATAGTCTCCAAGCCCCTGCAAGTTTGGCCACTGTGTGGCCAAGGCATTCCAGATGCCTTGGCTGCACAAAAACTAAAGATGCCCCCTACAACCTCAGAAACACGGCTTAGCCAAGTTGTTTTGGATACCTTGGTCACATGGCATATATACAACCCCTAGTCTTCTCCCATACCTTGGACTTGGGGAGGGAATTGGGATCATGTGCAATAGTCCGATTGACCCCCTTCCTATGGTGCAGCTTCAGAGTTAAGAATTAGGCTGGGACTTGTCATGGTCACCAGAGGAGGTTGTCACACTCGCCACAGGGGAGTGAAATTATGGAAGCCTGTACTTTGGGGATTGGATACCCTTCGGGATCATATCTGATCCTCTGCGCATTTGCAAGCACATTTCTTCTTAGGATTCCTTGAGCATATTTCCTGCTCTGCAATTATGTTTTATGTTGGAATAGTAACAGTTTGTAGCAACATTATAAGGACCTGGCATCATGCAATCTTTTAATACCCCCCCCCAATCTTTAATTTTGTTGTTTCTCATTTTCTGATGACCCCACCACTATAGAGAAAAATAAACTGAAATGTAAATGTCAAACTAAAAAAACCTTTCTTAACAGCTTGAATAACACAGCAGTCCTCTCTCAGTCAGGCTAAGGTGGAGGTGGTCATCCAATTAAAGCCAAAAAATCCTTTTAAATAATGATGGTTGAGGGAAATAATAGCTGATTGCCTCATTTACTTTGTGTAAATTGCTAAAAAGCATGGAATATTAATGGCCTTGGTGGTGGTGTTTTTTTGCAGTTCACTTTAAAGTACAAACCAGCAGCTGTAAAGTCCTGTAGTAGTCCAAATGTTGACAGATTTTATTGTGATTTTATGAAAGGAAATGTAATTTGAAATTTCAAGTTTTCTTCAATTATGCCTTCAAGTTAAAAGGAAAATTGACATATTGGAACAGGAGTCACGGTGGGTTGATTCATAAGTGTACTTAATATGCCCTATTCTTTTGGTTTGCTCTTGTGCTGGTAGCCCCTATCCAATTGGTAGAACGTTTAAATAACCCAAGTATAGAGGTGGGTCTGGACCGTTTAAATGTTCTCTGGGCCTCAGAGAGCTGCTCATAGATAAATGGTTGGGAGAGCATTTTAAGGGTACTGAAAACACTGTTTTTCTCTGGGTGTTTGAGTGGTGTGTGAGATACTGAGCCTCGACACAGGGTGTTGTTGTTGTTGTTGTTTGTTGTTTTTTAAAAATGTGTTTCCGTAACACTAATAACTCCTGGAAATCAACTTAATCTGTCTTTGTAGGTTAGCATTACTCTAGGTGTGTTTGTGTCAAGGCATGGTTGAGGCCAGAAGTATCTCTCAAACAGACATGCCCCCAGCCCCTGGCATAGAAATGCAGCTTACTAACCATTTAGCAAGCTTACAATAAAGGAAAAAAAGCCTTCAACAAAGGGGTTGACAGCTCCACCCCTCCTATACAAGCTTGCTTACTCACATGTGTACAATTCCTGGTCACCTATGGCTACCATGTGCATAGTTCTAAGACAAGTTGCAGTCGTAGCCTAGAGGTACTTAGAGCTGCTCTCTATATGTATAGTAGCACCTGGTTTTGAGTCCACCCCGTTTAGCATCCATTTCGTGGAACGTTTGCGGCAAAACCGCTCACGCACGTGTGCAGAGTGGTGCTTTGTCGAGCGTCCGGGGCTCCGGAAATGGATCCCGGACTCAAACAAGGTACCACTGTGATAGATCTCTCTGCTTTTCTCACAGTGTCTTACTGAATTTATTCACTCCACTAATCCCCCCACTTGCACAGAAGTTTTATTGGCACACCAAATATGAAGAAATAGTCTGCGGTGGACATTTGCCCCTATTAATACAGATTCACCTTCGGTATTCATGCTAAACATCTGAGTTTGCTTTGAAGTCTTTCCATTCACAAGTGAATCCTAACATGCCTGCCAATAAACTATGGAGCGTATGTGAAAGAGTGGGCATGCATATGATGCTTTTAATGTATATCTGGTTTCATTGTTTTCATGGGTATCTTTTTTGCAATTCTTTTGTATGTTTTTCAGTGCGGTCGGTACGTTTGCCCGAGCTCTGGACTGCAAGTAGTTCTGTAAGACAACCTAGCTTACACATGAGTGCTGCTGCTGCTTCCCGTGACATCACTCTGGTGAGATGCTTCCTTGAAATCCTGTTTTTTGCACATTAGTGCATAACTGGGTGGGATTTAAGAGGTCGACTCCCTCCCGGTCCTCTGTGCTGCTGATCAGGGTGTGAAGGATTTTGAATACCTGCATGTGAATGTTCTGAGTACTTCCTTCAGCTGCCTCTTGTTCAAGCCAAGCTGCTGGGAACCCTTCTTATAGAATCACAGAACTGTAGTGTTGGAAGGGACTTTGAGGGTCATCTATTCCAACCCAATGCAATGCAGGAATCTCAGCTAAAGCATCCATGACAGATGGCCATCCAAGCTCAGCTTAAAAGCTCAAATGAATGAGGTTTTCTTTCTAAGAGGTGGGGGCTAGAGGTAGAAGAAATATATCACATGGAAGGTGTTTTAGGTTGCATTCAGGGGTAGGGTGGGGATTGCAAATTGTCTCTCTTTAGGTTAGCAGATGGTTCCACAGGACCTCTGAGGAAATATCTATGTATACTTTTTGTATGATGATATTGTTAGTTTAGTTCTATAATCAGTACATTTCTATCCAGAGATATACACGGTTTTGTATTTTATCTGAGATCCACAGGACCTAAAGCTGTTCTGTAAATGGAACAGCAACATTGGGTTTCACCGACATAACTTACTAATAGTGCGCTATACTGTTTCAATGTATTAAAGAGCTAAGGCTACGATCCTATTCTATAAGTCAGGCACGTCCAACAGGTAGATTGTGATCTACCGGTAGATCACTTGATGTCTGTGGTAGATCACTGGCTCCCCCCAAACAAGCTCAACAACTCTGGCTGCCCTAAAAAAAGTTCAACAGTGTAGGCCTGCACCCACCAAAAAACAGGGCTTTCCTTCCTAAAAAAAGCTCAACAATTTGACCTGAACCCCCAAAAGGGGGGTAGATCATTGCCAGTTTTTAACCCTATGAGGTAGATCGCAATCTCTTGGGAGTTGGCCACCCCTGCCATAAGTGATATTCGGCTAAGTTTTACTCAGAGTCGACTCACTTAAAATAATGAACATAACTAAGTTAGGCCCATTAATTTCAGTGGGGTGTACTCTGAATAGATGAATACTATCTTGCAGTAAAGGGACGTGGGTGGCGCTGTGGTGTAAACCGCTGAGCCTTGGGCTTGCCGATTGGAAGGTCGGCGGTTCGAATCCCCGCAACGGGTGAGCTCCCGTTGTTCGGTTCCAGCTCCTGCCAACCTAGCAGTTCGAAAGCACATCAAAAGTGCAAGTAGATCCGGCGGCAGAAGCGGCTTAGTCATGCTGGCCACATGACCCGGAAAAACTCTGCAGACAAACGTTGGTTCCCTCGGACAGTAAAGCGAGATGAGCAGCGCAACCCCAGAGTCGTTCGCAACTGGACTTAACTGTCAGGGGTCCTTTACCTTTACCTTTTTACCTTGCAGTAAGCTCAACTGAACACAAGAGAACTTTTAAGTGGGCATGTTTAAGACTGCTGCAAAAGGCCCAGGTGTTTCAGGGTACATTAGGTTCATGTCATCCATCCCTTGACACCTGACAGGCCTGTACAAACATTATATTAGGGCTGGATTTTGGTGTCTTTCAGTGTTTGGAAATGGTTGCTCTTTGTTCCTGAAACTAATAATAAAATAATAATCATAATACGAGAGCATCCTTTAAATAACCATGTGCTGTCATAAGAGAATAAGCATTAAAACGTATGAAAATATGGTACTCATCTTTCAGTGTCTCTGAATATGGCAATTGATAGGTTAGTCCCAAAAGAGTGATGAAGCTTGACTGAAAATAACTTGATACTGTTACATATGGAAATCTGAAGCACTAATCTTTATAATCTAGGTCAGTGGTTCCCAATTGGTGGTCTGTGGACCCCCTGGGGTCTGCCTAATTCACCCGCGGGTCTGTGGCACATACCCGTCAACTGTCTGGGACATCCCGTTTTGGGTCATCATACTCTCATGTGGGTCGTGTGACTCACACGGGAGCATGTCCAGGTTTTGTCCTGGGACATGTTGGAGCAGGGGTCGGCAAGACTTACCGGGCATGAGCCGGATCACTCCCGCAGAGACCCTCCGTGGGCCGAACCAGTGCAGCGTAGCGCAGTGCCCGAAATCATATCCGTGGCGCTGGAAATCACTTCTGCGCATGGCCAGACGCCGAAAATCGTGCCTGCGCAGAAGCAATTTTCGGCATCTGGGCATGCGCAGAAGCAATTTTTGGTGCCACGGACACGCGCAGACACAATTTCTGCCGTCTGGGCATGTGCAGAAGTGATTTCTGGAGCCATGAAATAGAGTCCCCGCACCGCGCTGTGCCAGTTTAGTGCAGCGCGCGGGGACTCGCCGAGCGGGCGGCTTGGTTCAGGGGCGGTTCATGGGCTGATTAAACGGCCTCCGCGGGCCGCTTCTGGCCCATAGGCCTTAGGTTGCCGACCCCTGTGTTGGAGTGTACGGTGGCGCCATTCACATAACAACAACTACCACAGAGATAGCAACATTTTCAAAAGCAGGGGGTCCGTGGCTTGGCTTTTGAAAAACAGGGTGTGTGTGTGTGTGTGTGTGTGGTCTGCAGAACTTGGCTAATTGGGAACTACTGAGCAAGTTCACAATACTCATCTTCAGGAGTTACTAAAGAGATGTAAAAACAAAATCGAAAATTCTTTCTAGTAGCACCTTAGAGACCAACTGAGTTTGTTCCTGGTATGAGCTTTCGTGTGCATGCACACTTCTTCAGATACCAAAAGAGATGTAAGTTATCATGGGGGAATGAGGCAAGTTATCATGGGGGAATGAGGCAAGCTGGGCCCCCATCATTGCTCTTCAACTCATGGGCAGTGTGAGGTGGGCAGGCAGCCTCTTGTACCTGGCGGAGGAGCCCTGTATGCTTTAAAGCCCTGGAAAATTAGTGGAAAATGAATGGGGAGCTTCCCTGATGAGGATAACGAGGACAGTGGTGAGGCACAGCTCATCCCCAGTGCTCCCCTTGTATGATAACTTATCCTTCTTCAGTAACACCTAAAATGGCTAAACCTGTTCCTCTTTTGCCATTGCTTCTCGGGAGGAGGTCAGGGCTGGCACTGAGGCAGCTCTTAACTGCGTTCACACTAGTAGCTATGTGGAACTGCATTGAGAGGCAGCAGTGTAATGGCGAGAGGATCAGACCAGAGACAGAGCATATACAGGCTCAAGTCCCTACTTCATTGTGAAACTCACTGGGCAATCTTGACCTAGTCTCTCTCTCTCTCTCTCTCTCTCTCTCTCTCTCTCTCTCTCTCTCTCAACATACCTCAGAGGGTTATTGTGAAGATATAATGGAACGAGGGACCATGGAGGAACAGCGGGAAGTTATATAAATATGCATGGCCTATGGGTGATCTGGCAATGTATTTCCCCTCTTTCACACTGTTCCGAGGCTGTTCTGTCCTCAAAAGTACACACTGGGTACACTGACTGACTGATACATTTAGTTTTTGGACAGTTGTGCGGAAGTTTTATCCTTGCTAATGATTAACTTCGTTAACCAGAAGAGCCAAGCCAGATTTAATTACTGGTACCATTCTGTGCTCTTGTTCATTATCTTGACCGTTTCTTGCCTGCTTTCTTGGCATTATTAAAACTTCTGTTCTCTTTTTCGTTCTCTCAAGCTAAGGAGGACGTTTCCCCCCCTTTCAAATAGCACTTTTAATTGGTGATCATATTTGGAGCCGATGTGCTCTTTCTGAGGGTTTCGATATATTTCATTACCGTCCTGAAAGTACTTGGATGTTAAAACACAGTATTCTAACCCCCTGTTCTGTTCTTTTACTGAATTGAAAGCCCTTTGTTGCTGTGTCTCTTAAAGGCTGTATGTTGGGGGGTGTTGAAAGGTGGTGGGGAAAACAGATGTAAGGATGCAAGGGAAGACTGGTCGAATTTTTTGTTTTTTTTCCGTTTCTGTTCTTTATCTGTGTTTTTGTTGTTGTTGTTTTTCTGTAAATGATTGAATGTTAGTTTACTTTGTTTGTAAAAATGAGTGAATGTAATAATGAGTGAATGTTAGTTTATTTTGTTTGTAATATGCGAATGTATTAATAGTTGTATTGGCGAATAATAAAATAAAGCTTTTTTTATATTAAAAAAAAAAAAAAATTAAAAAAAAAAAAATAAATAAAGGCTGTATGTTCAGTGGTAGAGCGCATGCATTTTATTCAAAAGGCCTCAGCTTTGATCCCCGGCATCTCCAGAGAGAATTTTGTCTAAGAGAGCCAATGCTAGTCAGTGTCAGCAGTACAGACCTATATGGACCAATATTCTGACTTGTTATAAGGCAGCTTCATACGATTATGTGTTTCCTCCCTCGTTCCTAATGCCCTTTTCAAATTATTTCTAAAATGCTTTGCATGCTTTGGGCATCTTCCCCTAAGATGGGACGAAGTCATAGGTTAAGGTTCTTGGAGGTTTCTACAGCATTGTAAAGACAATAAAAATTCAGGATAATCAACACATGAAGGGGTAAATAGGATCATGCTGACTTGTCCTAAACCCACACAGATTAGGTGCTCTGTGCAGACTCTGCAGGCTATTGTGCCCACAAAAGGCTGTAAACAGAAGACCCAGTTTATGCATAGGTGTTTGGGATGTGCAAACCTGATCCCGTTCCCCTACACCGTGTCTCATTGTATTGCTCTACCTTGGATGTTGGTCTTCTGCACAGGTCTTACGAGGCTCAGGTTTGCTCACTTAACCTGCGCTGTTTCTTGCCTATTTTCATAGTCAAGAAAGGGAAGCATGAGGGTAACAGAAAGCAGGAACGGCAGTTGAATTAAAATCTGTGTCATGGGAAGGGCGCAACGGAAGAGAAAGGGTTCTCAAGCTCTTGTTTACTGCAATTAGGATATAGAGAATTGTGGAGCCCATTTAATTTAGTGGGTTGCTTTTGTGTTTTTTGTCTAGTTTCATGCCATGGATACATTGCATAAGCATAACTATGACCTGAGCAGTGCTATTAGTGTCCTGGTTCCACTTGGAGGGCCTGTCCTTTGCAGAGATGAAATGGAAGAATGGTCCGCTTCAGAGGCTAGTTTGTTTGAAGAAGCCCTAGAGAAATACGGCAAAGACTTCAACGACATACGACAAGACTTTGTAAGTAGCAGTATACCCCCTTTCTATCCATTATTGGGTTGTGTTTTCCACAGACAGCTGGGTTTTGGTGTTAGAATCTCAGATGTATAAGCTAGGTGCCAAATGGCTCCTTAAACCAAGGTGGCAGTAGCCAAAACAGAATGTCTAGTTGCCATTCTTGGGTGAGATGGCTCTAGAGCCTTATTTTTCAAATGATGGAGTAGCAGTGATTGATTATCCAGTTAAACATCCAGCTAGTTCAGATGACAACTTTGAGCTAAGTTAAGAAGTTTGAGAACTTGCAGAAGAAAAGTCACTTGATCCAGGGACAGACCACATATATATTGGGCTATCCCTACCTCTTTTTCTTAATGGTGACATGGACCATTCATAACTTAAGACTATTCTTCACAAGTGTGAGGAGGGCAGTGGGGTGGGTTAAGTGAAGACAAGCGACAACTATGATGTTGTTCTCTGCTCCTGCTCAGGCTGCACAGAAAAAGCATTTTGGTTCCTGCAATTCTTTCTGATTGTGCAGAGAAAATATAGCCCATAGAATTCTACAGGACGTTGTATTAGTGTGTGAAAACAGTCCAGATCCAATGATCCCCAGGCATGCACCTCCAGGTGGTGGAGATGTCAGGTGCCATCCTGGCGCTCAGGCATCTTCAATTGGTTGCAAGTAGTACATACGTGTGCATGTAAATATCAGAGGAAGGCGCATACTTCAGTAGCAGAGCATGCAAATGGTCCCAGCTCAAAGCCTGTTAAGTCTGCATTAAAAAGGTGGCAGTTCTGGTGAAGTCCTCTGCCTGGAGAAGTTGGAGAGCTGCTATCAGACAGAATAAACAATACTGAGCAAGTGGACTGGCTCTTTATAAGGCATCTTTATATGTGGAGCGGAAATAATGTGCCCGATGTAGACAGTTCACTGAGGGAAAAGCACCTGAGTGCTCTCCCCCCCCCCTTTCGTGGCATCATTTAAAAACAATGGCTGTTCTTAAAAAAATAAATGGCACCTGTTTTGCTTAACTGTAGCTGCTGGAATTGCCATTAAATTAGAGGTTTTGTATCATAGCTTGTAAGCTGCATTTAAACTGCAGTTTCCCAATTTAAGATGCTGCAGTTTAGCCAGTCAGGCCAACACTAAGAGCACAAGGAGGGGGAGAAGGAGAATCCCCCGAGGGTGTGCAGGGTTTGTTCTCAGCCTGATAGAAGGGGTCAAATTATTTTCTAATACTATCACAAATTGGAGGTAAACAAAATTTTAGCAGTTACATGTAGGTAGCCGTGTTGGTCTGCAATAGTCAAAACAAAATAAAAAATAAAAAGCTCATACCAAGAACAAACTTAGTTGGTCTCTAAGGTGCTACTGGAAGGATTATTTTTTTTAAAAAATTGTTTTAACCTTGGAAAGGTCACAGTTCTCCACAAAGTTCTCTAAACTTGAAATAAAGACGTCTGCCACTTAAAAAGTACTCTGTTTCATCTTATGTATCATTTTTATAGTTTAAGTGATTTAATCCCTGCCTGATTAAAATTAAGGTTTGGAATATACACATCTTATCTTCAAGGCACCAAGATAAAAAAAAGCATGCTGTTTTATCCGAGGGTGACGCTACTGAGCAGTTGAAAGAACTCTGGAAGTACAAAGACCTGCTGCTAATGTAGCACAAGTAAATACTAGCTATCTGCTAAGATGCAGTGTTACTGGTAGGGACCAAAAACTAGAATAATTAGTGTAATGATATATCAGTTCATGAAAACTATGCGCTGTTTCTGAGGATATGCTGGCTTGCTCGGTATGTCATCTGCAATTGCCATTGCTGCCCCTCTGGCTTCTCTGATCTTGCAAATTAATTCTATTGTCACATTAAGCAATCATTTGATAACAGAATGCCTACTTCTTAGGGAAGAGGTTGATCCACAGTGGGATACAGCTGACTCATTTTGGCACACTCTTCCTACTAACTGTGTGTCGATGTGTGAAAAGCTCAGCGCAGAAAGGGTTTCATCACTTTTGTAACACTTAGGTCATGGAATGGAACAAACGGGAAGGAGGTAAGGTTTGTAATACATCTCTCCTGGAGGCGTGCTAACTTGACAGCAAGTGCCAAGATTTCTTCATAATACAGGAAACTGGCATGTAGAAAACTAACAGCATTTTTACCAGCTAGCCCTCACTTTTTTAAAAAACAAAACACTTAATGAAAGCACTGTGTCGCTTTGTCTCAAAGGTCCACAGTGCAGTGCTAGAGTCCATAGTAGGCATGCAAAAGCTCTGAGGTTCAATCCGTAGCATCACCAGATAAAACAGCCAAAAACCCGGAGAGTCAGGATTGAAAACACTGAGTTTGAAGGAACAATGGTTTGACTCGGTATAAGGCAGCTTCATAGAAACATAGAGTTGTAGAGCTGGAACAGACTCTGAAGGTCTTTGTGTCCTTTGTTCCTGGTCCTCTTCCCCTACCCATGGAGATTAAAAAAACAAACCCCAGACACGAAATAGAAAATTCTTTCCGGTAGCACCTTAGAGACCAACTGAGTTTGTTCTTGGTATGAGCTTTCGTGTGCATGCACACTTCTTCAGGTATCTCAAGAAGTGTGCATGCACACGAAAGCTCATACCAAGAACAAACTCAGTTGGTCTCTAAGGTGCTACCGGAAAGAATTTTCTATTTTGTTTCGACTATGGCAGACCAACACAGCTACCCACCTGTAACTGAAACCCCAGACAGTACAATTTATAAACAAAGGCAAGACAAACTAAGTTAAAAGTATCAAACTGATGCCAGCATTTGAAAAGATCATTAATAGAAGAATTCATGTCTTCTTAAGATTTTAATTGTTTCTTAAATAGATTTTAATGGAATTTTTAAGGCTCTAAGGCATGGGTAGGCAAACTAAGGCCTGGGGGCCGGATCTGGCCCAGTTGCCTTCTAAATCTGGCCCGCGGACGGTCTGGGAATCAGCATGTTTTGACATGAGTAGAATGTGTGCTTTTATTTAAAATGCATCTCTGGGTTATTTGTGGGGCATAGTAGGAATTCGTTCATTCCCCCCCCCCAAAAAAAATAGTCTGGCCCACCACATGGTCTGAGGGACTGTGGACCGGCCCCCTGCTGAAAAAGTTTGCTGACCCCTGCTCTAAGAACTAGTACAAAAGCCCAGTGGCTTTCCCAGATCCTAAGGCACCAGAATTTGTCTAACCAAACTCTTGAGTGTGTTTCCTTACCCATTTCCCAGAGAGAAGCAGATAATTTTATTACAGGTGGCAAACCTGTGGGCCTCCAAATGTTGTTAGACTTCAGCTCCTGTCAGCCCCAACCAGCAAGACCAGTGGTAAGGGATTATGAAAGTTGTAGTCCAAAAAAAACATGTCAAGCCCACCCCTCTTATTACCTTCGCCAACGTAGACTATGCTTCCTTGACCTCTAAATTGCAGTGAGATTTTTTTAAAGTCTTTTTTTTCCTGGGTCTAAATTACATTGTGCTGAGTTTGCTGTGACATTGCAGTTAAAATGTGAACTTTATCAAAAATTGTAATTATTTTTGTTTTCGTTTCATTTTTCAGCTTCCTTGGAAGTCTCTGACTAGCATCATTGAATATTATTATATGTGGAAAACTACAGACAGATACATCCAGCAGGTAATTTTTCTATCCTTTGCCATGGGTTGGCCAAGTAAATGAACATTAAGCTTGCCGTCCTGTAGCACCTGGGTTGCTTTTGGGTGGTCTGGTCTGGGAGAAGGAGATCTGACCTCACAAGGCCCCTTCTCATTGCAGCTCTTGCCTTTCTCTGGTTGGCAAGGGGTGTGTGTGTCAGGAGTGGCTCCCATTCACCTCGAGGATCTCCTATGTAATATCCCTTCAGTTGTTTCCAATGGAAGCAATACAAGAAACAGGTTGGGACGGGGGAGAATGACCCAGAAACACCCCCCCCCCCCGCCCACCCCATTGTGGTCCCAAAAGGGCTTTGGATTTTGCATTGTGATTATGTTTGGTTCTCTCTGCCTCAACCCAGTAGGATTTCCCAGTAAACGAATATTGTATAGATTCCAGAAAATGGGATTTAGAAAGTTAAATCTCAGCGGTAATCTAATTTAGGGAGGCTTTAAACATGTCAAAATGCCTACATGGAAGACACATCTGAGTGAGGACTGGCATTTAGCCATAAAACAGATTATCATGTGTGATGATCTCACACACAACTCGACAGTGGCGTGCGTGCGCGCGCACACACACACACACACACAGAGCTAATTCCTGGAATTTCTCTGTGTAGGAAGTTAACAGCATTTGAAGTGACCTTTCGTTTCTTTGAAGGATATAATTAAACATTATGAAGGAATCCAGGAATTACGTATATTTAGATACTTTGGCTTGGATCCAGAGCAGCCATTTCCTGAACAGGAGAGCTATTTGTGCTCAAAATTGAACAGAAGCAGATACTCACAGAAAGGGAAGGAGAGAGGCAGTTGATACGTCTGATTAAAAAAAAAAAAAAGCTAATTAATACTGTATGATTCCACAATGGCTGTTATGATTAAAGACTCAACAGCGTCATTACCGCTCAAGTAACAACTCTTTTTTCTAACTCAATACTTGGCCTTAACTTTATTCCTTATTTTCCTCAATTGGTTCCCATTATTTGGGAATATGTCCATCGCTCGCTGTTTCAGCTTGGGCTTGTGTGTGTTTGTGTGTGTTGCAGCAGATCCCAGGACAGAGTTGTTGCAACAAATCAGTGTCAGCCTATTGATGACAGTCATCTTGGTGTTAATTTATCTAAGTAGTAAGTAATTTAGGAGAAGCTTGGTCCATATTGTTGTCATATACATAGTCATTGGCATTGTGGAAAAGCATGTGAGCACTAGAAACTGACGCTTCTGCTCAGCTTAGCTTTGCAGCATATGTGTCCGTGTGATCACACCTTCCAGCAAGCTGCCCATTTGATTTAGCTATTATTCTCATGAATTATTTTTTTAGGATATATATTTTTTAACAAATCAGTTTTTGAGGATGACATTGTAACACTTAAAACAAGTATTTAAAAATCAACCAGAATTGCAACAACTGCCGAGTTAAGGTCACCCTGAAGTTGAATAACCTTCAGCAGAATCTTGTGTCTAAATAAATGTGAGATCAACATTGAGTCTTTCCTTATCCCTGTGTTGAGTGGGCAGGTTTAACTTTGTGCCACATGAATATCCCTGGCAAGAGGGCATTCCATAAGGCAGCCTTCGCCAACATGGTACCTTCCAGATGTCTTTGACCACAATACCCATCAGCCCCAGTGATGGGGTTTTGTAGTACAAAACTCCTGGAGGGCACCAGGTTAGTGAATCCTGCCACAAGTGGTAAAGCCCTTACCTGTCACCACCCATCCAACCATCCAGGGGGACCTGGATCTGGGGCCTTTGGGCTGGAGAAAGACAGAGAAAGTCCATCTGGTCGCCTGACAGGAACTGAAATGTTGTAGTTCTGAGATATTAAATTTGTTCTATCTTTTTTCTATTAGAAACGCCTAAAAGCTGCTGAAGCAGAAAGCAAATTGAAACAAGTTTACATACCAACCTAGTAAGTATCACAAATATTAATACTTCCTTTGTAATAATAATAATAATAATAATAATAATAATAATAATAATAATAATGCAAAATGTGTACAGAACAAATCCTTGTTTTTATTGGACAAGCGAAGAAGCAGCATCCATAAAACCAAGATTGCTTTGAAGATTTTGCACAGCCTAGTAAGGTCCAGTCATGCTTTTTTTTAAAAAAGACTAACAGATTTATTTATTTATTTATTTATTCATTCATTCATTTTTTCCTTTTTAAAATATTTTATTTGTTGAATATAAGAACAACATATAATCAGATACAAGCAATCAATTACAGTGTTCCCCTACCCCCCCCCCAAAAAAACAGCCCCAACTATGTCCAGGTAATTACATTAGTACTATAATCAACAAAAAATTATTTATACAGTTGCTGGTTTAAAAAATATCATTCCACATGTTCCCATGTGTTATAGGTGGTTTAAATGCATGAAATTATTTCCTTACGTAGCAGTGCTAATGCAAAATTACAGACCTCTTCAGCTGCAATCCTATCCACGCTTACCTGGGATTAAGCCTGACTGAACACTGAATACGAAATATGTGTAGGGCTGCATATTAACGGTACTCATGCCTGATAAATAAAGTGCATGTTTACAATCTGAGATTATTTCCTGACATTAGGCAATATTGTTAAGTGTACCTGCAGCAATTATAAGAGGCGCTTTTGTATTGGACAAAATTTTACATCACTGTGTTTGGTAGGCTATAAAAGTGATTACTGCAAATGTTCCTTTTGATGCTGATGCCATGGTTTTGGGGCAGCGGCTGGGCCCAGGATTAGTAAATCTTCCAGTGCCTCAAAATTAATAGAAGACCAGATGCATTCAACAAGCGAGACACAGAGTCTCTGCCCCCACCCCCCAATTTCTGTACAAATACACACCCAGCTGGATCTTTGCATACCTTCTGGACGCATCTTCAATGCCATAGATTTATTTGTTTGTTTTCAGCAGTTCCATCTCACCTTCCTAGAAAAATAATGAAGGTGGATAATGAACTGATAAAAAAAATTCTGAAACAGTACTCAAAATCTAATCAAAGTCTAAGTAGAACTACGATTATGTCTCAGAGACTTCCACATTCTCAAAAGCTTCAAGCGTTGGAAGCAGAAGCAGCCACCCTGTTTTTGCATTTTTACCTTAAACGCTACAATGATTGTTAGAATGCTGTGCATTGATTGCTTCCAGTGACGCAGTCTAGGGTATGATTAGGTGGGGGATGAAATCCTGTCAACTTGCAAGATATTGGCAGACTCTAAATCTGGGCTAGCTGCAAGAGTATGCACCATAAGGAAGCAGAATTCTCTAAAGTAGGAACGGGGAACCTCTGTCCCGCCATTCAGACTCATTTCTGAGAATGATTTGGTAGCTGCTATATGTTGATGCTGCATAAGATAATGTGTTGTCAGTCTTTCAGCATTTGTATTCATATCTCTGTTAAGATTTTGCATTAAAGGGGAAAATGCATAAGTAAGATTCCAGGAGTTTTATTAGACCCGAGAGGAATAAATATGGGAAGCGAGGAGCATTAAGAATCCCAGATGTAATCTTTTGATAATTGAACACTAAGTGTAACAATAATTCCTAATAATATTCTATAGCAAAGATGTTCTGGTTAGCTTAACACAGTTTCATTCATACACACACACCGTATTTTTCCGTGCATAAGACTATATTTTTTCCTAAATTTTTAAAGTTTAAAATAAGGGGTCATCTTATGGATGGTACACAGTGCATTTTCTTAATTTTGAGTCCCAAAAAATAGGGGGCATCTTATACACAAAAAATATGGTATATATCTTAACACAGTTTCTCATATTATATTATATTATATTATATTATATTATATTATATTATATTATATTATATTATATTATATTGGAATTGTTTCTTAGAGAATCATGACTAAAACAGAGATCTGTTTGACCCCCAGTATTCGATTAGTAATGTGCTTTTTGCACAAAGTTTTAACGCCAAGCACAGGAATTCTCATTTAGTGACCCTGGACTGAAGAACGGATTGCTAGGTGCTGCAGGCTGCCTTTGGTTCTCATTACTGCTAGCTGCTGCTTTGAGGAAGACAATTAGCTTCCTATTGGCATGTGCAGCATTTATATGCAAGTACGCACAGGACCTGAATGTAATAAACTGAGTTCAGTAATGGCCCACGTGGCGGATTCCAAGCCTACTGAGAGTATTGTGAGCTCTCAAAATATTTTTTGCTTTCATTTCCGCATAAAGTATTCGAGAAGTTACCCTGTTTCTCCTAAAATAAGACATAGCCATAAAATAAGCCATAGCAGGATTTCTATGCATTTGCGAAATATAAGCCATTCCCCAAAAATAAGCCATACCCCGAAAATAAGCCATAGTGACGTGGTACCTCCCATTAAAACAGCCTGGAGAGGCGTGGCTATGCAGTGTACCAATGCGACGCGGTTAAAATAAGACATCCCCTGAAAATAAGCCATACTGTGTTTTGTTGAGCGAAAAAAAATATAAGACGGTGTCTTATTTTAGGAGAAACACGGTAGTAGCGTTCTTGCTAACGACGTGGGTAACCACAGAGGATTCTGTCATTTAACTCATGTTGTTAATGTGCTTGTGTGTGTGTTTGTGATCACTTTAAAGCAACAAACCAAATCCCAGTCAGATATCCAGCAGTAACGGGAAACCAAGTGCCGTGAACGGAGCCGTTGGAGCACCTCACCAGGCCCAGAATGCACTAATAGGCCGTGCTTGTGAAAGCTGCTACAGTAAGTAGAATGGTCAGTGTGTGTGTGTGTGTGTGTATGTGTGTGTGTGTGTGTGTGTGTGTGTCACATGCCTATGCTGTTAAGCAATTGAATAGCTGCAATTGTTCTCACATGAGAGCATCATGCATGTAGGGCTCTGGAATAGTTCTTGCATAAATTCTATGCTGACCTCAGTGCTTTTCTTTTAGCAAGCCTGCATGATTGCGGACCACCAACCTAAACACAGCCCCCCAGCTGAATATTGAGAGGTTTACCAGGTGTTTACAACACCCCCTGTTTTTGCACAGGCTGGCAAGCAATAGAAATGGGTGGTTTATGGTATCCCTAGTGGGCTATCTTAGCTAAGTTTATCTTAGTCAGGGGTAGACAAAACCTGAGGCCCAGGGGCTGGATGCGGCCCAATCTACCTTCTCAGTCTGGCCCTTGAATGGTCCGGGAATCAGCATGTTTTTACATGAGTAGAATGTCTCCTTTTATTTAAAATGCATCTCTGGGTTATTTGTGGGGCCTGCCTGGTGTTTTTACATGAGTAGAATGTATGCTTTTATTTAAAATGCATCTCTGGGTTATTTGTGGGGTATAGGAAATCATTCATTCCCCCCCCCCAAAAAAAAATAGTCCGGCCCACCACATTGTCTGAGGGGCAGTGGACCAGCCCACGGCTGAAAAAGGTTGCTGATCTTAGTGAATAAGCAGTTGTGTAGCCCTGGGAATTTGGTGAATGCCCTGAATTTTCAAACTGTTAAAACGAAGAAAATATATAAAGCTTCTTATTCAAATGTGTGGCATTTGTTGTTACAGTATACATCTACAATAAATAGATGTGTGTGTGTGTGTGTTTACATGTGCAGATAAGTGTTTTATGCTGAACGGATCAACATAATTTTATCTTCTTCTTTTAGTCACACAGTCTCATCAGTGGTATTCTTGGGGTCCACCCAACATGCAGTGCAGGTTATGTGCACCTTGTTGGATTTATTGGAAGAAATATGGTGGCCTGAAAATGCCAACACTAACAAATGAAGACAGATTTTCTCCTACTCAAACCACAGAGGTAGGATTTAATTATACTGTAGTGATGGTGATGATGATGATAACAACAACAACAACATGTGCAACCCAGTCCTTTTAACGTTTTACTTGGAGTAAGTCCCATCATGTTCATTGGGGCCTGCTCCCTATTGCATGTGCTTCCGTAGTGCTGATTTTTTTTTTAAAAAAAATATGATTAGGAATAATTTCATAATTATAATTCACAATTAATTGTTTCACTGTCCACTATGTTTTATCATGGAACTTTAACTCCTTTCCATATTTCCTGTTTATTTGTAAAGTTGTGTTGGACTACCTTGAATTACCCGGGTCAGAGAAACCATTGTATGAGTTACACACCTTTATACAATGCATTTTGAAAACTTGTTTGTGCTTTTAATACTGGAAAGGAGTTCTTTGTAGATTGTGTGTTCGGGTGTGTAAGCAAAAAAAATTTTTTTTGTTCCCCACTATGGGAACTTAATCCGTTCTCAGATGGACAAGTTATCCCTTGCTCATCTCAGATTAAATTGAAAATAAGCGTGGGTCATTTTTTTCAACCTGATCCTATGCTAAGGAAAATGGCCCTCTTCATGGCCCAAACACTGCTCTGCCAACTCCAATCCCCCACTTTCCCTTTCCTTCTTTGCCAAGTGGTGATGATTTGGGAGAAACAGTGATGGTGAGAGGGAAGCGGAGGGAGGTTTGTCCAGGAGGCTGATGGGAAATGTAGGATTCCCAAGATTTACTGTGTTGCAATTTAGTGGGTGAGGAGCACTTGTGGGGATGGAGGGAGAGTAGATTGGGATTCTTCTCTAGCTTGGATTTTGCAAAGTTAGGGGAAGGGCCTAACTCAGTGTAAGAGCATCTGCTTTCCATGCAGCAAGTTCTGGCTTCAATCCTCAGCATCTCCAATGGGGGCAAGAATGCCCCATGTCTGAAATCCTGGAAAGCCATTGCCAATCAAGGTGCTGCCCCCTAGATGGACCAATGGCCTGACTCAGAATGAGCCATGTTTCTGTGTCCCAAAGTTGATTATTGGATAAGGGGAGAGGGCAAGAGTGAATTTGGGCACTGGCTCTTGATTTTTATATTATAGCTACACATAAGAAAACAGTGCATTAATGAAAGGGAAGATCTCAGAAGTACGACTTTTAGTTTGCGTTTTGATTCTTTCCCACCCCCTCTTACAGGAAGCATGTGTTAGAACACACATGTCTCGCCAAGCAACACAGGGAATACCAGTCCGGAACACAGGCAGTCCAAAATCTGCCGTGAAGACACGCCAGTCGTTCTTCCTCCATACGACATACTTGACTAAACTTGCCCGCCAGGTCTGCAGAAACACTCTACAGTTGAAGCGAGCTGCAAGAAGACCGTTTGTCCTTATTAACTGTGCTGCCATTAGGGCAGAATGTAAGATGTTTCTAAATTCTTAGTTCAATGTGCCATTATTCCAACCACTTTCTGTCGTCTTTTTTTCGTTTGTTTGGTTTTTTTGCAATAAACACATTTCTGTCTATAGCCCCTTTGTGTTATTTTATTTAAAGAAAACTTTATTTTCATTTGTCTTGCTTGTCACCAAAGAACAAAGAAAACACTGTAAGTTTATAGGAAGCTTAGTACTTACTGAATAATAAAGTAGGCGTCAAACGCAGACATTGACCCAATTACAGCTTTGTGTGCCTACCTCATGTGCTTCCTTTAACCTCTCCACATTTAGTGTATCTGGTGGAAAACAGGCACCCAATCTCATAAAACATGAATCATATTTTTGCCATAACGTGAACCAATATGGTGCATAGTGAAATAATGAAGGGGTCACAGATTTGAAAGCAAGGGCTTGTTTAAAGGTGCAGCAATACAGTTCATGACAGCATTGCACTAGGGCAGCATAGCGGTCATGCACACACAAAAACTTTTATATAGGGAGACATCAGGGTAAATGAGGTTTCTGTTGGGACAAACTTAAGGAAGACTCGATTATAAGCTGTCCTGAATGCATATTGGCCACGACAAAGCCAGTGATATCAGTGCAATCCTAGGCAATTGACCTATGCAAGGATGGAGCTGCAAGAGACATGGGGCTGCTGCCAATAATGGCATCCCAGTGTTGGATCCATCCTCATTTCCCTTGTAATGTGTAGGGACCACTGTTTTGACATCTGCTTTGTCTCCCCATTCCCAAAGTCCAAATAATTGGCTGGGGTAAAATAATGTCAAGATGTGATAAAGTTGAAAGCACACACTACTGCGTAAGAGAGACCAAGGGGTGCTGTTTTCAGCAGCAAATGCCTATTGAGTGCAATCTGTAATTTTGCCCTAACCAGATGTGATTCACCGCCAGGCAGAGCTGCAGGTCTACGGGCCTCAATTTGTTTCACCAGATAAAAATGATTCACAACCAAAGAGGAAGGTTGAGGAGACTTGATTCAAGCAAAGTAAATTAACCATGTTGTTTTGCTTATTGAACATTTCCTTTGAAAGGAAACATTTTTATAGCTGTTTTCTGCATTGTTTTACCACTTCTCCCTTGTTTTCATCTGAATTGAGCTTTTGTTTTCACAATGCATTCCTTCCACACTTTCACCTGTTTGCATATTCATCTTATGTCAAAATGAGAAGTGCTTCTATAGAGGGGGGAAAAATACATCTCATCAATGTTGGATTTTACTATTGCTCTGAAATGAAAGAGATGTATTTTAGAATAGGAAAGTATCTTCCAGCAAACAGATACAGCTCCCAGCTAAGCTTCCCTGTTGATTGGCTTTGGTGGAAGGGGATGCTGTGATCACAAGATGCATTGCAGGGGCAGAAGGTGAACACATTCATTTTAAGGGAGCTCCACATTGTGAATGTATGGAGCTCCCTCCTCCCTTGCTATGAATAGGGTTCACTTTTTGCCTACAGCAGTCTTAACACCCCCCCCACACACTTTTCTTTTGCATGTTCAAAGATCCCCTGGACCTGAATGCTCAACACAGCAGAAGTTGTTTCAGTATATGTTAGTGGACAGAGATTCACGGTAGAAAGATTCAGACCACAAACGTTGCTAACAATACAGCCTGCGTTCATCTCAGGGGAGTTAGCACAGTGGTGGGGCACCTCTGGCCTGCAAGCCTCATTAGACCCGCCAGGATCCCAAATTTGGCCCATGAAGCCATTCCCCCCAAAATCATGCCCACCAGCGACACACCTGGTGTCATATGCAACCTCGGGTATGTCACAGGAAAGACGTGGCTTAATCGTGTGCTCCCAATTCTTCCTTGGCAAGTGGGACAGCCCCACCAGGATCAGCTGCACTAGGAAGTTCCCCACTGGGGTTGCTGTCAGTGTCAATTACTGATTGGCATTTGGTGCATATCCCTTTGGAGGTGTTCGATAAGCGCCAGTCAGCCGGCTGATGCTATCAGTACGACCCTTTGGTCAGCTGCTTGGCACTCAATGCGAGCCCTTTTGCAATCTGTTTGCTTGCATGATTTGCGTTCCGAGTACCTGCAAAGGGGAATTTTCCTCTGCCAGTCCATAAGCGAGCGCATTAACCCTGCATAAGCTATATTGAAATCATGATTGCTTGATGGACTGTACTCTATAAGCGTAATCCGGAGCTTGTCAATGCTTGGATCTGGAGACTGTTAATGTAATAGAAAATGGTATCGCCTTTGAGAATAGCCTATTTATATATTTAAATGTAAGAAGAGCCCTGCTGGATTTGATCCAAGAGCAATATCTAGTCCAGCATCCTGTTTCACATAGTGGTCTCTGGTATGTTTCCAGGTGGGATAGAAGGGCCCCCAGGCCTCTCCTGCTGTTGTTCCCCAGCTTCTGGTAACGCACAGACATTGCCACTGAAGCTGGTGGTAGAATATAGCAATCGTGACTTGGCAGGAACATGAGAACAGTACTGCTAGGTATCACCTAATAAATGCCACCTAATATTAGATAAATTGCTACCAACAGCAGTGCGTCTAAAAACAAAATGTGTACTGTGTACATCTGTTACTCACTATTTTTGCTAGCTAATTCCACGAGGGAAAAATGTGTATTTTAGCAGAATTGTAATAGTATCCATTTCTCCGTAGACTTGACGTAGTGGCACCTAACAAGTTTGTGCCCTAATTTTTCATACAATGGATGCACAAATGGATGTGCATTGAAGCAGCACTTCGAAATCACCGTCAAGCATTGAGAGGCTTGACGAGGCATGCTAGGCTATTGTGTTTTATTATACAATATTAATTTAGCCTGTTGCAACTTGGTTTTGTTTTTAGACCTCAAATCTCCAGTTGGAGATAAAAGATGAACATCATTTCCTTGTACACAAAATAGATAAAACGCAATATAGTTTCATGAATGTTTCATTCAGATTCATATGATTTAGAACACACAGGTTACATTAAGAGAAGCAAACTTAATGCCGAGACACTGGATTCTGAGAAAGTGAACTGTGTGCTTGTTTTGCATACATGAGTTCAGTTTGCATGCTTTGTTATTGTACCAACTTATTGAGCAGCTCCTGTCATTTCATTGAGGTTTGTATGCAGAGAGGCTCAGTGGACTCTGCCCAGCAGTGGTGATGGTAATAATGTTCATTTATCTATTATTTGCAGGATTTTGAATTTTAGGGACAAAGTAGTGTGCTGTTAGGCATAAAAAAAACTATATTATACGCAAACCTAGTTTGCTGCCATGTGACTCCACTTTTAGCATGAGACCAATGAAATAAGTGGTCTGACTAATGCTCCATGTAGCCTGGTAATTTCTCTGTCATCAATGTTTCCTGCAGATGTCTTTCACATCACCTGCCTTTTTCAGAGATTCCCAATATTTGAGCCTGAGAAGCTTTGTGGTTGAGGTACATGCGGTACCACTGAGCTGAGATTCCTGCATTGCAGGGAGTTGTACTAGATAACCCTTGCGGTCCCAAGTATAATTCTTTGTTTCTGTTATCTTCTGTAGAACTTGGAGTAATCACGGTGCAAAGATGCTCTCTTAAGAAATGAACGACGAACATGATCTCTCAGGCCTGGGGGCAGAAAGAAACTTTTTCGAGCCCACGAGTAATGCCGTCACCTTTATTTACACACCAGTGTCCCTTCAATTCACTAGGGAGCTTCCCCGAGACTGTTTAATAGACGTGTCACGCTGAGGAATGAACTTGAGAGTGATGCTAAAGAACAGTAATTTTCTTAGCAGAATAAGACGGAAAGCACAGGCGAGATAAATAAAAGGAATGTGAACAAATTAAAAGGGCTGGGACTAGCAAGGGAAGACGCTCCCAGTGGAAATAATAACACATACACACAAGAGCTGGAGGTAAAGCTGTTATACGATGTAACATGTTGCTGGAGCCTTTTTTATAGGGTGTAGAAGAAGGATTGTCACTTTTAGGTCTGAGCAATGGAGGTGAATGGGAAAGGGGCGGTGATGCCACCTCCAAAAACCGCTGCTCACTCTGGCCAGGGTGGAAGGTGTGTGTGTGATAGCCATGATTTTTGCCACCCCAGCTCCAAGCCAGTGCAATGGAGAGACCCATTGCTGATAGCTGGACTGCCTTAGTGCATTCCTGACTAGCCCAGCTGCATCCTCTCCTTGCTTATGTCGGCTTGTGAGACCCCGCAAGCAGTTTAGCCCAGCAGAGTCCAGTGGAGGGAGACCTCTTCCGCATCCTGTCCCCCTGCAGCAAAGCAGGTCAAGGGTTAGGACTGATCTGCCCATTCCCTGTATACTGCTTAAGTATATAGGGATTGTAGCCAGTGATAGCTTTGCACTAATAGAAAATGATTCCATTCACATAAGGCAAAGCACCTTAATTTTTCCCATCTTTGCCATCTACTGCAACCTATCCCGTATTGTTCAAAAGGCTCCCTCAGGTCTCAGGAGGGCTTTTTGCAAAGCCAGGCAATGCTAGGCATTTGCAATGAGTAGGAGACTGGTGAAAATTAGGTACCCCTGTGTTGTGTGAGCAGAATGCCTTGGGTAAGAGGTTGGAAGCTTTGGTAACTGCTTTTATAAAAAAATACATGAAAGTAAGAAATAAAGTGTGGAGACTGATGTAGTGCAAATGTGAAGTGAAGACAGGCGTAGTGCAAAAAAAATATTTCACCAGCTGTGCAAGCCCTGCTTCCTCTTCGCTTCTTAAATGAAGTGGCAGATCTGTATGCCAGAAATACATTTGCTCATTGCATTAGATTTAAATGTATTTTTTTTAAGTGCAAGGCTGCCTCCAAGGATAGTGTGTGGAGTCTTTCGGTGACATCACAGAAGCTCCAGCCAATCAGGACTCTGCCCAGCCACTTGTTCTTCCAAATTGCACAGCAATTCCCTCCCACCCACTCCCTTCCATCCTCAGCTAGGGGAAGAAAATGTATGTTGGGACCGACCATTGTGGACAGAGTTTCCAGTGGGGCCCGTTTTCTCTAAAAAGTATTGCATGTGTCTTCATCCTACATTGAAACTGAAGGCAAGTGTGATTAGGACCAGGGCTTAGTTAGATTTAAGGAAAGTTTCACAATTCTGAACATGGCTCTAGGGAGTTCTTTCTGCCATGTTTGTTTTCTGTTGCAGGGCTCTTAACTGTAATCGCTGGTGTCATGTTATGAGTTCTTTATATAGAAATGAACAATGGCATTTCAAAAGAAAATAATGGAGGGAAAACGCATGTGGCTAGATTAGAATTGCCAGAGCAAGCTCGCCATTGTTCTGCTAGAGAAAGTTCATTTTAGTATTCAGCGATTAGGGGTTAGAACTTTTAAAATTAGTTATAAATTTCCTGGAAAACTACAGTCCTGCTGGGCTATTTCATTTCTGACTCAACAATAACTCTCAATGATTTGCCACACTCACATCTTGCATGCTCCAGGTAGTTACAAGAGCACTTCCCTCTCCATAAAAATAACCCTAATGGAACATAACCCCACTTAGTGAGAGACTGGAAATGGAACAGAATGGAAAAGTGCAGGGTTTAGGTAGAAGGAAGAACATGTGAAAGTCGCCGTAAGCTTTATAATAAAACGTACTGAGAGTTGGCACCTGCTCATAGTTTTTATGGGTTGAATGTATTTCAGGAGCTCCAGCCATTATAAGCAGAGAACTTAAGAGCAGAGTTTGTGTTTTTTGGTGAAGGTTTCTGAATTTGGGCTGAAGTGTTAGTCTGGGACTACTTCTAAAACAGGGGTGGCCAACTCCCAAGAGACTGTGGTCTACTTACAGAGTTAAAAACTGGCAATGATCTACCCCCTTTTGGGGGGTTCAGGTCAAAGTTGTTGAGTTTTTTCTGGGAGGAGGAAAGCCCCTTTTTAAGGCATTCAGGACAAAGTTGTTGTTGAGCTTTTTTTAGGGAGAAGGAAAGCCCTGTTTTGGGGGGTGCAGGGCAAAAAATTGGGCTTTTTTTAGAGGAGCCAAAGTTGTTGATCTTCTTTGGGGGAGCCAGTGATCTACCACAGGTGTCCAGTGATCTACCGGTAGATCACGATCTACCTGTTGGACGTGCCTGTTCTAAAAGATTGGGAAGAGAAAGAGCAGAGACTGCAAGCATACAGCTAGCCAGATATCCCCACTCATTTTGGATTAATTTGCCTCACATTCTGTGTGTGTTCACACACACCCTGGATTACGCATCCCTCACATATATTTTATTATGTATATTTTATTGCAAAACATGTATAAAATTATAAGTGCTATACCATAGCTTTAATACAAAAATACAACCTAAAACCAACCAACAGCAGTATATTAACAAGGAGTAGCATATCAGAGAAAAGCAAAGCGAAAATAATAATTGGGATTGAAGCATAGAAAACAGGGTCCGGTCTTAAGGATCAGAGGGAGCTGGGCAAAAAGGCTTTCCGTTTTTACAATATGTCTGAAGCGATTGATGGCTGCTGCTTCATGTACAGCAGAGGGAGAAATTGCCCATAGTATAACAGTGTTTCTCTAACTTGGGTCTCCATCTGTTGTTGGACTACAAATGCCATCATCCCTAGCTACCAGGGATGATGGAAGTTATAGTCCAACCACAACTGGAAGCCCAAGTTACAGAAACATTGATTCAGGGGCAAAAGCAGAAAATGCCCATTTTCGGGTCACTGCCCTGTGATATTCTGTGATGCCGTCCATAGAATTTCCCCAGGTGATCGAAATGATCTTAAATGTCCCTGCAGGGTTATGTGATATTTCATGTGGCATTGCAGTCCTTGGCAAAAATTAAAAACTCTCAATATTCATTTTTTAAAAATAATATATATTAAATAAAAAACAAAAAACAACATAACTACATTAACAACAAACATAAAAACACAACAAAAACAACAGCTTAATACTTTTCTTAAAATAATAATAATACTTTCTCACATCTTAATGAAAGCTCCATATAGTCCATCATTTTCATCTGCCATTCTTCTATCGTTGGTAATTCTTCTGTCTTCCAGTTCTTAGCTATCAAAACTCTAGCTGCTGTTGTGGCATACAAAACCAGTTCCTATCACTTTTAGCAATGTCCTGGCCTAGGATGCCCAGTAAAAAGGCCTCTGGTTTCTTCTTAAATGTGCTTTTCAGCACTTTTTAAATTTCATTATATATCTTTTCCCAGAAGTCTTTCACCTTAGGGCACATCCACCACATATGGAAGAAGGTTCCTTCTGTTTGTTTACATTTCCAGCATTTGTTACTCTGACCATGGTATATTTTGGCTAACTTCACAGGGGTTAAATACCACCTGTACATCATCTTCATTATATTCTCTCTTAACAAACTACATGCTGAAAATTTTATATTTGTATTCCATAGCTTTCCCCAATCTTCCAACATGATGTTGTGCCCCACATCCTTTGCCCATTCAATCATTGTTGATTTTACCATCTCATCTTTAGTATGCCACTCCAGCAACAAATTGTACTAAAAACTCTCAATATTCATGCCAGTTTTATTTGTGTGTCAGTATGTTTTAGTATAAAAACTCACCCATAATAACCATACGAATGCATGCAAACATTCTTTTTATAATAGGCGCCCCGAACCTTTTGTTTCTCATATTGACTTGCACCGTGCCCTATAAAATTACACCTTTGGAAGTTGTGCAGTTTCAGATAAGCCATTATTTCTTCCAGCATATTTTTGGCCTATGCTATTGTTTTCCATGCTGGATTAATGAAATAGGGAATTTATATCTTGCTCTTCGGCTTTTACATTTCTGCTGAGGCAAAGCCAGATGAATTTTTGGTCTTTGTGATGCTATGGCATTAAGTTGTATTTTAAAAAGGGTTAGTGGATTTGTGTGGGAAGTGTGTGGAGATAGGATTACATAAAATAAAATATGTGAGCAAAGTTTAAAATGCCTAGTTGGTTTTGAATTCCTCTGTTCACTGAAAGCGTCATAAAAGGGGCTGTTCCTGAAAATTAAACTAATAAATCTTGCAATATACACATTCCTTATACAGCAACATCCTCCATTGTTTCATTGCATAGTTATTTGAATTAGAAATGTTCTCAGGTTCAATTTTGACTCTTTTGAAAGAACTCAGTATTTAGGAATTTTATTCACTTGTTGAGGTGTTGATTCTCCAATGCTATAAAGTATTATCTTCTGTTTAACATACACTTCTAACAGGAAAAAAGAGAGAGAGAATGAAGGTTTTACAGTACATTCATACTTATAATTTGGACTGAGCAAAGGGGAAAGGATTGGATTTTGAAGCTCCTCTAGGATGGCTTAAAAGGCCAAATGATCTTTGCTCAAGTTTTGAAAGACAGAGGGTTATCCCGTTCCATTGAAGCCGTATAGTTGATCTTGAAAGTTCAGACCTGATGAACTTTCACATGTGATCTAATCTGAATACATTCTATTATACATGCAGTACCTAAAATGTAGTGTCAGCACAAGGATTTCTCGTTGCATAATGGAACATCATATCCCCCTCCTCCCTGTTCCACCCTAAATCTGTCTGAGCTTCCCCTCAACCCTCAGAAAAAAATTGGGAATGGAGCTGGGGAAAGTCCCATTGCACAAGCAGTAGACTAGTAATCTAGGGAACCGGGTTCGCATCTCCGCTCCTCCACATGCAGCTGCTGGGTGACCTTGAGCTAGTCACACTTCTTTGAAGTCTCTCAGCCCCACTCACCTCACAGAGTGTTTTTTGTGGGGGGAGGAAGGGAAAGGAGAATGTTAGCCACTTTGAGACTCCTTCAGGTAGTGATAAAGCGGGATATCAAATCCAAACACTTCTTCAAGGGGAGATATTTTCAGGAATGGGATCCTGTGCTGAGATTATGCATGAGAGGCATAAAACAGGCATGCCTTCCTTACTAATCCCTATCCAATGCCGTTCAAACAAATGCAGCCTTTATTTCGGCATTTCAGCCTGAGGTAGCTTTTGGTTTGTGTGGAATTTAAGGCAATGCAAGGCTGGTGCCTTTTTCTACACGGACAGCAGAATAACTAGGCCAGGAAAGGCTGCAATCCTATGCACACTCACTTGAGAGTTGAATTTGATAGGATTTTCTGCTGAGTCAACATGCACAGTAAGCCAGTGTGGTCCAATGGTTAGAAAGTGTCAAATGAGGAGCCAGGAGTCCCCAGCTTCTAATTTTCACTCAGACATGGAGTGGCCTTGGGCCAGTCACCATTTCCCAGTCTAGCCTACCTCACAAGTTTGTTGTGAGAATATAATGGCAGGGGTCCGAGCCATCCATGCCATATTTAGCTCCCTGCAAGAAAGGTGGGATATAAGAGCATCGAATAAATAAAAGGAGAGCGAGTTGTAAAAATAGCATCATTATGAATTCTTTCTGTTTTGGTTCCATGACAGATCCTCGTTAATGAGAGTTTGATGAGATTCAGACACCATTGTTTTTCAATTCGGGTGACAGCTAATTATGGAGCACTAGAGATAATTGCCTGCCTTTTTGCTTTGTTTTCTTTTATTCCACCTGAACCTTTTCTCAGGAGGCTGTGAATCAGCTGATGAGCACTTTTATGAGGTAAAGTTCCGGTTGATCACCTCAAAACAAATAACGCAGAGCTGGGAAACCCTCAGAAAAGCACAACTGAAATAATCAAGGGATAGAGCAACTCCCCTGTGGCGAAAGCTTGCAGACACATTTGGTGCTTTTTAGTGTAGAAGTCATGTGAACATTACACATGGTGTGGATAAAGTGAACAGGGAGAAGCCCCCCCCCCCCCATAGCACTAGAAAATGTGAACTTCCATTGAAGCTGAACGTTGGACGATTCAGGACAGTCAAAAGAAAGTACTTCACACAGCCTGGCAACCAATACAGTTGCCACAGCTTTCACTTGCGGTAGTAACAGTGCACACATAGATAGACACACACTTTTGAGGTGGGGGAGGTGTGCTACTGCAGTGAGCCCTACCTCTGAGAAGTTGTTGGAGAATTTCCCCTCATCGGGAGAAAAATTCAGTGAAATGGTCCACCATTTTCTCTGTCCGCAAATAGAGGACAACAACTATTCATGTGCCTGGGTTTGGGTGGTTAATCCCTCACTTTAACCCAGGGGGTGAGGAATCCTTGAATGACAACTCCCATCATCCGTTGCCATTGGCCATGCTTGCTGGGGCTGATGGGAGTTGTAGTTCAGCAACATCTGGCAGGCCAAAGGTTCCCCACCCCTACTACAGCCAAACACACCATGACTGCTCTTATGAGAGAACTGTAGGCAAGTAAAATGGTAACTTTTCTTACTGCAGAGGAAAATCAGGTCACATTTTGCAACTGTCTTGAGTAAGGGCTTGTGAACAGGCCTGCCCCATTCTACAAAGCCCCTTGGAATGGGGCAGCTTTTCCACATAGGCTGGGCTTGGATTCCAATGCTGCTGAGCCAGAGCCAGAGAGGAAGGCACCCCCTTTGCTGTTGGACTTCAATGGATGTAACTGCTGCTTCACTCCATTGCCCCAGTCTTGCAGCCAACAGACTTCCGATTTATTGGTACACATGCTGTGCTTTCTGCTTGCTATAACATCGTGCATTTTATTTTTATTTCCAAATCGTCTTTACAGTTTGTCTTTGTTATGCAGACATTGTCCCACAAGGTGTTTTTAGTTTTGTTTTCAAGTGGTACAATGTGACAGGTTTCATTTAAAAAAAAAAAAAGCAACTACTAGAGCCCAATTCTCACATGGATAACGGAAGGGCGTAAAGTTTGTAGAGTGAGGAGCGGCGCTGTTTCTTTTTCTTTCACTAAACAGTTGGTAAGAGCACTAGACTTTTAATTTCAGGGTCGTGGGTTCGAGCCTCACATTGGGTGAATGATTCCTGCATTACAGAGTGTTGGACTAAAGCAGTGTTTTTCAACCTTTTTTGGGCAAAGGCACACTTGTTTCATGAAAAAAATCACGAGGCACACCACCATTAGAAAATGTTAAAAAATTTAACTCTGTGCCTATATTGACTATATATAAAGTAATTATCTTGAATTTTTTAATTTTTTGCCACGGCACACCAGGCAACATCTCGCGGCACACTAGTGTGCCGCGGAACAGTGGTTGAAAAACACTGGACTAAAGGACCCTTGTGGTCCTTTCCAACTCTACAATTCTGCGAATCTGTGAAAGCCCCAAATATGGACTCCGGCTCATGAGTAGGTCTGGGTGCTCTGGTCACTAGATTAAATGGATGTCCTGACCACACTGAACCCCTGATTGCTGATGTGTCTGCTGAGATACCCATGACCCTCTGCTACTGAACTGCAGGATTCTAAATTACTGTTCTTGGACTCTACCCCCCATCTTCCCCAAAGAGTTTAGCCAATGGTCGGGGATGATAGGAGTTGTAGTCCACCAACATCTGGGGATCTAAGGTCAAAGAACACTGGTCTAGAGCAGAATGGGCAGTTTTATCTGCTGAGGGACACATTCCCTCAGAGCCAACAATGGGTAGAGCCACAGATAAGAGTGTTCTAAATTAACTAATCCCGGAATAAAGATCACCTTACTTCTATTTTCACCATAGCTACCTCAGTCCTATGTATATCTTCTCAAAAACAAGCTCTACTGAGTTTGAGGGGATTATTCTCATAGAATTTTAAAAGACATAACAACTACAGCTACAGTTCTGGAGAGCAAGTGAAATTAATTCCTTTCTGGTTTAGTGTGCTACAAATACATAGCAGAAGCCTTCCAATTCCCTGTTCGTTCTCCTGGTTCTCTCAGTGTCTCTCTCAACGATGGTGTCCTTCTGGATCACCTGTCTAGGCCCGGCTCGGGAGGTACATTTATTCAGAAGTTCCAGACCACCTTGCATGGGTGTCTTCAGAAGGTGGTGCTGGGGACACACAATTATTAACCCTAACCAGAGTTTCCTGGAAAGGAGGATTGATTGTTAAACCACTCTGAGAACTGTAGCTTTGTGAGGAGAATAAGGGTCTCCTAACAACTCTCAGCACCCTCAACAAACGATAGCTCCCAGATTTCTTTGAGGGAATCTGTGACATGGTATCATAGTGCTTTAAATGTATAGTGCAGATGTCTGGCTGCCTATAGTGCAGATGCACATAGGAGAGTGAAATCCTTGCAGTGGCTCCAGTACTATCTTCTTCCAGGAAAACCTGTCAGCCGTTATTGATCTTCTCATCAGCGGGACCCTTGACAAGCTTCGGAAAGCTGTGGCTGTCATTGGTTCTTCATCCTATCCTACTCCGTCTTAAAATAACATTCTGTTTTCAATCCCTAGATGCTGATAGACATTGTGAATTTGTTGGAAATCCTCTGAAGATTAAAAGCACTCGGAAATCATTATCATGTATCATTGGATACTTGGGTGAGTTCTTGTTTAGCAAAATGAGTCGTAAGTCATAAAATGAGTGTTTAAATGTCCTATCCAGGGACAGCCCACCCATAAGGCAGACTGTAGCAGCCACCTTGGGGTGATAGAATGCCAAGGGTTGGTGCCTCCATGGGCACCCTTCCTGCCACAGCCAGAGAAGTGGCAGTGGCTTCCAGCAAGATCTCTTGAGATCTTGTGGAGCTCGCCTGAGATCTTGTACCTGCTACTGCTTCTCACTTACCCCAGGGCCAGGGGTGTCCTGCCCACCACCACCAGAGAAACAAGGAGAAGTGGGTGTGGCTTCTGGGTTCTGGTGAGGTCTTGCAGACCCCTTGCACGATCTTGCTGGAACCTGTAATCTGCAGCTGCACAATCCTGGTAAGGCAACACCTTTCCATTACACCTCAGGCAGGCAGCAAAATGGGATGGGCTGCCCCATGTCCTATCAAAAGTCCTGTCAAAGGTCATTCAAACATAATAGGCATGTTTCAGTGTGCAGCTGAGATTAATGAATAGCTGTATATTAGGTTCCTGGCAGCATGTTGATAGCAAGGACATAAGGAAGAATTTTTTTCATGGAACCATTCTTCTCAGGGCCAGTTTATAGACATGATATTTCATTGTGTGTTGTTAGTTGCTGAATCATTGGTATTTCAAAAATAAATAACTGGCTGACTGTGGCATAGGGGATGAGGGCTTTAAACCCACTCACCCCAAAAAAATCTTGAATGGAATTGCCCTTTCCTGTATCTGCTATGTGCAATAACAGAAAAACGTTCATTTGCCACAGGTCTGGGGAGTGGGATGATGATGATGACATTTCTTACCTGCCCTACACCAGCAGGTCTCAGGGCAGGTTACAACAATTTAAAATGTAATATTAAAAATGCTTTAAAGCAAATGGCCATCATGGGAATAGGGTGGGTGAAGAGAACGTATCTCAGGTGTCAAAGGCTAGGGCAAAGTGCTGCTTCTTCAGCGTGCATTGGAAATTGCTTAAGGAAGCTACCAGACACAGCACTGTGATTGGAATAGTGGAAGAGGCAAAGGATTAAACTGTGCTGTATATACATACACAAATAAACACACGCTCTGTTGTTTATCTGGCTTATCTCACCACATCCCAGCTATTCCCATCCCCACCCCTCGGTTAAGTTAAGCACGCTAGGCCAAATTATGTGAAAAATATCACATCTAATTTTTTTGCCCCAAATGTGCTTATTTCCTACATGCACACCTGTGTTCAATGTAACAGGTGAGCAAGCTTTGTGCTGTTGATCAACACAGAGTTAATTCTACCATCTGCGTGCTGGGCTGATAAAAGGGAAATCCTGTAAACATCTATTTAAAGCTGGTGCACATTTTCCAAAATATCTGCATGCTGGGAAGCAATATGCTTTAAAAAAAAGCTTTTAAGCAAGTGCTGGAAGAGCAGCAGCCTCAGGTTGTCAGTGGTGTGCCATTTCGACTAGATTTTACACACCTTAAATCACTTTTCTCTCCTGCTCTCTTCACAGCAACAGTTAAGTTCAAGTAACTGAAGGAGCATTTTCCTGTTCTTTTTTATGTGGGGTAGTGTGATAACATCTCTAAGGTTTTAGATCCTGAAGTAGGAAAATCGGAAGCATACCGTTGAGATGGTGATTTGAAATAATTTCAGCAATATATTTTTTGTCCCTCCCCGCCCCCGAAAATCACAGAGATTCATCCTGCCATGAAGCCTAATATAATCAAGTCAACACCAAGCCTTCAGAGTTCAATGGCAAAGAGGTTGCTCGCTCCCCCTGGCCACTCATCGTTAAGTATTTTGGGGAAGAGAAACTACAGCCACCATCACAACGGCCTGGATGGTATGTGCAAATAAACTGACATCTGAAATAACTATTCTTTTTTTTGCAATGCGTGTATAATCTTTGCTTCTTTCAGTCTGGGCATTGGTATCTTCTACAACAGGCTCCCTCAACCTCGGCCCTCCAGATGTTTTGAGACTACAGTTCCCATCACCCATGAACACTGGTCCTGTTAGCTAGGGATGATGGGAGTTGTAGTCCCAAAACACCTGGAGGGCCAAGGTTGAGGAAGCCTGTTCTACAATAATAGTCAGCTTAGTCCCTCTGTGACTATATAGGATTGGAGTACCATTGGAAAACAAAGCCCAGTTGCTAGGTGAGGCCAGTGGTTCTAGGGGAGAAGAAAGCAGGCAGCCATGGGCCCTGATGTGCAGGTAGGCCTTGGCAGTTGCTATGGCAACAGAGCCTTGGGACTAGGACACAAGGCAGCCTGGCAGTGAGGTATTTAGGGAGGGGAAGCTGGTCTGGTGGGGAAGACATTTGTGAAGGCATTCCCTGCAGCCACCCACCCCCCCCCCCCCGATTTAATCTTCCTGCTCTTTGTCAGGTGGAGGAGAGGAGATGCTACCGTGCTGGAAGCCATGGATAAAAAGTGGCCAACACTTTTTAATTAATTACTAGAATGTTCCCGGGAGATGTGGGTTGTGTTGCTGTCCCTTTTCTCCTGTCCTTCATCCTATTTCAGGACAGACCAGTGGCTGTACTTGCTGGAAAGATCCATTTGGAAGCAACTGTCAGTGGAAAAGCATCTGGCTGCTGTGCGGCTGAGCTACTAATTAGGCAGCATCCAGTTCAAATATTAGTGACGTTGTCTTGGCTCCAGATCCCTATCTGCAATATGCTGAGGGTGGGAGGGTAGGAATAATTACCGACCTTACAGGGATGGCAACAAGGTAATGTATGTGATGTATCTTGAGCATTCTATATTAGGTGCTCAATAATCCTGAATATTAACCACGTGAGCATCGGAAATGGCACGCCAGTTTGTGTGTATGCAAAATGCACCGTGCTTGAATTTATTTATTTTTCGGCTTGAATTAATGCAAAGTATCCCAAGGGGAAGAGCCACTAGGCAATTTTTGCTTCTGTGTTACACTGCTGTGAGATAAGTGGGCTTTTAAATATATTTTTAGCTTTGCTTAATTTTGGGTTGTGAAGCATAGACCTAAACGATGGATTACCACTTTCCAAGCAATGTATTTGATTTGGTAATCTGGTACAGAGATATGTTTTAATTTTTTTATATTGAAACCGCTATTTAATTTAGTAATAGGTTAAAACTGTTTTGGGAAGATCAGCACATGATTTTCATTCATAGTCTGTTTTGATTTCACTTGTTAACTTGTGCTGAACATGTGCACGATATGTTTGTTTTGTCAGCCGAGGGGTAATGCGCTGAAACTGGCTACAGTGTAAAATCTCTCTCAAGAGATTATTCAGGTTTTGCAGCCCTAAACTGATACAACCCCACTTCCCATTAATCTGTGGTGTTTCCATGACTGATTACATTAAAAAAAATGGCATCATATTCCACCCCTCCTTCAAAAACCTGGATTAGGTTCCTGGTTGAAAAGATTACTGAAGCATTGCCATTTTGAGCACTCAAAGCACTGTATAAATGGCAATGCTTACAATGACGATGTTTGTAATGGAACCACCTATACAAGGTCCAAAGTGGGTATTGGGAGATATATGTTTGGTTCACATGAACCAAATTTTCACTTCCTGAACCAATACCAAAGCTGAAACAGCCAACACTTGAATTTTGCACTTCTCTGAATTTTGCATATGTGTACATATTAAAATGCACATATTGGTGATTTATATGATTTAATGGATATAAGAGGCTCAAGGAAACATCATGATTCAAGTGTCCAACAAATTAGAGTTTGAGAAGGGATCTCTTTTAAACAGATTTCTATACAGAATTGAACAGTTCCAATCCAGCTGAGCTTTGCCTGCATTGGACAGCTTCTTGAGGTCTAAGCTGCTTATGCATTGGGTGTTGTTGTTGTTATTGTGTTTCTTTTAGGCCTGATTAATCATGTGCAGATAATATACAATTATTTGCATATTGTGTATATAAAAAGTACCACATGTGGGTATATTTCTGCAGCCTCATTTTGTATATATTAATATGTAAGTATTTTTATAAAGTCATGTGCATTGTTGAATATATGGGATTATTTTAGGAAACCTGGAGTATATATGTATATAATATTAATGTAATATACATATAGTAACAATTATAATAACGTAAATTTCATTTGAGAATTGTTATTAGTTTTAGTGGGACCATTTAAAAAAAAACTTCTCACCAATTACACTTGGCAAGATAAACAGATAAACTCAACATTGAGATTTTTTTTAGAAAATACCATATCTAATTCAGTTCTGCATCTGGATCAGTTGTGTGCATGGTAGTCTGCTTCTGCGTAAGGGCCCTCTTTACTGGACTGAAGCACCCATCTTTTGTGGAGAAAATAGGCGCCGAGACTCGAAAATATTTAGGTGTTGGCATTTTCCTCCAACATCACTCTTAGTTTGCTTCAGTGAATGGTAAAGGTAATCAGCAATCCAGGTTCTCAGCAAACATGTCAGGATGCATAGTTTTTTCAATAACTCTTGCCGAATGGTGAAAGTTCTCAAGTTAGCAGAATCAGCACCTCCATCTCTGTGTGCTAAGAAAAACTCAATGAATCATTATTATTTTTTTGTCTCAAGTTACAAAATCATGGGAAGCAAAAATGTCATTGCTGCCTTCACTTTCTGGTCAACACTTTGCTTTTAAACAGGAAAGATTCACACGACGACATGAGAATGTAAGCTTCACTTCTCTCCACATCTGGAAGTAATTGAATTATATATCTTTGTGGCGACAGATTTCATAGAATGCCAAAGCAGGCTAGCTCAATGCAACCGAGAAAGTGCTTGTTTGCAGTATTACCCGAATATAGCTTGTTTTATTTTATGTTATTTAGATTTATTGCCAAATCAGGGCAGGTAAATAAAAGTAAAGACCCTCTAGCAAAATAGAATGCAATCAAATCAACAAGATTGCGCTGCCATTTCTCAGATGAGCCCTAAACGCTTCTGAAAAGTGCTCAGTCTTAGACTTTGATGTCTCTGTACACATGGAAGGGCATTCTATAATTCCAAACAAGTAGAAGTGATGGGGTTTTCAGTGGGCAGGTGCAGGGGATTCTCTGGTACTGAATGGGGTAACTGTGCCCCTGAAGGACCAGGTGTGCAGCCTGGGAGTCATTTTGCTCTCCATGGAGGTACAGGTTAATGCTGTGTCCAGGGCAGCTGTCTATTTGGTACGCAGGCTGAGACCCTGCCTTCCTGTGTACAGTCTCATCAGAGTGGTACATGCCCTGGTTATCTCCCGGTTGGACTACTGCAATGCATTCTACGTGGGGCTACCTTTGAAGGTGACTTGGAAACTACAACTAATCCAGAATGTAGCAGCTAGACTGGTGACTGGGAATGGCCGCCGGACCATATAGTACCAGTCCTAAAGGATCTATACTGGCTCCCAATATGTTTCTGAGCACAATTCAAAGTGTTGGTGCTGACCTTTAAATCCCTAAATGGCCCTGGCCCAGTATACCTGAATGAGCATCTCCACCCCCATTTTTCAGTTCACGAAGATCTAGCTCTGAGAACCTTCTGACGATCCTCTCAATTTAGAAGTGCCGGGGCATATTTTTGGAGGCAGGAAGGAAATGAATTTAAACAATCTTTAAAAGCAGTATTTGATTTGTTCTCTCTTTACCCCTTCTCTTCTTCTTTTCTTCATTGACATACGGAAAAGCACCTGACATTTCTGTCTGAAATCTGTATTCAGTTCCTAGCTCATCTCCTTGGAAAGCAAAATTCCAATATGCAACCCTGAGTCACCTTAATGTTTTATCAATGACATAAACACTTATTCCAAGAGTTGCTGGAAGAAGCCTCACTTGTTATTACATTTTATAACTTTGGGGGCTCTCAAATTATATTTCTGTGTAACATCAATTTTACACGGAAGGATATGTGATCTTAATTTAGTAAGCTTGCTGGTTCCCAGTATACTTACTATAACACACACACACACACACACACACACACACCAGTGCTACACTAGAGTTTCTCCTTGTGAAAGAATAAAAGTAAGATATAAATATGAAAAAAGAATAAATAATACAATACAGACTGTAGAAAACAGTAATGTGGAGCAAAGCCCCTATTTCTCAGGTGTGGGGCCCTACAAATAAATACCTAAACTTAATTCTCTGTGTCTAGCCAATGTGAAAGCCATTGTGGTGTAATGGTTAGAGTGTCAGACTAGGACCTAGCAGACTCTGGCTTCAAATCTCCTTTAACCCACTTGACTGACCCAGCATCAGTAGACTAAAGTCCAACTACAAATGTTCCATTAGGTTACAGTTTTCAGTATGACATGCACTCCATTCTCCTTTAGACCACTTTCTCTCAATGCTAGTGATTTACAGGTTCCTGCAAAACGTTCTTCTCTGACTGCACCACAATTATTTTTTCTTGTTTGCATCTAGGAGCTTTGTCTTAATTGTCTAGCTGAAATTGTCAGACTTGTTTCCACAAGCGATTGTTCTGCTTTTAGCAACATTGATTAGCTAAGCTCTGATTTTCACTTGACGCAGCACTGCTGAAGTAGCTTCACCTGTGGGTACGAAAGGAAATTGCATCCAGGTTAGCTTGACTTCAGCAACTTCAAAGCCCTTAGAAAGCATAATGAAAACAAATCATGTGTAAACATCTCGGGGAGCGGGGACTGATTGCTGGCAACCGATCTAGATTTGTTCAAAACTAATTGTGGTAGGCCAACCAGGTTTTCCCTAGTGGCGAGGAAGTGATTTAGTAGGCCAAGGGGCACTTTTCTGTTGAGCTTGGGAATAGCCAGAAGCCAAGAGACTGTTCTCATGGGTATTTGAAGCAATTTTTACTCCGGAATGTATTAATTTTCAATCTGTGTCGTGCTTGGATGGGACACTTAACAGGGAACCATATATAACAGGGCTGGGGAAATGTTTTCAAGTCTGAGGGTCGTAAGCCAGTTGTGGAACGGGCCAGAGGCAAAAATGTGTGAGATTTTTATCAAAGGACAAGAGAGTGGGGCAAAGGATGTAAATCTTACCCTCTAACAAATGGCTGTCCAGCCTCTACTTAACTAATCTCCAGTGAAGGACAGTCCACTGCCTCTCAAAGCAATTTGTTCCACTGTCAAATAGGTGTTAGGAAGTTTCTTTAAACATATAGCAGAAAATGGCTTCTTTGCATTTCCCACCCATTAGTTCTTGTCCTGCCGTCTAGAGCAACAGCAAATAAATATGCTCCATTTTCTATGTGCCAGGTGTTCATATATTTGAAGATTGTTATCAATGCCATCTGCTGTGGTGGGCCCTGTAATTGCAAGGTTGCCTCTGTAGTTGGAACTCTCTGGCATTCTGTATCTTTCGGTATTATGGCTGCTCTTAAGGAAGCGGCAATGAAAATAATTTGTTGTAAAGGGATGTGTGTAAGCCAATCTAGGTCTAATCTGTGGCGTTGTGTGTGGTTTTGTTTTAGGACTTTCCAGTCATACACATGGGACTAAAATGGTAAGTTCTAACATTTTTAAATCTGATTTTACTGGATTTGGACTTTAAGAATGTGCAGTACAATCCTGTGCATGGTTACTCGGAAGCTAATGTGTCCATTAGGATTTGCTCCCAAGTAAATGTGCATAGGAAGGATTGCAGCCTTAGTACCAGAAGTGGCTCATAGGACAGGGAGGGGCCACAATGCTTGCTGCCTGGCAGCTGGGTTGCTGATGTTTACTGGGAAGGATGGGGTGGTGAGGAGGTTGGTGTGGTGCAAACACACCAGCAAGAGCACCAGATAGGTTCCACTGATGCATTTGCACTGGACCAAACTCTCTAATGCCCTTTCCCTCTCTCTCCTGCTAAACAACAGCAACATGCCTGCCGGGATGCTTCTTCCCACCTGATGAGACACCTGGTGGCATCTTCTTCTGAAATCTATTGTGCGTTGGGAGCCATTGGGAAACAGTGGCAAACAAGTGTTGGATTTGGAGCCACAGACAGCCATGTCCCCCTCCCTAATTTTCCACAAAGTTTATATATACCATGTGGTACTGGTCAAATGAATCCAAGCAATATTGTTATTGCTTCTGTGCAATAATATTTCATGTATTGTGAGATGGCTATTCTCATGATGTGTGTTAAACTTCAAGAGAGATACTGTTACTTTGATTTAAAAATTAAGTTACAAATCGGGAAAACCCCAATAAATTCCTAAAGCAAATGCTTAACACCTGTCTGATTTTCTCCCTGTTTTCATTTAAAGAAATGAAAATGTGATTAGCAGCTGAAGCTCTGTTAGCAAACATTGGAATGGCAGCCATAGTTCCAGTTCTTTTCTGCTGTTAAAAACATATAAAGAAATAGTAAGACCCCCACAATGACTTGAAAATTAGGAAGATTAGCAGGCTGAATTATCAGGATCATAAATATACCTTAGAGAAAAGTCATACATGGAATCTACATTTCATCTCATCATCCAAGGAACTCATAGGGATATTTTAGGTTGGAGTGAAAGGTTCAAGTACCAAAGTATTCTGTCCTGGGCCATATGCCAGGGATGGGTGGGACTAATCACAACAAGTGGCCCCATCTCCCTTCTCTTCCATTTCTTCCTCCCTCTTCTGCTCACCCCACCCCACCCCTCAATGAGAGGAGAGAGACATCACAATTGCAAGACGTCTGAAGTGATTGCTTGCTTGCTTGCTTGCTTGCTTGCTTGCTTGCTTGCTTGCTTGCTTGCTTGCTTGCTTCCTTGCTTCCTTGCTTCCTTGCTTCCTTCCTTCCTTCCTTCCTTCCTTCCTTCTTTTCCTCCACCCATGGTTTGGTTCATTTACCTGGTAGATCATATCTCCCTGCCTGGGTGGTAAGATTCTTGGGGGAGCACCTTCCTTCGGTCCCGTCAACATCAGAGGCACAGATGGTGGTGACACAAGAGAGATCCTTTCATATGTCTGCGGCAAGATTGTGGAATTCCTTCCCAAAAGAGATTAGACTGGCTCCCTCCTTGTTATCTTTCCACTGGCAGGCTTCCTATTTAAACAGGCCTTTGAAAACTAAGGAGCAGACAATGTTGGCAGCTATCGGGGCAATCTGTAGTTCAGTACTGGCTCTAAATGTCCTTTATTGTATTTTAACAATTGTTTTTTTTTAATTACTTTGTATTTTAAAGTGATGTTTTTAGAAGGTTGTAAGCTGCCTGGAATCCCAACTTGGGAGAAAAGCAGACCATAAATACATTAAATATACATTAATAGCAACAATAACAAATAATATACCATCCATTTGGACTTTGTCCCACCACATTTTTCTTGGTCTGCTAGCCATATCCTCCTTTTCTTAGGGGCTTCCCCCTCCCACCATGAATTTAACCTGATGGCTACATGAAATTAGTCGCAAAGGCCACAGGTTATCCACTCTTGTGTGACATCATGCCTTTCTCACCCACTTGTACCCACCTGCTCATACAGAATTTGAGTCATTCAGTGACTCATAGCTCCAATCAAATCTCTTGTTGTAAGTCTGGTCTTCACTGTATCCCGAGTATAAATTTGAATGTTTGATGCAAAATGACAGAATAACTTGGTGACATAAACAGTCCAGAGCAGAATACCAGATGCTAACATTGTGATTCAATCAAGAATGCTGCTCATATCCATGTTTCCTGATTAATCAGGAGATCTGGTCACATTAGTGTCATCATAGCATCATTGCAATATCTTCCCTCAGTTTTCTAAAGAGGATTCACTGGATTTCCAAAACCTGTCATTCACAACTGGTGCATGTATTAAATTCAGATTTGTTATTATTAATTGTTTTATGCCAGAGGTTACTTTTGTTCTCAATAGACTTTGAAATAGTGCATTTTGGCTGTATGTTTTGTCTTTCAGACACTGCTTCCTTGAATGGTTTCCAGCTCTGTTCTTAAGTTACAAATTCAAAATCTTATGTTACATAGAATATTTTTTACTTTCAAAAGCTGTTTAATAAAACATTGCAATGCAACTTTTTAAAAAACCAGTTAACTAAAAACTAAAAAGGAGCCCTGATTACAGTTTTTAGAACAATTATTTTGCAGATGGCAAGAAACTTTGAAGAAGTAGTTTGGGAAATTCTTCATATGTCTGGAATCAGGAGTATATTAAAAGATGACCTAATAAAATGTTCCAGACAGATTGAAGAGGAGACAGGCAGAACAGAAACTCATTTATTCCTATATTTACAAATTGGACACATTATAAATAATTTGAGCACAAAGTATGTATGGCCCACTAAGGCATTGTAGTAATTAAGGGATTGTACTAATTCAGTCATTAACTATGACGTATTGAAGTATTGTACTATTTTTGACATAGTAATCTCAAATAATTATTTTAAAGGAACTTTAAAACTGATTATTAAAATTATGGTAAATCAAATTAACTGGGGAAAGGATCTTAATACTAACATCCCACAGGAAATGTGAAGGTGGATGTGGTAGAACCACAAGGAAAACTTTTATAAATTTGTATTTGGTGCTAATTGACACCATATAAGCTAAATCAAATATACATACTGGCTGTTACATATTTTTTTGAACCTGCCATATGATTATAACATACTGGGGTTCTGAATTAGAGATAAGAAATGTGACAGGTTGTGAGTGATCAATGGACTCATTGGTTAGATACTCTTTTGGGAAATGTGTAAGGCATAATACTCCAGAATGATACAGAAATGATAACACCATTTATTGAAGGCAGCATGACTGACCCTTAAATGGAAAAAGATCAACTCACTGCTTATCAATTGATGGCTTTCAAGAATATAGGAAGATTGCAAATATAAACAGAGATAAGGCAGCAAAATAGTCATTTTTTAGAGAAATGGAGTTTGTTTATCCACTACTACTATTTCTTAATTTATATAAAATATTCAGTTGCATATAATTCACAATAGGTATTTTTACGATCAAGGGTGTTGGCTCCTGGGGGCCGAGGCACTATGGCCCTCACTATATTTTTCTTTCTCTAGAGGGCAGGATCCCTTTAATATTCAAAGGGTCCTACGTCAGAACATCGTGTTGGGCCCCCTCAATTGCCCAGAGAAGCTAGCGCCTCTGTTTATGATGAATTTGAAATGATAGTGGTTTCCTTCAGTTTCTACTAAACCATTTTTTGTTACTATAATACATAAGGTGCTGGTGGTATATCTGTTATTGCAAGTTTAATGTAAGCATGCTTGAGTAATGGCAAGGTATAAATGTAATGAATCCATAAGATGACTTTGTGTATCAAATGGGGGCAGGAGCATTTATGTAAAGGCAAGATGAAGTGCTGCCATGTTCTTTCATAATTTTCTGTCCCTTTCCTGGAGTGTACTGGATGTTCAGAATTTGAGACAAGATGGAGTTTCTGTTGGTGTTCTGCTGTTAGGAGTCTAAGATAGGATAGAGTTTTTGTTGGTGTACTACCCACCCGATGGAGGCAGTCGCAGATGTGGGACTGGAACCCTAAACTTTTTAAACTATGGGCTGGGACTCATTACTGGGATGGCCATGCTAATTCATGCTCTTGTAGTCTACGGACAAGATTACTGCAACATGCTACCCTTTGAAAAGGGACAAGAAACTTCAACTGATGCAAAATGCTGTTCCAGCAGCTGGCTGATTAGAGCACAGTATTCTAACATTGTTCAGTCAATACTAGATTGGCTATACTATTGCCAGTTCATTACAGCATAATGGAAAGAGCTGGTTCTTGCCTTGAAAGTTCAAAATGACTTAGGATCTTGGTACCTTAAGGAATACCTTTTCCCCTTACACATTTCCACATGTATTCTATTCAGCATATGAGGTCCTGCTCTGTGTCCTCCTACCAACAGAAGTTCTGTGAGTCTACTAGGAGCAGGGCCTTCTCATTAATGGCACCAATTTTATTGAATGCCCTCCCAAGGGAAGCCCACTAGGGTCCAACAAAATAACAATCTAAATCTTTGAAAAGGACTTGGACATTGGTTAATTTCACTGGTCTCCTGTGCGGGTATAGATGTACCATTTTTCTGAGTTTGTTGGGGATTTTTAAAGTTATTGTTGAATTTGTTTATAGTGTTATATTTGTTTCCGTTCCACTGCAGTGTTTCCTTTTTGCTATGGGGTTATTTAATGTTGATGGCTTGTAATGTTTTTATAGTAAACTGATATCTAATTATTATAATAAATAAATAATCCATAGGTTTCTATTATAAAGTATACCTTATTTTTATACAAGGAAATATAAAGTGAGTCACAGCCCTGAAGATCCCCAAGAGCTTGATTTTAGGTTAGTCAAGTGAAGATATGAGCATTAGAAGAAATAAATAAATACTTTGCTTGTGTCACTTGTACTGCTATGAGGTATAGAGACTTGGGTTGCATTCTTTAATGTTTTCTGACATACTGTTAGTAATGCTTAGAATATTTCAGTTCTTGCATTGATGTGTTTGGCCAGTTCTTGAGGGGACGCATGAATATACCCAATACTGGATCAAGATTTTGGGAGTCCTAGCAAAAATCATGCAATGTGATGTACCCCTAAAATTTTGAGAGAATGCAGAGAGGCCTGCTATTATTGAGCTCACCCAGTCCCTCTCAGAGTCTTAGCATGAGATTAGAGATCCTTACTTATCTGGGTTCTTTGCAAGGCTCAGAAAGCTTGGGGCAGTGTGTGGGCAGGGGAATATTTACCCTTCATGGCATCCGATACAATGTGAGAAACAACCACACCCTCTATGTGTTCCACAAAGAAGTCTAGAACGGGAGGAGGTCTCTTACTTACAGAGGGATAAGATCTTTTGCTTTATGCAGGGCATTCAGGAAGGTCAGAAGGTATGTGTTTTTACCTTTGGCTGCTTCATAAACTTCCAGACCACCATTTGCAAAGACAGTCAAATGAAACTAATAGTGGTGTTGGCCTGGTCTCTGTGCTCTGGCATTTTCCTGACCCTGATTGTTCCCCATAGTGTCTCATATTGCCTGTCAATGTGCAATAGGACGTTTAGGAACAGAGGAAGTGCCTTATACCAAGTCTGTGTGGGAGGAATTAAAATATATGTATCCCTGTGTACCCGTGTGTGGGTGAACAACAAGAAATGGCTAGGTGCCTGGATTCAAATTTTGGGGCTTGCACACAGAGGACCGCAGTAGCAGAGTATTAAACTCACAGAAATAAGTAGCACAGTGAAGTGTTAATAATATAGGTTGTTAGACCTTTCTTATCCCATTCAGCTGCACACAACAGCTGACCTTTTTCTACCCCTTGCAATGAGCAGACCACACACTGTTAAGTAAGTTTAAAATGCATTACTTACAGATTCAAAGTCTCAGTCATGCATTGTTCCATGCAGCAGCAAGGATAACACAGGCAAAATACTCTTAGGTAGAAAGTACAGAATACAGTTCCAAACATGTACAGTTCCATTACATGATGCAGAGGTGCGGGGGGGGGGGAGTAGAAAGAATGGGCATGACCTAGTTGAGTCAATCTAGCAATACAACTCCTTTACCTCTTCATGCACTAACTAGCCCTTTGCTTGTTAGTTGTATTTAACCACAATCTCCTGCAGTCTACACCTTGGTCCTTCTAGCTCAGTACAGTCGTACCTCGTGTTGCAAATGCTGCATGTTGCGTTCGTCATGGGATATGAATGCGTTGAACCCGGAAGTACTGGAACGGGTTACTTCCGGGTTTGGCGGTTCGTGCATGTGCAGACGCGTCACGCGCGTGTGCAGAAGCGCCAAATCACGTCATGCACATGTTCAAGTTGCAGACTGCTCATGATGCGAACGTTGCTCTGGAATGGATCCCCTTCGCATCCATAGGTACCACTGTATTGCCTACACTGACTATTAGGTCTGTCCAGGGTTTCAGGCAGGTGACATTCCCAATGCTACCTGGAGATTGGAGATGCCAAGGACGGAACCAGGGATCTTCTGCATGCAAAACAGATGCTCTGAGCTGAACAGCACTTCTGCACAGCTAAAGCAAGCATGCCTTAAATGCAATGGCAGTTGGAAAGTAAACAGGTGGCAAAACTCACTTTGGATTTGCCCCTACTGATTTAAACCCTGTTTATATTTGGTTTTTTGTTTTGGCTAAATGTTTGTGACACACATGCTGGACTTGGCCAGGTTAAAATTTTAGTGACACATGAATATGCCTCTTTTCAGCCAGCAATTTTCTGTAAATAAATTAGCAAACTTGCTTGAGGGAAACATTGCAATGGCTCATCTTTGCAGGCTGAGGTTGCAGTAATATAGAACTGCTCCTAATGGGCACAGGAAATGACTAGGCATATGGAATTGAGAGGGCCTGGGTGGTTCCTAGGCTTTTAGGGCAAAAGCAGTGTGGTGAATCTTTCAGTGGTTTTGGCATCAATAACGCAGAAGCGCTGCTAAAGTAGTAAATGGGAGCACTATATTTGACATCATCTTCAAAGAGTTTGTGCCTGAAAGTTTCTCGATCATGTTCTTTTGCAGCAGTGGATGTGCTTTCCAATGGCTTTAGAGGGAGCATTAAGTATTTCAGTAATGCCCAGGCTAAAAAGCAAATAGCTCTATTCCTTCTGACTTCCTGTGTCAAGTCATTCTTCACTGTTTTGTCTACAGGACTGCATACTGAGATATATCAGGGCACCCTGGACTGAGCATGAATTTAAAATCCAGATTAGGCTAAACTTCAGCAAATGCATTCAGCCCCCTAGTCTGCCTTTTGGTGGGTAGCCTAATATTTCTTGAAGTAGTACTACTACAGGCAAAACAGGCACCTTGTATCCCATTGGTACTCATTAAAGGCTAATCTATGCTAGGACTAGGGGGATAATTTAATGGCTAATATAAGGAGGAGGAGCAACAGTTGCTCTTAGTAGAAGGAGCAACAGTAAATGAGCACATTTCTCACTGTAATGGGTTCTACTGGGACTTTATCATTCCCTTTCAGTGTCTTCAGCTGAGTGTAGCAGAGAATCAGCAGTGCCTGCGGCAACAATATCCAATGTCAGAAACCTTCAGCATGCTATTGGGCACCAGGTTGCTAGAGGGGCCGCTGGGGATATTGCAGCCCATGGAATTGCAGGTCTGAGGCAGCAAAAATGAGAAAAAAATATCTTGGTCTCCTTGGTCTTCAACCAAGGTAGCTCTACAAGGTTCTTGTGACACATTCCTGCCATGTGGCAGACACAGCTAATTACTGGCTCCCAACTTGCAGCATTACTTTTAGTTTGAGATAAGGGCGTGACTATGGAGAGCCCCCAAGTACTCTCATATGGATTAATCTCAGAGGACCTGGTCTTTCAAAAGTGGGCTGTGATTAGGGATGTTCATTCTGTGTGAAATTATGTGAACGAACTTAATCCTGGCCACCTCCTAGACTAATTTCATGGATCGGAATGCAGTTATCCTTTGGACTACACACTTCTGACTTTACGATGCAGGTTGTGGGTCAAAGATGCATACAAATTGCATATTTCAGGGAGAAATCCATACAAAAATGAACACTTTGGGGGGAAAGTGTGTTTTAGAGTGGAATTCTGTGCAATTTAAAAAATTGATGCATTAAAAATGGGGCAGAACGGATTTATGATTAAACATATGTGAAACTGACACTGGAGAGACTAAACCTCGGCTCTCCAGATGTTTTGAGACTTCAATTCCCATCAACCCTGACCACTGGTCCTGTTAGCTAGGGATGATGGGAGTTGTAGTCCCAAAACATCTGGAGGGCCAAGTTTGCCTATGCCTGGACTAACCTGTCTATCCGCTGTTGTGTTGTGATGTGGTGGTGGGGAGCTTATAAACAAGGACAAAATAACACTCTCCGTTGGATTGTAGTCCATGTTTCTAAAATATTTCCTGATTTTTTTTTATTTTTTATTTTTTTTGGCAATGATTTCAGCAAGCGGCACATGATTTCTGTACAACTAATGGTAAAACTTTACAAGTCGGCACAAGTGACCTTATGCCAAGTGTTACGCCGTTGCTCAAGAGGCAGAGACAAAACTGGCTCAATGCTCCTGATGATGGTTTCTTTATTGCTACAGAAGAGACCAGGTAAGAGGAAGTGGGGAGATAAGAGCCTGCAAGAATCAAGAGCGTAGACAGCCCGCTCACCCTCTCATTGCTAGGTAACATTCTGAGAATGCCGAAATGTATTCTTATGCATATGATGGATCCAGTTAGTCAATTCCCACAGGTGTCAAACACACTGAAACAGTCTCCATCAAGTGCTACGGTAATATTTATAGGCACATTTAAATCCGTAGAAAGACTGTGATCGGCGATCCAATATCAGTATCTCAAATAGGCAAAAGATCCTTCATGCTATTATTCTGTGCTAGAAAGAGAGGCTATTGTAAATATCTGTTCCTCACTTTCCATCATATGACCGAAGAATAAACATTTCCCCACAATTTAGCACTTAGGAAATTTAGCACTTGGTTTTTTGTACTCTGGCCAAGAGGTAGATATAAAAGCTGTGGGTTTTTCAGAGGGTGAACATGGTTTGTTCTTAGTTTATTTTGTGGGATTTTTATTCTTCCCAATATCTTTTCTTCATTACCTGACCATTATTTATCTCTGTATAAAGAACCAAAGGCAGCCTGTTCCTGAAGTGCTACCCTTGCTTAGTCCTTAAAAAAAAAAATATATTTCCATTCTTATTTACAAGCACAAAGATTTCTGAGTGCAAATGCTTCCAGTGCACTGATTGCCATGGATTCCCTCAATTATAGCTCATTCAGTGATGGTTTTTGATGATGCAACACAATCCCTTTAAAATGCAGGGGAAACTGGCAAATTTATTTTAGATTGAGACGCATCTCTCTATCTCTCTGTGTGTGATTATACATAGGTACATGGATGAATATTTACAGAACAGCTTCATTTATCCAAATAGCTTGAAAGCAGTTGGAAAATCAGGAATAACTTCTTGAATATTTCCATATGCCGTTGTTTGGAAGAGTAGAGAGCTTCAAACATACTGATTGCTCCAGGAGAAACTTGTTATGCTGGTGTTTCCAGCAGCAAGCTACTAAACGTGGATGTAGAACACATACCTCTATAAATAACTGTGTGCAAATGTTGGGGACACCTGTGGCAATTAACCTATTCAGTTATTTTGTTAACCTGTTGCACGTTTGCTGTGAGAAACACCAGTGTGCCCTGAAGTTATTGTAATGCAGAGCTTTCCAAACTGTGTGTCGTGACACATTAGTGTGTCGGCTGTCATGTGCAGGTGTGTTGCGCAAATGCTCCCCGCGCTCCTCGCTGGGCTGGAAAGGGGTTAGTTTAACCTCTGGTTTGCTAGTAAAATTGAATTACTGTGTCGCAAAATGATGCATGTCTAAAAAGTGTGTCGCCAATATGAAAAGTTTCCAAAGGTTTCTTTTACTTACCGGTAGATTTACTTGGACATGGACTGGAAAATCTTCACAGTACATTTGGGTGCTTCAGAATTTGAATAATGGCAGCTCATCTTAAATCTTTCTTCCACACGAACTTGATCACAGGTTACTATCAATGATGTAATGTGTTTTATGAAGCAGAGTGTTTTTACGAACTTTTCCTAGATCCTGGCGCTGCTCAAATTAGCAACATGCAAAAGGATGGCTTAGGGAACCAACACTGGGTATATATAGGTTACTTTTTCTGGTCAAGTGGAGCTTAGCAGCCCTTGAAAATCACTGTCTTTTGAAGACAGTGCCCTGCATTATTAGTTCTGCACCTAGCCTTTGCATGGAAAATATCTCCACTATAAAATTTCATATTCAGTTGGCTGATGTGTTTGGGCTCACATACGCAGCCACGTATCTAAGGGCATTTTTGGAACAGTTGCCCCAGCCCCACTGGTGAAACGTTAATTGTTGCACTGTTGGAAATTATTAAGCTGGAAAAGGAGCCTTATCTAATGCTGGGACTATGTTGTTAGTAATTCACAATTATTTATTTGTTTTCAGTGCCTATTTTATGGACACTTTATGCTGCTGACAGTCAACAATAAATGGGATGCAGCTTTGGGTCCTGCAAGGGACTAACAGTAGGAGTTTTGGCTTTTTTCTTCTTCTTTGAAGACTTGACCCCGGTGCCAGGGACAGGCAGTTGTTAGAGGTGAACCAAGAGGCAGCGCAGAGCTGGGGAGTCAGAGTTGAGGGACCAAGCCCTGAGACTGAGCTGAAGGATGTACAGAAACACAACCGAGGCAGGAAGATGGCTGTAGCTCAGACAAGATCACTGCAGACAAATAAACATACATGCCTTTGATTTGTCTAGAAAGGCTCAACCTGGGTAAGTGGAGCCAGTCCAGAGCCTAAGAATACTCCACAGTTGGAAGATGTCAGGAAGAGCTATGACTCAGTGGTAGAACATAGAGTCAGTCCCTGGGATCTTTAGGTAGGGCTCGGCAAGAGCTCTGTCTGAAACCTTGGAATGCTACTACCAGTCATAGTAGATAATACCAAGGTCAGTGAACTGATGGACTGGCAGCTTCCTCTCTTTGTGTGTTCCAAGATGCAGTTCTCCCTGGGTTCTGTGTAAAGATGCAAACAGAACTAGAACCACCCACATACCCTGCAACACGTTGCAATGAAAAACAAGGACACTACCTTCCATGCCCGCACTCCCACGTGAGTCACGTGACCTGCTTGAGATAACGGCCCCTAAAAAGTGTTTTTTTCAGGCATGGCACCCAAAAGCACACGTTTTGGGATGCTGCACAAGGTCGTCCTGCCCCACCCCAAAAAAGTGTTCTTTGGGGAGAAGATTGTGGCATGAGATTGTGGTGGCCAAAAAGACCACCACAATCATGGGGGATGGGGATGGTAACTGGGACAATTGGGTATGTAGCCAGTTCTAGCCTCTGCAGCTTCTGACACTATCAGCCCATTTTGGCAGCCCGCTCCATGTTGTTTATTATTTATATTTATATTTATATTTATATTTATATTTATATTTATATTTATATTTATATTTATATTTATATTTATATTTATATTTATATTTATATTTATATTTATATTTATATTTATTAATTATATACAACAATGCCAAAATAGAATTCCAATGTGTGGTATTGTGAAAAGCAAAGAAAAAAGTGTGATATTGTGGGGTTGTTGTTGTTTGGTGTAGTGGTTAAGAGCGGCAGACTCGTAATCTGGGAACCGGGTTCGTGTCTGCACTCCTCCACATGCAGCTGCTGGGTGACCTTGGGCTAGTCACACTTCTTTGAAGTCTCTCAGAGCCAGTTTGGTGTAGTGGTTAAGAGCGGCAGACTCGTAATCTGGGAACCGGGTTCGTGTCTGCACTCCTCCACATGCAGCTGCTGGGTGACCTTGGGCTAGTCACACTTCTTTGAAGTCTCTCAGAGCCAGTTTGGTGTAGTGGTTAAGAGCGGCAGACTCGTAATCTGGGAACCGGGTTCGTGTCTGCACTCCTCCACATGCAGCTGCTGGGTGACCTTGGGCTAGTCACACTTCTTTGAAGTCTCTCAGCCCCACTCACCTCACAGAGTGTTTGTTGTGGGGGAGGAAGGGAAAGGAGAATGTTAGCCGCTTTGAGACTCCTTCGGGTAGTGAAAAGCGGGATATCAAATCCAAACTCTTCTTCTTCTTCTGTTGTTGTTGTTGTTTTAAAGAAGGATTAACTTCAAAATGTTTATTAGTGAACAAAACAAAAAACATGATAATCTGTCTATCGTGGACTTCCAGAAGTATGGTCTGATCAGAGATGCTCACTTGAGGAGGGTGGGTACTTTAAATCAGAATATAGGTTTCCAATATTGTTACCATTGTCCACCATGAGTTCTCTAATCTCTAAAGTGCTTTATGAATACATCCAAGAAAAATGAAAATATTTTGTGTGTGGAAACATTACATGAAAATAGCAATGTTACAACATTCTCTTGATAATGCAAAACCCCTATGGAAAATTTTTCTAGGCCCTTTACTTCTGTACTGCAGAAACCATTCTTTATCAGCTTATTGGTACATTTTTCAGGCTGGCTTGTTCCAGCCTCCCTGTTCTAATATTGTACCCGGGTATCTAGGGTGGAATTATTCTAGAAATTCTGACTTTTTTCGCTGTTAAAGAGAAGCAAGGAAGGACTGTGGGGGAAAAGGTAGATCATTTACTCTACTTCTGGTTTCCCACAACCCTGCCCTTAATGAAAAGAAAGTCAGGATGTTCTGAATCAATATTAAGTCCTCTGCAAACTAAATTATTTCCTCAGTCTCTTCAATCTTCATTTCTATTGGTGTGTTTGTTTGTTTGTGTGTGTGTGTGTGTGTGTGTGTGTGTGTTTGTGTGTGTGTGTGTGTGTGTGTGTGTGTGTATCTGTTTGATTGCTGTATTTGTACAAGACACAAGTTCAGAGTGAATGCACACACACATAGATTTTAAGGCACGTTCTCATCACCTGATGAACTACAACACTGAGTGATGATTGAGCAGTTGCAGATCTTGCAGCCCATATTTAGGAAACGCTGGCTCTTCACAGACTATCTACATCTGTGTGCAATCACTATGTGCAAGAGAAGAGGTATTGCAGCAGCAAAACTCATCCACAGGTTGCATGCACTGGTCTGGTGAAAAGCTACAATCGACAAATGTGGCTGCTAGTGGAGCCATTCCTTCCTCCATGCATTGACTGAACACACACAGTGCCTTTGCAGTGAAAATGCAATATATATATTTCTGGATTCAGTTTACACATTTAGCTGCTAGATCTGTAGTATTGTGTAATATTGAGATGAGAAATTATGTGTGAATAATCTCTTGGAATCCTGGACCCTACAAGGGAATGGAGTGGGTGGAGGTGTAATAACCTGTCAATATTTTTCAGTAGTTAGCCTGCGATTCATCACCCCAATAAACTGCCCATGCAGAGAAAGTTTGCAGTTGCTTGTTAATCTCTATATATTTTCAAGAACTTCAAGGTACTATGAGCCTATATAATATGTCTTAATTTAGCTGTGTTTTGCTAACCCAGGCTCATTTTAGGCTTTCTTGTCCTCAAACGAAATAGCTGTAATATACGTTCTTTTGTAAATGTCTTTTTTTAGCTTAATGCAGGGAATGACTATGTTTTTAAAATTGGCTTCATTGTGCTAAATTGCCACTCTTGGTTTTTATATAACCAAAGAGTATAGAAAAAAATCATATTGCATTAGCCAGAACTTCAGGAGCAATGTGACTCTGAATGACAGTTTGGATTTGTTTAAACTTCATAATGCAAGGACCATTACCATGAAAATGAATGATGAAGTTGGTTGCATGATTGAACCATATTATGCCTTTTAAAAATGCCATAAATTTGTAATTTGCATGTATAAAATAAATATCATACATACAGAATAAACGTAGTAAATTTAGACTAGCAGAATTGGTAGGGATTGAAGAGTTATAGTTTAGTAACTTAGTAATATGTAGAAGGGCATCTACTTCCATGCAGAAGATCCCAGGTTCAATCCTTGGCATGTGCAGGTAGGGTTGATAATGTTTCCTTCTATCAGTGGGTGTATGTAGATAATACTGAGGTAGATGGACCAAGGGCAGCTTCCTCTCTTCCCCTTGTTAAGGTCAACACTGTTGAATTCAACACTGGAATTCAACATTGTGCTATGGCAAACATCCAATCAGGGCAAGCATTGGAGCTTGCCAGATAGAACAACCCCCCCAAACCACCTCCATCACTGCTCTGAGGGTTCTCCTGAACCCTCCATGACCCCATTTTGGGGACACTGTTGGGGCATGGGAGGAAGCCCTGTCATGCAGGCTGCAGCTCTTATGCATGGCTTGTGTTGATGGGATTCATTAGATGACTCTTGCCTTACATTTAGAACGAATTCAAATCAACGTTATGCATGAGGAAGCCTGCCATAAATCGGTGTCCTTCAGCTGCTTTTGGGTCTAGTCTCTGGAGCTTTCTGTAAGACCTAGACTGGAAGATTGCTCCAGATCCTGGTGATTTGAAACATATGTAAAATACGGACTGGACTTCTCAACATTACACCATTATTTTAAGGCAGTTATGAGCCATCATCATAAGTCCTTCACAGAGCTACCCACTTAAAGCAGACTTTAGTGTACCATGAGGTTAAATTGAAGAGTATTACGTTTAGGCTGCAGTCCTATACCATAAATCTCAATGTGACTAAACTCAATGTGACTAACTTCTAAGTAGACGTGTATAGGAAATGACAGAACTGAACCGTCAAATATCCTCATAGGTGATCTTAAAAGCTCTGATTGGTCTTGCCTCTTGGACCTAGGACATGCACCTTACGTGTTTGCTTTCAGAAACAATGACGTCTCATTGGCAGGGATGGCCCAAGACATTTTGGCACCTGAGGTGAACCACAAAATGCCCCACTCCCTGTAGGGAAGAAGGAGTGAGTGAAGATCTACTTCAAGAACAAGGGCAAAAAACCAAAACAAAAACAAAACTACATTGGAGGAGGAGACCAGCAGTATTCACCAGGAGACCACTGTAGAGGCAGCACTGGGGATAGGGGGGCTGCCAAGGAAGTAGCAGATCTGGCCCCAAGGAGCTGTGACAACAAAGGCCGTGGACTCTGCATTCCTTGAAGGCTGGATCTGCTGCCCCTGTGGATTCTGCTGCCTGAGGCAGTCGCCTCATCTTGCCTCACGGATTGGCCAGCCCTGACCATTGGTGTGCTCCCAGAAATGTGCTTGCCCTGTGAAGCATGCAGCCAGTCTAAGTATTGCACTACTCCTGATTACTAGCAATGGAATCCCACGTGTCTACTCGTAATTCCTATTAACTTCAAGGGAACTTACTCTTCCGGAAATGGGTACAGGATTGCAGCCTAAATCCCACATTTTTTCAGTTATGATTGAGACAGGCTTTATTATGTTGGACATGGGCTATTATTAATGCCAAGGTCTCATTGGTAGTTACCACCTGAGTCATTTCGTTGACTCAGGTGATAACTACCCATCATTCCAGAAAATATCTTATTATATCTTAACATAAAAAGCAGCCAAAGGATTTAAGTAGTTATTTTTAAAATAAATAAATTACCAGTAAATAGATAGTGTTGCTGGGAATTGCTTTGGACAGGTGAGAGGAATCTGGGTGGATGGGGGGAGAAGACACACACACACACACACACACAAGGCAGAATAGTTACTCACCTTTCAGAGCTTTAGGGAAAAGGTGATAAGAGCATAGCTACAGAGCAGTGAAATGCAGTGGCTGTCGCTTAAAGGACATCTTTACATATATTTTGGTGAAATTTTAAGTGCTCTGGAGCAGGGAGAATGGACTTATGTGTACAGGATGCAAACAAGGATGAACAAATAAAAGTCAGTCATTTGCCTCTTGTCCAGAGACCATAGCTGGTGTTCATAAGTTGTTGAGACCATGTGGAATATTTCATTGATCATTGTTAAAAAGCATTGAACAGCTCATGTGCTGGAAAAAGTGGGATTCAGATATATGAGTATATATATATATGAATATATATATATATATATATATATATATATATATATATATATATATTTATATATATAATTTCCCCTGCTTTGGTAAGCTTCAGTACAATACTGTTCATGTTTGCTCTGAAGTAACTCCCACTGTGTGGGGTTTAGCTCCCTAGCAAATGAGTTTAGGATTGAAACATTTACCATTCTTCTATGTTAAATAAACTACTACTAGATTCATCATTCTTAACATTTTCCCGTTTTGAGCAACATGTGAAAATGATTGGCTGTGCAGTGTATAAATCAGCCAGTTGTTTCTGTAGACCAGGGATGGGGAAACTGTATTCCTACAGATGCTGTTGGACTCCAACCCCCATTCAGCATGACCAGTGGCCAACAAATATGGAAACTGTGGCCCTTTAGTTGTTGTTGAAATGTACCTCCCATTATTCCTGACCATTGGCCATGCTGGCTGGGGCTGATGAGATGGGAGTCCAATAGCACCTTGAAGGTTACGGGTTCCCCATTCCTGCTGAAGACTTTCCTTCAGTGGGCCAATAAGCATATCTGTGTCTAGAACGACTCTTGAATGACTCAATGCTTGTTTCATTTCAGTGCGGAAGCAGTTAGAAACCTTCTCATGGTAAGTGCCTACTCCACTGGGAGCATATTCACTAAAACAGCAACATGACCTTCCATTTTATAAGTCTGCACAGCTTTACCTTTTGATGCTAGTAATTCACTTAAGAGGGCTCACAGTAGTCTCACCACACTGCAGAAACCATTTGTAATTCTCAAGGTACCTTTTATCCCCAAACAATTGGCTTCCCGGGTCTGTAATACTGCTTTGTGCTAATCATTTTCCTGCTTTTATTTGAGATATCTGGAACTCTCTAGAAAGTGGGGGCGTGGAAATAGGTCTTAAGTACCACTTAATCCTCTTCTGCTTGTCTTTAATTGACCCAGTGGAAAAAGGGAGGATATTGCAAGTGTTTTAGCAAATATCCCAAGAAGTAAGAGATTCAGTGGGTTTGCGTTTATGAAGTTTTAACAGCAGCTTTGACACCTTTCCCTATTGCTCCAGATCAGGATCTTAATGCTTCAATCCTGTACCCACTTGCGTGGGAGTAGGCCCCTTTGAACTCAGTAGGGCTTACTTCTGAGTAGACGTATATAGACAATTGCATTGTTCCAAACTGTACCATCCAGATCAGGCTGGGTTCCTTTCTTCGGGTTGCAAAGCCTCCTGACTGTTAGGCAATGAAATGTTCACAGGGCTGGGTCTCCAGCTCCCCAGCTAAGTAATTCAGTAGCATACCCTCTAACATTCCTCAGATAAAAATAGGGACATTCTATTCTACATCAGTATGACTGCTGCCTCCTTTCTTTTGCACATTAATTTTTTTATTAAAGTTTTTGATGATACAGACAACCCTCGGAAGCCCATCTTGCTCCAGCACTCACCCCACCCCCCATAACCTCATTGTCCCCCACAACCCTCAGCCAGCTATACCTTTCCCCATCACCCCCAGGGCCTGTTTCTGCCCAGGGTCTCATCCAGCCGCCACTTTCTCTTCAAGTCTGACTGCCTTCCTGTTTTTTATCTGGCATGACCGGCTGGATGGATGACTGGGCTCCCGCCTGGCTGGAGAGTTGCAGCCTCCCGTGGTGGGAACAGCAGTGTTGGTGGTGTCCCTGTCACCTTCCTCCTCCTCCTGTTTCTGCTGCTGCTGCTACACTGGCCAGCTGGCCGGTCTGCCTGGCTCCCTCCCTTTCCCCCCAACCCCACCTTCTTCGACTCCTAGGAGCAGCAGCAAAGGAGGTGGCAGCGGAGGAGGAGGAGAAGGCAGTCTCAGTAACCAACTCTCTCTTCCTCCTGCTTCCCCCAAAATGGAGCCATTTCTGGTTAGTGTACCTTTAACAAAGATGGGAATTTGAGGCTCTACACGACAAACTGAGAAGCCTTAAGGGTTTTCATGACAATTCCGGCATTTTTGGGACACTTGGAGACTATGCAGTAGGAAGCTGGTGTTGGTGAGAATTTCTTGGGATTGATTATGAGGGCATGTTTGGGGATTTGGGGCTATATCAGAGTCTAGGCAGCCAACAGCAGAGGAGAAGTGATTCCAACCAGGAATGAGAATTGTGGGGCAAAGAGGAGGAAACAAATACTACAGAAACCATTTTTACTTTAACAGGGTCAGAGAGCCTCCAGAACTTATGGTGAGCCAGCAACACAGGGAAATGAGCACTGGGCCAGTGGTGCAGTTTGATATTAGAACCTGGACAATGAACCTTTAGGTGGGGGCTTTTTAGATGGTAACATGTATTTCTTTTCTCCGCTTACTTCAAAATGTGGCAAGCCAGCCCTAATGCATTTGTGTGTTCTCCTGCTCATTCTGCTGAATGGAGCCCTGAACATCTCCCTCTAAGTCTTTTCCTGATCGTAACCTGCTCAATTGGCAGCAGGGTGGACATCTTAAGCAGCAAGCCAAGAAGACAGTATAATGGTAGAAAGGGAATAAGGGCAGGGCTGCAGGAAGCCTAGAAAGGTTGTAGCTCCATCTTTTTTGTGCATGCACTAGGTCCCAGGTTCAATCCAGGAGGGCTTTTGTGGTATCGTCCCATAATCTATACCAATATCTATATAGTTGCTTAGTCACAGAGGTTCAGCTACTTAGCCTGGTGTGGAAAACCGCAGATGACTTAACTTAGTGCTTGAAACACTGCAAAATATTTTGTAAAAAAGTTTCCAAGCTGTGTCTGTAATTTTGTGCAACTTGAAGGGATTAGAATTACTTTGTTTTGCAGCCAAGCAAACTTCACTGTACAAGAAATCAGGGGTGGGGGGGGGGGGAACCCTTCAGACATGTACACTAGCTATAATAAAAAAACCAAGAGGCTAGATAATAAACAGTGTCACAGTGAACCAAGAGAAAGTCCAGTAGCTTTGAACACTGCCGCATTTAATTTCAAGATTAAAATATGGCACATATGTAATGGCTTTAATTTAAAAGTACCTGCTCTCTTATTGGATTCTACTGTTAGAAATTGAAGCTGCAAATCTTAATGCTAGGCTGCCTCTTTGACTTCAGTATATGAACTTACTTTTGCCTCTTCCCTTCCTCCATTGCTTTTATAATTCTAGGTGCTTTCTCTGTGCAGAAGGCAATGGTGATAGTGAAAACTGGGTCTACAATATCTAATAGACCCATGCATCCATTTTTCTAAATGCCCAAGCAATGGGATACACAATGAACAACCCCCTCCAAGTCGGCTTGTCTGTTGACCCTGCCAACTTTTAATCGAGGTCTGCTAAAAAGCTTACCCACAGCTTCACATGTAAAGAAAATAAAGTCAAGTTGGGGGAGAGAGGCATAATCTGACCACTGTGTCTCTCCAATGACCTGGCACAATTCCCATCTGGATGCTAGATTAAGAATAAAATAAGAATCAGGACCTGAGTGCAACAGCAATTGATGGCGTTCCCCAGCAATTGCCATTCAGAGGATACTAGAAGTAATAAATAGTCATCGTGAAAAGTAGTAATTGATAGCCTTCTTCACCTTGTCTAATCCTCTTTTAATAAAACTATCTAAATCAGTGGCCACCCCCATATCTTTTGGTGGGAAATAACATAGTTTAACTATGTGCTGTGTTGTGTACCTTTATACTCCCATTAAATGGCAGTAGTCCAGGGCTAAATCACAAGCTTTGCATGCAAAAGGTTCCAGGTTCAGTCCCTGGCATCATCTCCAGAGCTGTTGCCAATCAGTGTTGATGGTGCTGCACTAGATAGACCAATAGTCTGTCTTAGCGTGTGTGTATGTTATATATATAAACACACACACACACACACACACACACACACACACACACAATCCCATCCTTCCCACCAAAGGAGTCCAGGGGGGCAGAGAATAAAATAGCGGAACAATAAACTTTTTAACTTTAAAAAAACAAACACACACACACAAAAAAATTCTTCTTTGCATTGTTTTCAAATACTTCATTAAGGACCTGCAGCAGCGATAACCACAAGCTCTGGTGCTGTATTTTGCAGTTTCTGGACAGTCCCAAGCAAAAGCTCAGTCAGTAAATTAGTCACGATGCATTACAGTAATCTAATTGGGAGGTTGTTTTATAAAATTCTTACTTTTGATATCCACGGAGCTCAAAGCTGATTGCATGGTTCTTCCTTCTGTGTTATCACCATAGCTGTCAACTTTCCCTTTTTTTGCAATGGGAAACGGCACTGGAATAAGGGAATTTCCCGCAAAAAAGGGAAAGTTGACAGCTATGGTTATCACAGCAAGAACCTGTGAGGTAGGTTATTCTGAGAATTGGTGGCTGACCTGCGGGAGATTTGACAATCTAACCATTATACCTCATTGATTACCAAAATGTGAATTATCATATGCAGGTGGCCTGTGCCACAGATGCCACAAGTAATAACAGTGCTCCATTATTTTAAAATAAAGCTGGTTTGAAGTTCCCAGAAATACTTGAGAGTTTACAGAGAGTAGTTTCCTTGCATAAATATTGATGATGGGTCAGCAGAATATTATTGGGAGGGAAAATGAGCTCCCCCGATGATGGAAAACAGCACCTCATTTATGCAACAGTCTCTTGCCATGATGCTCTGGCTTTCTTGAAGCACCCTGGAGCATTTGCTTTAGAATATCATAAATTGTAAGCCACTCAGACTGTCATCCACAAGAGCCTTTGCAGTGAGGACCAATCATGCCTCATAGGACATTTCCTTGAAGTTTCCACTTCCCCACTGCCTGACCCCCGTCATGTGAAATCTCTGCTTAGGGTACTCCATAAGGCTCTGAACAAAGAGACACTGGGGAAAGGGTTTCTTGAGTAGATGTTGATGGAATTTGCTCCATATTGTGGGCTGCTTTCCAGACTTGATGGTACTACAGCCATCACCAGAGCGTGTCACACTGGTGTTAAATAGACGGTTCTGAGAGCAATCTCAATAAAACTTAAATTTTATAGAATTGTACATGTTCTAGAGTTGGAAAGGGCTCTAGCTCAGTGGTAGGATGCATGGTTTCATGCAAAATGCCCCTGGCATCTCCAAGAAGAGTTGGACGGACTAGACCCTTGTCTAGAACCCTGAAGAGCTGATATCAGTCACTGCAGGCAATACTGAGCTTTATAGACCAATAGCCTGATTTAGTGTAAGAGCAGCTTCTTTAAAAAAACCACACACATCTTTTTCAAGCACTGCCATAAGGATTTTCAACAATAATAATGCAGAGCTGTCAGTTCAATTTCTCCCAGTTTCTACTTTTTCCAACCTTAAATTCAGTTTGCCACATTTCTGCAGCAATTCGCATAATTTTTAGCAAATCCTCATTATAATTCATCTGTGTTGCAGGGCCGACTTCTCACAATGAACACATTTTAGTGTGCAGTTTTGATTAATATGCAGATTTGTGGAAATATCTTTGTCTAATATAATGCATTTTGTATGCTATTTTTCACTGATGTTTGCATTTTTGTGCATGTTGCTTGGTTGGAGAATTGCACCACAAAATTCAGAGCAATGCACCTTCCAAAGGATAATTTTGTTTTGGTCCACATATTGTTTTGAGAAGTGCAAATTTAGGCAGTTTCTCATTAAAATGCAAGTGAGATTATCCTCGGTCCCTCTGATACTGATGAATGCAAATGTCATGAATATTTCCCCCCCAAAAGTAATTTCAAATACAAGTATTTAATTATTTGCACTTAAGCCCTGTCTCAACCAGATCGCAAACATATTAAAACAAATGTTCCCAAACTGAGCAAGCATTGGCCATTTTGTTTGAAACTATTAAAACTCATTAAGCCAAATGAACACATTGTTGACCTGCTCTGATCTACATGTGATGACTTGTGAACATTAGGATGAGTTCCTCAGCTGTCTCTTGTGCAACCTTTCTTTAGCGGCCAAGGTATTCAGTTCACAAGGGAATGTGGTTCTGATTAGAGAGTCTGTTTAGGAAAGTGTGTGGTGAAAATGCAGAATGGCAATTCAGTACAGGAAAATGATAATTAACATAATCAACATAGTCTCTTACAAGTTATTCCCAATTCATTATTATGTTTATTTCATAATAGGAAAGCTAATCCTTCTATAAATATTCAGAAGCCAGTCTTTTGCTTACTAAACAGCAGCAAGATTGATGTTTGCTAAACATTGCAAAAGGCAGTAGAGAGCTAAAAAAGGGAATTGGTTGAGCAGGCTGTGGGAGGTGATTAATTTGGTGAAAGTTTCCAAAAACCTAGTATTACGGTACATGCAAAAATGCATGGGAGAGTTGGAGACTGGTTGTTTCACTAATGCAGTTAATAGCTCTTGGGTTGTTCCCAATGAAGTCATACACAGAGTTGAGCCCACTGAAATTAGGCATTTATTTTTTTTTTATAAGAATTTATTGGTTTTACAACAAACAACATACAAATATAACACCCACATTAACCCACCCCCAACTAGAAATAAACAAATACACAAATACCAATATTTCTTCTTCTTATGCTGTAAAAAAAAAAATTTCTTGGTCGAATCTTGGTACAGACTTCCCCTGCCTTTTCACCTTCGGTTCCAATCCCAAATATTACTTTAATAACGTCTTATACCATCTTGATCTTAAAAAATCCAAATATCTAAAAATTAAATTCAAAAGCTTCTTTTTAACAAATCTTGTTTCATAATAAACAATATTTTCCCATTCTTAACTTAACATAGATCAGATCATGTTATAACTTAATATTAATTCCACACAAGATTCTGGTTCTTATCCCCTTATTTTCAAAATAAATCATAACAAATATCTTCATTCACTATAACTGCTGTTAATAACAAAAATTTAGAGTACCTCTTTTCTTTCTCTAAAAACTTAAAGTCTTGACACACCGGTTTCAGGTTCCCATAATACATTCTTTTCCTTTATACCTTAATATCATTCACCCTATCCCCCTTCTGTCCATTTTCTTTGGTCGTCTTGCTCCAGAGCTGCTCCTCGAAGTATCCTTTTTCTTTGCATAACCACAGATCCAGACTAAGTCCGAAGTAGTCCTTGCATAGAACATCGGGGTGCACACCTTTTCCGCCAGCCTCTCCGGTTCATCATCACATTCTTCTTTTATTTGTAAATATAAACATAAAGTTCTCACCTTCGCTCCCAAGCTCTCACCTCGGGAGTTAGTTGTAACAATTTTCTCCGTCCTGGGTCTGCCACCCCCAAGGGACGATCCATTACTCCGGAGTAGCCATACCTTTTCATCCTGTTGTTCAATCAGCCCCTTCAGTTCTGTGCCAAGGCTCTCCTCCAATGCAGCCATTTCCTGTACAGTCTCCTCTGTGGGATATAACTTTTTTGACATATGACAGTTCAATATCTCCATTTTTCGGTTGAGCAGTTCCAGTCTCAATAAAATAGTCCTTTCTTCATGGGTCATTTCACAGTTCGTAACCAAGTCAAAAACAAAGCCGAGCATGGCAGAAGTGGGCATAGGTGTCAAATTGCAGTTTCGGTTCTCAGACTTCTCCATCTTGCCAGTAACTTTCCATTCAGTCAGAGTCTTTCACGGCCATTTTCCCCGAATCCAGGGCGCAAGAACCAAAAATTTTTAAAAGAGGTACTGTCCACCAGTTTAATCCCCAAAGGGAAAAACCATAAGTCTCACTTATCAAATTTTAAATACTTTGTTGCCATCGCTGTAACAGCAGTCTCTTAAGCTGGTTATTTTCTATCTCCCGAAGGGAAAGAGGCAGGCTCCCTTTCCAAATGTCCCCCAGGTCGTCAACACAGCACAAAAACAGATCCAATCCAATACTCACGACACCGGGATTCTTAAACTCCAACTTTGACAGGTAGAACGTTAACGCACACCGCGGGGGCAACCGCCGCTTCGCGTCCCGGTTGGGGCTTGTCCCCTGAAGCCCGGCTCCGTTTTCCCTTCACCCCCACTCCCCCTTTACAGGGGGAGCGAAGGAAGGGTTCGGAGCCATAGTGGGCATAGCCGGGGAGCCCAGGGTGCGGGACGCTCTTCCCGCACCCTATCGGAGCCCCGCTTAGCGGTAGCGGGGCTCCAACCCCCGGGACGGGCTGGGTCGCCTCGCAGCCGAGGCAACCCACGACCGCTCCGCCATTGCGTCGCCGCCGGAAGTCGAAATTAGGCATTTATTTCAGTGGGTCAACTCTTGAGTATGGCTTCAATCACATACAGCTGTCAATTTCAAATGTCAAATATCTGAAATTAATTTAAAAGTGGGTGGGTGGGTGCTTAGAAATGATTTCTTTTATATACAGTAATTGAACCCATGCTTTTTCTGTATGTATTGTTCCTTCATGCAGTGTGTGTGTGTGTGTGTGTGTGTGTGTGTGTAATAATTTGCAATGCATTCCTAGCCATGCCTACTCAGAAATGTCCTATTGAATTCAATGGGGTTAAGATTGCAGCTTTCACGATCTTTTGATGATAGATGCATATTTGCAATGTTCTGAATACAGAAATTTTAATTTTGGGTTTCTTTCATATGCAATCAAACTGTTTGCATATTCTACTCCAGGCTTTTGCAACCTCGGCCCTCCAGCTGTTTGGGGACTACAATTCCCATCATCCCTGACCACTGGTCCTGCTAGTTAAGGATCATGGGAGTTGTAGGCCAAAATCATCTGGAGGGCCGAGGTTGAGGAAGCCTGCTCTACTCCATCAGGTTTTCTGTTCCAGCAGTGACTGACTGCAAGCACAAATACTTCTCCACCTTATAACATGCTTGTTCAGATTGTGTTTATAGAACACTCATCCTCTGCATGTTTGTTCAGAAGTAATTCCTACTTGTTCAGTGGAGCTTATTCCTAGGTAAGCGCACAGAGGACTGGAGTCTTAGAACCCTTAATGAATTGATATATCTATCTATCTATCTATCTATCTATCTATCTATCTATCTATCTATCTATCTATCTCTCTCTCTCTCTCTCTCTATCTATCTATCTATCTATCTATCTATCATCTATCTATCTATCTCAGGAGTCCCCAAACTAAGGCCCGGGGGCCGGATGGGGCCCCATCGCCTTCTAAATCTGGCCCGTGGATGGTCCGGGAATCAGTGTGTTTTTACATGAGTAGAATGTGTGCTTTTATTTAAAATGCATCTCTGGATTATTTGTGGGGCATAGAAATTCATTCATATATTTTTTTTCAAAATATAGTCCAGCCCCCCACAATGTCTGAGGGACAGTGGACTGGCCCCCTGCTGAAAAAGTTTGCTGACCCCTGATCTATCTATCTATCTTACATGCACATCATACTGTGAATTTAACTCAGGCTATCTTTGTCATGTCAAAGATAGGAAGCTGAAACGGTCCTGAATAACACTTTGTTAACTTCTGTGTCTCTATAGAAAAAAAATCATTTTTCTTTATCTTAAATATCTTCTTTATGTAGTGTAATATGAATTAAGTAGTGTAATATGAAGATTCCTTAGCAGGTCTCTTTCATTAAGAGTTTTTTTTTTTTCCTTTTTACTGCTATAACTCACCTTTCGCAGAAGAGATACAAGCCTTCCCTCACTCATTGTCGCTGCTCAGAGTAGTAATTTGGATGAACTATTCAGAATTGCTTTTACACCCCGCCATTATTCTGTCCTCTTCCACACTATCAAAACACTGTCCTTTTTCACGTTAGAAAAACCCAATTATATGCACAAATGTGTAGTAACCACTCTGAAAGACTCTCCCCTCCTCCTGTCTGTAACATCTGCTCTATCTCACTTTTCTATCACAAGATGTAGCTCAACACAGCATGCATAGGGGTGGGAAGCAAAATGTTAAGGCTTGCAATTGAGATGTACTAGAGTAAAAATAGATTTACATTTCTGGAGATAACACTGTGCTGCATTTACATCGAAACAGAGAGATGTAAAGGTTGCACCAGCCATTCTTTGGCTCAGTTTTGGCATTTTTAGGCTGTAATCCTATGCACACTGGGAATAAACTCCATTGGATACAGCTGGTCTTACTTTTGAGTAAACATGTTAACTGTCAATGACAAGTGATGCAGTTAGGGTTGGATGGATCAACTTATTTCCAGTCTGTGTCAATGTCACATGAGTTCTTTCATAAGTCCATTCCATCCCATTACTGCCTTATTTTTTTTAATCCACATGAAAATTCGTAAGTATGTATTTCAATACCCATTTAATTATGTGCTTTATCTTAGTGTTTGCATTTCTAAATTTAATATAAGCACATTTTAGTCTTTTTTGAACTGTGTTTCAAAATTCAGGCAAATGCAAAATCCAAAGGACTGCATCCTCATCAGCTCATTAGGCTGGGAGAAGCAGCTCAGGTCATTTTGCGCTGGAATTTGCAGAAATCGAATTCTTCAAGCACTGCTAAATACATCACAGTATCTTGTTAGTCACCTAGATACTGAAACCGTTTCACCTGTGCGGTAGGTCCATTGTGAGAAACAAATGCATCTGTCCTAGTTTATGCATGTGAGAACTTGCACTGCGCAAGGGGAATGAAGAAATCCTGTCTGTGGGGCAGGTGTATAGGTGCATGTTTCTGCAGTCACAACTGAACCAAAGGAGATGCAGTGCAAATAGCTTGTCTGTTTTTGCAGATTAGCTTTCTACATCTTAAAGCAGGGACACCTGTGTGACCACATCTTCATGCACAGGCAAATGCAACTCTGCATCAAAATGCGACGTGGGTGCGATGAATCGCATCCACGGAGCATTTCATTAGAATGTCAACGGCAGTTCCTCTGCCCCTCACTCCTCAGGCACGTTTTCAAAAGAACCAAGGGGTCAAACCACAGTTAGAATAGGTGGTCTCTCGTAACAATGCGAGATGATATCTCTTTTTAGGCATATTGAATTCATTTAGCAAACATAAAGAATTCTTGCTTTAGAAAAAGACACACTGTGACAAAACCACAGGAAATTGAATTTTAAAGATGGCTGACTCCCTCCCTCCCCATCCTTTGTGTTTATATATATATATATATATATATATATATATATATATATATGTAGAGAGAGAGAGAGAGAGAGAGAGAGAGAGAATATTAATGGGTTACATCTTTATCTTTCCTCTCCCTTGCCATTAAAGGCTACAACCAGGTTCTCTTCAGCTTTTTTTTTTTAAACAAACAAAGAACAAATAATGTGTTGAGTGTAAGGGAAGGCTATGCAACTCCCATTTTCCATGTTTACAGCTGTTTCCTGTGAACACCTTTGTTGTATTCTGTTCATTATATGTTTGTTTTTAAGAAGTTTGTCCTGAGCAGGACCCAGTAGTCGAGGGAGGTGTTGAGAGTCTCAGAGCAAAATAGGCAGGGGGGAAATCAGGCAGAGAATGTATGTGATTAATGAAGATCTCTTTAAGAATCACTAAGATCTATTTCTCATGGATGCAGGGATAATTACCAGAACCTTATCATGAGAAAAGGCCTGAAGGAGCATGATAATGCCCAGGGCTTTTCTTCAGCTGCTGCTCAATGGAACTCAGTTCCGGCACCTCTCAGGTGGGCACCGTTGCCATTATAAGAGAACAAGGGAGGTGTTCATGGTTAGTTCTGGCACCTCTTTTGTTATAAAAAACAGTACTGATAATGCCAGTGCAGTAGATCCTGGACTGCTCAGTGCTCACTGTCCCTAAAACTGGAGCGACCCATCTTGTTTCCATACTCTGCTGATAGCATGGTGTGGCATGGAAAATGATACTGGTGGCACTGGATGTATACATTGTGTGTGTGCATGTTTGTGTGCAGGAACCTCTTGAGTTGTGTATCTCAGGAATGCAACCTATTGTACAAAGGTAAGGGTCACATCCATAGATCTACCTATTTTTGCATCTGGTCTTGCCTGCTGTTGGTATGCGACCTCCAGTAGGTTGCCCATGAGAAAATGCAAGAAGTTTACAGCCATATTGGTTTCCCCATGCAAGTCAATGAGATTTCCGAAGATGGGTTGTTGTTTTTTTTCCTGGATCATAATCCAGATCTGGGTGTCAGGTCAGGTCTGGATCATCCCTAGCTGGGACTGATCTAGAATCTGAATTGTGCCCATAACCAGATCAGGGAACCATGCACAGCCCTATCAGCAATGCTTGCCCATCTACAGCAAATCACCCAGAGATCTACCAGCAGATCTCAATCTACTTCCTGCTTTATTCACTTTTCTCCATTTTTGTGTGTGTTTATAAATATGTTTAAATATTTTTAAAATAAATATACAAAAAAATAATAATGTGAAGCAGAACATACTATGTGTCATGGTCTTGTAACAATGCGCCACAATACATTGTGTTATCTCTTTTGTCATATCTAGGCATACACTTCATTATGGAAAGGAACCCAGTCCCAATATTTATCCATTAGCACAAGGGAAAATGGAAGCACAAAGGCTTCCTTGTGTAACCAGACCTCCTCCTCCTCTCCTCTTTCCTCACGCCTCTCCAGATCTGTTCTAGGTCCCCCCCCCAATATTCTGGGACAGATTTTGGGGTGTGTGGAGGAAGCACACGGAGAGGGAGTAGAAGTCCATGCAACCCTTAACTCACAATGCATTCATCTGCACTCCACCTTAATGATGAATGCCTTTTTTCCTGGGCTCATAAAGAATCTTACAAACTGGATCACATTTGGGGTGCAAAACATTAAAGACTGCAATTCAGATGTGCTATTGTAATGTGGAAACAGGTAACACTGTGTTGCATTTATACATATTAAACAATCATTTACAAAAGAACAGCAGAGAATGTTAGCTCAGGATGTGCAATCCTTCAAGAAATAAAATAATGCAAATGGGCTCCATTTGTATTTAATTTGGACTGAATAGTATAAATTAAAAATTCAATGAACATTATTCAATCCAAATTAAATAATTATGAAGTGAAAAAATCGTGGTTCTATCTCTTCTTGACAAGGTGTTGTCTTTTATTCTTTTAAAAAATATCTTTGATTCTCCCTCCCTTCAAATAACATGAATTTAATGGGTAGTGTTATTAATTTCCAGAAAAGCATAATATTTCAAGTGAGATGCTTAAGGAGATGTAAGGGAAGCAGGGCGGAAAGGACCTGGAGATTAGATAATGTTTCATAAAGATTAAGATAATGTTTCATAATAAAAGAGAATTTTTTCATCTGTTCATGTAGCCTATTTTTTCACATAATTTCCCCACTTATGTGCCTATTAAAATTGCTTGAGAAAAACTGTTCTGCCTGAAGGCAGAAGGGAATGGAATTTTAAACATTTGTTTTTTTCCTCTCTCTCTGGTATAGAAAAGATATTTCTCCTAAATTTGAACATCTCAAACTACTAGTCCTGAAAATGATAACAAATTTGCAGCCTTGTAACATGTACTATATTGACTGATTTATAATCAGAATTTTGTGTATAGAACTTTATTTTATCCTCCCTTCATTAAAGTGAAATCTTTTCATTTCAACTACCGGTACTTTTTATTCTGCCACTAGAAAACTTGTTGCTTTCTGTGGACAGTGTAGACAGGCTACGTATTATTTACTGTTAGAATTTTGTACCAATTTCAGATTGCCACCATATTCCCATTTACGCAGAGGGAAGCCTAATCGACTCTGCAGTATTTCTGCATACGTATGTAAGTGTGTACAGAATTGTGGGCTAACAATGCAATATATATAAGATTGCACTGTTAGCCCACAATCCTGTACACACTTACTTTGGGGAGTAAGTCTCACATCCCTAGCTGCTTCATCCACACACAGAAATCCAGCTAATATGTTAAAGACTAAAATGCTCATTTTTTTAAAAAAGCACCCATAGAAGCAAAGGTGTTTATATGCAACTTAATACAGCTATATGTGGATAGCGTGCACATTTGAATCTGCACTCAGATGTGCATTCCACTGAAAGCAATGCACAGAGACTATAGATGGCATCTGCATTCAGATGAGCATTTAAGTGTGCATCAGATTCAACACCTAGGGATCCTCATCCAGCAACTGCAAAGCATGCAAAACCTTGCGCAAGTGGATTTCCTTACCTGGATTGGAGTGATAACTTCTATGGCAAATAATCCTCTGGCTCAGGATTTCATTCCTGGTAGCTGCTGACAACTATGTCAGTTTGTTTCTGGCACCCAGCTAGTAATGTCAAGAGCAGTGTTTGAAATAGGGCGGGGACAGAGGGGGCCTGACCCCTTACCTTCTGTGATGGCCCCCTTAAGAATGTTGTGAGGAGCATGACTGGTCCAAAACTATAGGGAAGGCTTCCTCAACCTCGGCCCTCCAGATGTGTTGAGACTACAATCCCCATCATCCCTGACCACTGGTCCTGCTAGCTAGGGATCATGGGAGTTTTAGGCCTAAAACATCTGGAGGGCCGAGGTTGAGGAAGCCTGCTATAGGGAGTCAGCAGTTGAGGCTAACAGATTTCACTAAGGACTGCCATATTTTGAGCACAGCTCATTTATAATCAAAACAAATCTGCGTTGTTGCTCCTGTTCTGGATTTTGTGTTCCATATCTCCTTCAAGAGGTGCAAACCGCTTTGCAATATTGATCACACCCATGTGCCTAGGACAGAGGCACACAGATGTTGTTGAACGTCACCTCTTCCCAGCCCCAGCCAGCGTGGCCAGTAATTAGAAGTGATAGGGGTTATAATCTAACAACACCAGGATGATCTCAATGACCAGCCTAGTGGAACATGCAAGTGGAGATGGTCCACTCCACTTAGACCTTTAGTCAATTAGACCAGTGTCTCTCATCCTTGGGTCCCCAGCTGTTATTGGACTACAACTCCCATCATCCCCAACCACTGCTCCTGCTAGCTAGGGATGATGGGAGCTGGGGACCCCAGGTTGAGAAACACCGAATTAGATCATCCATATTAGTCACATGGATGCATCCCACTCTGCTCTGGTAATGGATAGAATTGTGAAATTCTGCGGGAAGCTTAAATCACTTTAGAAGTTTTCACAGCAACTTTCCACCTGAGTTGCCCTTCCTGTGCAGTTTTGTCATTTCAAATACTGCTGAAGCAACCATGAAGTGGCAACCATGCTGTTCTGATAACATTCTCAGGGATAGCTCAGTTGGTAGAGCATGAGACTCTCAAGGTTGTGGGTTTGAGCCCCATGTTGGGCGAAAGATTCCTGCATTGCAGGGGGTTGGACTAGATAATCCTTATGGTCCCTTCCAACTCTATGATTCTATGATCAGGCTAAATATATAGGATTGCATTGTCAGTAAGTTTGTAACCAGGTGAATTTCTTTTGTTTCCCAAACCCGGGTGGTGTTCAATTAAGTTTTACACAGAGCCAGATCTATTGGAATTGATGGACCAAATGTAGTCATGTATATTATTTTCCAGGGGTCTACTCTGAGTAAATCTTAGTTGACTTCCATCCTTTTCTCCATTAATTATCCCCAGTCCTCTGATTGGCTTAATAACTGGTTTGTATTTATAATAAAAATAATATATAAATCCCTGTTGAGAAATTGCTTACCTCTCCATCTCTCTGCTTTTCCCCCCATACAGAAAACGCCGTAAGCAGTTTACTCGATCACAGCTGAAAAGAGCTTGTAGGACCCCGTGCACTTTAATTCTGAGGAAGGTGAAGTCCCTTCTGACTCACAAAGAGACTCAAGAGAATTTGAGCAATCATTCACAGCTGAAGATGCAACAGTGAAAAATCTGTTTTGTGGCTATTTTGAAAGCACCACCCTATAAAGGAGAATTTTCAGAAATTGGACAGGAGAATGTTCTTTCTGTGTCTTTATACAATGAGGACAGTTAAAGGCTGTGTCTTGTTTTATTAAAGAGTAAAACACAGTTTTGAACTTTTCCATGAATATAAGGGCTGCCTTGAAGTAAGGCAACCGGGATATAAGGAGAATATGTCAAAGAAGTCAGAAGATGGATAATATTCAGAGCAGTATCAGACAACCCGTTAACCCACCATAAATGAACTTTCCGTTGCTGCTTCTCCCGGCACATCATATAAAGTTCCATCAATAACATGAACTCTCTGAATGCAACTGTATGCATTCATACTATAGCATACTTCTGGTTCTGCCCTTTGAGGCTCTGGATATATTGCACTATCCCACCCCAAGCATGGAGATATATCTGCTGAAGCACAAATGCCAAGTTACATGGTCTTAACTTGATTTTGGGCAACATGCCCTGATTGAGGCATGTTGGTTTTCAGAAGTACCGAGAACCTTAGCTAAAGAAATAACACATGTACATAGAAAAGTCTGAATGCAGACTGACGTTGGCTGAATTAGGTATCCAGCAATCCTCAGTAACCATCTCTGAAAGTGATTTTCTATCAAATCTTGGAAAGAAGCAGTACTTCTTACGCGGTGGTTTTTATGAGTAGCAACCGCTGGGCTGACAGTTATTTCTTTAATGTAACATTTAATCTGTTTCTCTCATTATTTATTGATATTGTTGCAGAACCTTGAGTAGCTCAGACAGGCAGGCCCTTTCTTGATGGATGACGGTGTCCAAGTTTTGATAAACAGAAGAAATAATTATTGTCAAACAGGGACAAAGGCATGCAACAATCACTCAGCACTCAGGCCGTGGCACGTCAAACATTTATATCACACACACACACACACACACACACACACACATCCTGCAAAGTATCATGGGAACTGTAGTTTAGCTACCACTAAGCTACAATTTCCAGCTCCGCAAAAAAACAACAACCCTAGTGTTCCGGGGATTTGGGGTGTGTGTATTGTATCTGATTTAAATGTATTTTGTGTGTGCAGCCTTATAACTGCACATCAGATGCTGACTTATTACAGTTGACCATCCCAGAAACATTTTCAGTACCATACAATAACTCCATAGGAATAGCCAAGCACCATCACCCCCTCTGATGTCAAACACAGGACAAGACCGCTGAGAAAGTGGAGGGAGATGCCAGCATGATTGGATGAATCTGAGATTTGCAGAAGTAAAGAAAAAAAACCACTTAAAAAAAACTAAGGGGCAAAACAGCAACAAGCAGTCAATTGAGCATGCTCTTTGACAGCTAGAAAAAAGAGGATAACTTGGGGTTGGTGGAACAGGGAGTGGAATGTCCCGATTGAGTCCTTGGTGGTGGGCATGAAACCCCGAACAATCGTACTGCAGGATATACAATGCTTCATTGTGAGTCCTACCTATACAGTGGTATCTCTGGTTATGAACGGGATCCGTTCCGGAGCCCCGTTCGTAACCTGAAAGGTCCGCATCCCGAAGCACCGTATCTGCGCATGTGCGCGACGCGATTCAGCGATTCAGCGCATGTGCGCGACGCGATTCAGCGATTCAGCGCATGCACGTGATGTCATTTTGCATGTCTGCGCATGCGCAAACCGCTGAACCTGGAAGTAACCCGTTCCGGTACTTCTGGGTTCGGCGCGTTCGCAACCCGTGACGAACGCAACACGCAGCGTTCGTAACACGAGGTACGACTGTAGTCTATAAACCCATTCTGCCAGAGGAGGAAACAGTCTTTCAACTTGATATAATTTTGGATGCAGTTGAGACTCTCATTACTCATTCCAGATCCCCTGTACTAACTGTGCACCCTGATCTGACTTGGATCTGTGCCCCAAACTCATTTGGGGACCTTACCCAATCTCCTCCCCCCCATTCCTTGCTGCCAGACCACCAGCCCTTTTGAAAGACCTGGATTGCCTCAGGTTAGACCTGATCTGACCTGGGTTGATCCAGGCCTGCATGAACCCCATCTGGCCAAATTCCAAGGCAAACTGAATCAGCCTGATTTAGTTCTGGATCTGATGTACAGCCCTAGTATTAACCACACACTTTAAATATATCCCAATGTCTATACTTTTTGTATTCCATGATATGAGTTGCTACTATGGTTGAACTTGATCACAGTTCCTCCCAAAAATATGTTTTAAAAGGCTGGCTAGAGCACAACAGCTCCAACAATTGTCATTGTGTTCCAATCTATAAAATGATAAATATAATTGGTATTGGGTTGTTTTTATTTTCTAAAAAAAATAATCAATTGTGGCAGATAATTATTATATAAGGAAATGTGCTGCAAATTCTGAGTTACCCGAACTGCTTTGTTGGGTCCCTCACTGCCTGTTTTTATGCCTACAAATGTGAATGTATATTTTTCAATAAAATTTAAAGGCCATGGAGTGTATTATACCCATTTGGAAAATGCAGAAAGAGTGATTTTTTTTTTTTTGGTGGGGTCAAATGTCTTCTTCAAAAAAAACTTGGTTATACTTCTGAGTGCACCTGATGATGGGATTCAAAAACCATTAGAGCAATGACTCTGGATCTACACATTTTGCTTTGTAGCCTGGTTGTTTGGGATTGGGTAACAATTTATATACAGGTATCGACTTCTGATTTAGCCCCATGTACAGAAGGCACTGCAAAATGAAATGTACCAAGACTGTTGTGTAGTAGTGGAAAGTGAGAGATGAGAGTTTGGAAAGTTTGGTAATGTGTGTATCTGCATACAACTGTTGGACACTCATGTAAATATATCTCTGTACAATAAAGCTTCATTGTTACACAAATGTTTGATTCCCCCTGCACTCTGCAAGAAGAACCCCGAATCAACTGAATGCTTGAAAAGAAAATGCCATGTGAACCTCCTTTCTCCATAGGAACCAACTTGGACGCATCATCATCTGCTCATCATCTGAGGCCCTTCTTCGTGTGCCTCCTCCACGAGATGTGTGGAGGGCTCTCTCCTTGTGCAATGCTCTCCCCAGGGAGGCTCGCCTGGCACCTTCATTACATACCGTGTTTCTCATAAAATAAGACACCGTCTTATATTTATTTTACTCAAGAAAATAAGCCTATGGCTTATTTTCGGGGGTGTCTTTTTTTTTTATTAAGTACTATATGGTTCTGGGCGCCTGCCTTCTCCTGCCGTGGCCAGCATTGCTGCTGCTGGGTTCAGCTGGCTCAGGGCACGTGGCCCTGCTGGGCGCCGACCCGGCAGGCCACCGCCTCCTCCTCCTGCTGGCTCCCGGATGCTCGGGGCGCGGCGCAGCTGGGCGCTGACCTGGCAAGCCTCCTCCTCTTCCTGCCGTGGCTCGGCCCCCGGAACTGGCTGTTGCTGAAGTGCTGAAAAAGTGCCCAGCAGCGCCGCGCGGATCGCCCTGAGCCGTGGCAGGAGGAGGAGGATTCAAATTGCTACCGTACAGAGCACTGCTGGATCCCGCAGGCTCGGGGCTCCACGCTGCGCGCGCTGCAGCTTCTGCTACGGTATATCCCGCTAGCTCGGGGCTCCACACGGCGCGCGCTGCGGCTGGATCCCGCTGGCTCAGGACTCCACGCTGCGCGCGCTGCAGCTTCTGCTATATCCCGCTGGCACGGGGCTTCACAGAGCGCGCGCTGCGACTGGATCCCGCTAGCTCGGGGCTCCACACGGCGCGCGCTGCGGCTGGATCCCGCTGGCTCAGGACTCCACGCTGCGCGCGCTGCAGCTTCTGCTATATCCCGCTGGCACGGGGCTTCACAGAGCGCGCGCTGCGACTGGATCCCGCTAGCTCGGGGCTCCACACGGCGCGCGCTGCGGCTGGATCCCGCTGGCTCAGGACTCCACGCTGCGCGCGCTGCAGCTTCTGCTATATCCCGCTGGCACGGGGCTTCACAGAGCGCGCGCTGCGACTGGATCCCGCTAGCTCGGGGCTCCACACGGCGCGCGCTGCGGCTGGATCCCGCTGGCTCAGGACTCCACGCTGCGCGCGCTGCAGCTTCTGCTATATCCCGCTGGCACGGGGCTTCACAGAGCGCGTGCTGCGGCGGCTGCTGCTGATGGATCCCGCTGGCTCGGGGCTGAAGCAGCAGCAACATCCGGTTCTGGGCGCCAACACGACAGACCTCTTCCTATTCCTTGGCGCCCTCCAGAACTGCCCAGCACTACGGCTTATTTTCGGGGTATGTCTTATATTTTATGAACGCTTGAAAATCCTCCCATGGCTTATTTTATAGGCCCGTCTTATTTTATGAGAAACACGGTATCCTTAGTCACAAGGCAAAAGCACCCCTCTTCTCCCAGGCTTTTGGTTAATTAAATAATCTATGGCCTTTAAAATGGTTGGGGGAGTTTCTGTTTGTTACTATGTTATGTATTTTTGTGTTTTTATAGTGTAAACTGCCCTGTGAATGGTGGTATAGATCATGGGTAGGCAAACTAAGGCCCGGGGGCCGGATCCGGCCCAATCACCTTCTAAATCTGGCCTGCAGACGGTCCGGGAATCAGCGTGTTTTTACATGAGTAGAATGTGTCCTTTTATTTAAAATGCATCTCTGGGTTATTTGTGGAGCATAGAAATTCATTCACCCCCCCCCCCAAAAAAAATATATAGTCCGGCTCCTCACAAGGTCTGAGGGACAGTGGGCCGGCCCCCGGCTGAAAAAGTTTGCTGACCCCTGGTATAGATATTTTATAAAATTAATAAATAAATGTGGAATATTTTCAAGGCCACAAAAAGGCCTGGCAGACATATGTGAGGTAAGGAAAACCTACTGAATGCATTAGCATTTAGATGGAAATATAGTATACATGAAGCCCTAAGGTTAATGCCTTTCCCCAAATCCTTGAGGATCTAAATGGGCACTTTAGGCAGAAACTCTTTATAGAATAATCGAATGTTGGCCTTGTCAACAATTGTGAGTCAAAAGGCACCACATTCTTTTTCTAGCCATAGACAAGGGAGTTCAGAAGAGTTGATTACATGAACTGGATTGCTGGCTTCTAAACCTGTCTTTCCAAAGGTTCCATGCGCTCATTCTGACTCTTACCTTTGCCAAGTTTATCTGGACAGAACTCATTTTGAAACACAGCCTTCCTTCAAAATCTGCACTTCTCTGAATTTTGCAGTGTGGTTCACTAGCCAAGCAGCACATACACCCCATGCATATAATGTGCGCATCAAAATGCTTATATTAGTGAAAATCGTGAACAAAAATGCATTATACAAGGGAAATTTGCTTTGGAAAAACATGTTTATTGGGCAAAATTGCATATGAAAACATGTATATTAGAGAAAATTTGCACTAGAATATGCCTGAATTTTCATAAAGATTTGGTTTTGGTTTTAAATCACAAACTGATGTGGAACTGGGCAGAACCAAACATAATTCTGGAAAAGTGAGAAACTGAGCCAAACCAATAATTTAGAATAATTTGGGAAACCTTTTGAGAATTTTAAAGAATCTGGAAGACATATTCTAGTACAGCACTCGTTGTGAGGTATACAATATGTCACAAGCGCATCAGCAATTAGGTCTTGCTCCTCACATTCAGCAAAATGTTTGGGGGGCCTCCCACTTCATCTTTAGGCATCTGAATACCATCTTCCTCGAACAGCCTGGCTCTGCTTTGCTAATTGTTGTTTTTATTTAATTTATGTATCACATTTTACATTCAAGGCACTTTACAAACACACAACGAGAACAGCTACAGTTTTAAGTACAAAACACACACACATAAAGCTGACTTAGAAACAGTACCAAATGAACATCTAAGTCAGAGATCTTGGTTATAGTTCTTAGTTATGGCTGTCCTCATGAAGGAACAGTGCCATGAGCCAGGTCTGCAGGGTGAAAATGTGATTAGTGAGGATGACTAAATGCACAAGAACATCTCTGGCCAGTATTGAGGGTCTTGAGAAAAAGGTAATTTCCACCAGTTGGTTGACCATGGGACACACCCAGAAAATACCTGTGTCATGGCTTTGGCTAGAGACACAACAGCATATTTATCTATGAACACGAGTTCCATCCACACCATGCATTCAAAACATTCTTAAACCACTTTAACAGTTATGGCTTCCCTCAAAGAATTATGGGAACTGGGGTTTGTTAAGGGTGCTGGAAATGGCAGTTCTCTGAGGGGCTCTTCTATCTTCTACTCTTAGCACCTATAACAAACTACAGTTTCCAGGATACTTTACGGAAAACCATGACTCTTAATGTTGTGTAAGGGTGCTTTAAATATATGGTCTGAATGTGGCCTTACCCTTGGCATCTATGAACATTTTCATTTGGTTTATGCAATTCAGGGTCCACAATACAGAACTGAGAATAATTCAGAGGCCTCTTTCCCTAGCCAGAGGAACTCATACATACATAGAAAATTTTATGTGCATGTTGCCTTTCCGTAGTTTGAACCATGCTCAAGGTGGCTTATAACATGGGGGGGGGGATCATAATTTCAACATAACTAAAGTCGTCCTAGACAATAAGGAAAACATCAAAAATACACAGCCTCACTGAACAATTTCCACATAAATAATAAGATCTAAAATAATGATACAAAAAATAATATCCATAACAGCAACACCCCCCAAACAAATCCCCCTAAAAAAAATACGCCACCCCAAATCCAGTTTCTGAAATCTAGGATCACTTGGCTTTCACCCCCAACTTTTGTAATGTTCTCCAAATGCAACTTCCTGTCAACTATCTCTTTGAAGATTTCTCAGGGCACTAATTGTCCAACTCAAATATACTCATTATTTTACACTAGGCATTGAACAGTTTTTATTTCGTTAATCTCCAACTATGCTTTCTTGAGCTGGCAACTCTTTCTATACACTTGAGTACCATCTAGTGTGCATTGCAGGAATTATATGGTTTTTATAAAGAAGATTCCTTATAGGGACAGCACTTCCATATTGGAAGAAAAACGTCTGCCTTGAAAAAACCAGCCACAACACCCTACATTTCTCCTTAATATTCTAGCCTTCACTAAATAGTTTAATCTGAATTGTTTTCTGGTGGGGGATGTAAAAACTATGGAAAGGAAATGCAAGAGTGAATAACCCCCCCCCCCACACACTTTGTACCAAGAACTCCTCTGACTTCCTAATGTTGAGGTCATTTTAATCTGTTTCAGTATTTTAACTTTTGCATGTTTTTAAAATAGATTTGTAATTTTTTCCTTTTACTATTTTTTCTTTTGTAAATCACTGTGAGGTTTTTTTTAAAAAACAATCAAGCAGTGTGCAAAGTTCATGAAATAAACAAATTAATGCTTTCTAATTACTTGGGAAGGGCAAGGCTGGAGATAGGGGAAACCAGATGTACAACTGGTTCCCCCCCCCAAAAAAAAATGAAGGATAGAGGATCAAATATTTTTGCTGTGAACCATTTCCTTAGTAGTAAAAAGGATGCAAACCTCTGGCCCTACAGATGTTGTTGGACTCATCAGCCCCAGCAAGGCTGGCCAAGTGTTGTAATCCAGCAACATCTGGCTGGCCACAGGTTCCCCATCCTTGCCCTATAAGGTGATTCCCCCCCCCCCCCGACAATATAAGTTTGTTAGCATTGAATCATTCATAATGCATGCTATTGTTCTTTTAAAAAAGACTTCTGGAGAACAGATGTTCCCACTGGATTGAGTTATCCCAAGAAAAGTGAATTATACCCGCATAACAGAGGAGTGACATCCCCAAGGCATGCTTATATATAAAAAACAACACTCCCAATTGCCCAGTTTGTACTGCTTTCCAGGCTAGAAAGTTGTGAAAGTTATTTTGTTCCTAAATGCTGTATGTCAACACAAATAGTCAACACAAATCTTAGCCATTGCTAGTTCAGCACTACAGCACTACAATGGTCAGGCTGAGACCATTGTTCTGGGTGGAAATTGACCTTTCAAGGGTAAAAAAAAAATGCAGTTCAATCTTAGCAGAGAAACTGAAACAGTGCTCTGTGAGCACAGTTAAATTTCCTGTCCTGTGGCCTCTAAGGTGCTACTGGAAAGAATTTTTTATTTTATTTTGTTTTGACTATGGCAGACCAACACGGCTACCCACCTGTAACTGAAAAAATATTATCATTTACAGTGGTACCTTAATCCATTCTGGGAGTCCGACTGCTGAAACCATTTGAAAATCAAGGCGTGGCTTCCAATTGGCTGCAGGAACGTCCTGCACTCAAATGGAAGCTCCATCGGATGTTCCGATTTTGAAAAACATCCGCAAACTGGAACACTTAACTTCTGGGTTTGCGATGTCTGGGAGCCAATTTGTTCAACAACTAAGCCATTCGAGAACCAAAGAATCACCGTACTAATTGTTTATATTTATTAAATTCCCTCCCTCAGTCTCACCTTTATAAACCCAAGTTCAGGTATCTGCAGTTCTTTAATTTTCCATCACCACCAATTCACTTAAAAAACCTCCGAGCAGCTGGTATATTTGGCTGGTGTTTGAGCCCAGAGCAAAAGTGCATGGAGCAACCAAGGTGATTTTACCATTGTATGTTAGTTTCTCCAGGCGTCTCTACCCAGAAGTCATTATCAGAATCCCAGGACACATTTCAGTGAGGCAAAAGCACTTGACGAGGGGTGTGGCCTGAGGAGAACGGTGTAGCTGAGAAGAAGGTGTTGCATGGGGAAAGTCCTGGGGGCCAGATAAAGAGACTTGATGGGAAACATTTGGCCCCCAATAATGATGAAATTTGCATCCATGCAAGTGCACTTTGGACCAGACTTTTAAGGTGAAAATAGACTTGGAAACTTTGTTGATAAGCCAGTAAATGGCAGCATTTTAAGAACCATCCCCTCCATGCATTCTGGCACCGCTTTTATTGAAACAGATCTTGAACTGACCACACAAAACTGAAGCTAATATGCATGTTGCCTGTCTCCATGGAAGAATCTGTTTCGCCGTGACCTGCAGTTGCATCTGTGACGTACCAACAGGTTTAGCAATAATTAACACTTCCTTCCTTGATGCTCCTCACAAACACCTATTAATAAGTTATTTGTGCTGGAAAAGCAAGGAATCACTTGTTTAAAGTCGTCAGGTGCTTATCTCTCTGGAGCTTCAGTTCTGTTACCTGCAACGCACAGACTTGCAGATCTTTATGGATTTTTCTGCTTAGAATTGGAAAACTGGGGGGCCTTGCCTTGCCTGCCTTGTTAAACAGAGGTGGTTATTATGGGCCAGGGCTGCTATATCTTTAGAAGTACTATCAGGGCTGGCCCAAGACATTTTGGCACCTGAGGCAAACCACAAAATGATGCCTCCCACCAGGGAAGCAGGAGTAAGTGAAGATCTACACCAGGAACAAGGAGGAACAAGGGGGTAAGTGAAGATTTACATCGGGAACAGGGGTGAGGGAATCAAAGACCATCATGGAGGAGTGGAAATAATAAACAAATAAAGTCTACCAGGCTTGCACCATGAGCAATGCCTCAGTGCCTTCCACATGTGCTTCATCAGAAAGATTTTGGATATCACATGGCAGGACAGAGTCTCAAACAAAAGATGTGCGCTCCCAAGCCCACATTCCCAGTGTTAAGTAGTGGGTGGACACAGCAGACGACACAGTGATTTCCAAGCAGCTCTTGTTTATTCTCAGGCTGGAACAGAAGTGAGCTGAAGGGCTCAGCTTATAGAGAACTCAGCTACAAGCAACAGCAACAACTTTCTGTAGTTACCCAATCCCTGAACGTCACTTTTCAATCCCTTATTTGCATGTGCGGACCTGAGTGAAAACTGCATCAGAATGAACTATATACACACACCCCTAGTGGCCTAGGGTGAGAACTTCAATACATAACACCCAGCATGTCCACACTTCTGTCTCAGTGACATCTACACTGGCTTGGTCATGTCCAGAGAATGATAGATAGCAGGGTCCCCAATGAAGTGCTCTATAGGGAGCTGGCTTCCAGCACTAGGCCCGTTGGCAGACCAACTCTGTGTTGCAAAGTTGTCTGCAAACATGACATGAAGTCTGGCAACAACCAATTCTGCCATGTGGGAATCTCTTGCAGATGACCACAGTGCCTGGAGACAAACAGTCAGGTCATACAGGTACATCCGTAACTGTGACCAGAGGAGGAATAACCTCTGGGAGGAGCACAGAGAGAAGAAACTCCATGGTGCATTTGCAGCAGCACAATCGCGTGCCTTCTTTTGTCTCAGCTGCAGGAAAACATGCCTCTCTTGTATTGGTTTCTACAGCCACAGCAGGCACTGTAACTCTTTCCAAAGGGGCACCCTTCCATTGTCTCCTGAGGCAGATGGATGCCAGTAACAACCTAATCAACTTGAGAATCCAGGTGGTCACTTCCATAGGTTTTATACTTAAATGAGCTTGAGGAAGTCAAGCATGAAGCCTATTCATTCTTCAGCTTCAGAAGAAGTCATTTTTAAAGGTTCTCTTTTGGATACTGATCAGCACCCAAGTGTGCAGGCTCAGAAGGTGATTGGCAAGGTGAAAGCTCGGTGGAGCAGGCAAGCATCCAGAACTGAATGCACTTGCTTTGTATTTGCAGTCAATCACAGAAGGCGAATCCCTCCCAGTTGTAATTTATGACAGGCCACAGTTGGAATTTGCTGTCAGAAGCTGTTAGGTTGTTCCACTATACAAAAATGCAAAAGCTAAATGTGTGTTCCATTGAGAGATATTTGTATTCTTCAGTATGGCTAAAGGGAATGGCCTTGGAACTCTGGCTATTATTCATAGAGACCTCTGTGTTTTATCTCAAATACAGTCAATGTCTTAGAGAATTAACTCTAGGAAGTTTTCATAAGTGTAATGGGGGGAACCTCTGCAGTAGTGACTGTCCATCAAAAGGCAGCTGGCTATAATATCTCATGGCTGACCCATAGCTTGGCCATTGGGAACATGCTGCTCCAGCACATGTTCTTTTCCTGCACAAGAATTGACAATAGTGAACTGAGAAAACCATGGTTACTTCTCAAATTCTGCTTGTGGGCTTCCATGGGTGTCTGGTTGGCCAATGTGAGAACAGATTGCTGGGCTTTTAGTTGGGCTTTTAGCCTGATCCTGTGGCCTTCCAGAAGATGTTGGAGTTCACAAGCCTTAGCTGAAATGGAAAATCACAGGGCTGGTGCAGACATCTGGAAGACCACAGGTTCTCCAAGTCTGCAATAGTTTCTCCTTACATTCCAGAGAAATGTCTATATCTGGGTTCAAATCCCCACTCAGCCATTAAGCCAGTGTTTCCCAACCTTGTGCCTCCAGATGCTTTGGACTACAACTCCCATCATCCCTAGCTAGCAAGGGATGGTGGGAATTGTAGTCCGAAAACAGCTGGAGGCACAAGGTTGGGAAACACTGCATTAAGCTACTGGGTTAGTTGCTATCTTACAACCCTTCCTACCTCAGAAAGATATGATAAGGATCAAATGGGAGATGAAAATAATCCACACTTTTTTGCACAAGCTCCTTGGAGGAAGTGTGGAATACAAAATCAACCGTGGCACAAAGTTTTAACCATTCTTCCACTGTCATTCTATCCCTGACATTTTGAGGCTGATTATTTTGTAGCCAGGTATGAATTGCCAAGTATGAAATGTGTGTGTGTGTGTGTGCGCGCATGCGCACACACGCACACACGCACAGTTGAAGCTGTTACGGCATCATTATAAGAACCACCTCCAGGTACACCTGAAGATTAATCTGCTATTACATTCAGAGGAGCAGGCATTGGTACCAAATCTGACAATTCTACATGCCAAGTAGGAAAGATTTGTGCTCATAACTTTTGGCACGTACTTCCTTAAAACATTTGGAAGTATGCCCGAATCCTTCCTTGCTCGCTTGCTACTCCGAAATGTTTTAAAGGCACAGCAGCCAAATCTTAAACATGTGCAGCCTTCAGACTTGGTGGGGAAACTTTATTGACCTTCCCTGGGATTCTATGAATCCATAAGCTTTTGGCGGATGTTTGTGCCAGAGTGTTTACAACCAAGAGTGCTTTAAAACTTGCTTGCTTCCTGGGCTTCCTGTTAAAACTACAGTTTTAAAAAAAGATTAGGCACTCTGTTATGTTGTAAAACATCGAGATATTTCCCGTAGATACAAAATAGCACAAAGTTACTAGTCTTTCTTGTAAATATAAAAAGAAAATGCAATGTAGTCACTGTATGATATAAGGCTTCTGTCGCCTGTCTCAATATTCTGACCAGGAAGTGGTTTTTAAAAGCTTTCCCTTAACAAAATAAAATAAAATGTGTGAGAATAGATTTATTTTGCTATACATTTCTGAGTCTCACAGCACAAACATGGTTATTCAAAAGGATCACTGTATCCAAGGAAGACATGTTGAAACTTGTGGATTCAATATTTTGTCTCACATTTCAAGTCTCTTTTGATGCAAAATAATAAATAAATGGAATTTGACCCTTGGAGCTTTGAAAACAGTGTTGGCTTGATATGGTGCTGGCACTCTGTCCAGCTCCAGGGAACCCATGCTCCCCCAGATGTTGCTAGACTCTAGCTCCCATCATCCTTGACCATTGGCCATACTAGTTGGGGAAAACATCTGGAGGTTACAGGTTCTTCACCGCCTTTCAAGATATATCACACCCAGAAAACTTTCTGTTTCATAATTTGCATAGTGTCATTACACTTGGGTATATATAAATAAAAGTAGTTCTCCTCTCCTAATATACATCTCAGGGTATTTTTTTATATATAGTTCCACCCACCTGACACATCATCTTAAGATGCCTAACGGGGAAATGGCTGACATCTTGTGCAAAAATAAGGCACGAGCATCCATGTACATGCAGCCCATCCAAAAGCATATTTACTCAGATGTTAAGCCCCGTTTTCCTCAGTGGGACTTGCTTCCTAGCAAGACTGGATTGCAGTCTTCAAGCGCTGATGTAGCACAGTGGCAGTTCTCAGAATTTTATCTTAGATACGATGAACCCAATCAGTAGCTGTAGACACCAAGCTAGCTCAGACGTAATTTGCCTCAAAACCAGGAGTAAGGAATGCTTTTTTTAGCCTGAGGGCCATGTATCCCTTCTGGAGGCCACATACCATAGCCCTTTCTTCCCATCCCCTCTTCAAGCGAGTGAGAGGCATTCTCAACAGTTCAAGGAAACGTTTCAGCCAGCCAAGACACCTAGAGAAGGATGCAGGGCAGGGGCAGTGAGGAATGTGGTCTCATGGAGCATGGTTTTGGAAGAGTTCCAAGATCCAGATAGAGAAGCCTAAAGGGCAGCATTCAGCATAACCATCAACTGTTGGCACTTTATTCTGGATTTACAGAAGACATCTTGGCTTCTGATTAGTTCCTGGGATGCCCTGTTTTGGCTCCTGCAAGAGCACGGCCCGGAAAGACATGCTTTTTTTTGGGGGGGGGGTCATGTTCTTGTGTAAGTCACCTGGCTCCCAGTTTCACTTGGCAGCATATTGGACGGTATGAATTCAGTCCCCAGGCCTGAGGTTTCCTGCTCCAGTGCAAAAATATGTTTAAAATTTAGACAAGGGGGCAAGAAGTCCTACAAACTTGCATGCTCTCACCCACATGCTTCTCTGTATGTTTCCCTTAAGAAAACACATTTGAAGAGGACGGCAGTGAGAATTGTGCAGCCTGTGAGGTGTCTGCTACTCAGCTCCCAGAGATAGAGAGAGTTTATGGGGCTCACTGCAGGGAAATGGAGGGGGAAGAGTATGCCACAATATAGGGGATGCAGTTAATATACCATCTTCAGACCTGGCCATTCACTGCAATAGAGGCCCTTCTCCAGGTGTCCCTGTCTTCTGAAGGCATGTAGGCTGCAATCCATGAGAGGATCTTCTCCGTTGTATATTCCCTTCCTAACGGGAAGGTGCTTTCTTCCAAGTAAAACCATTGGTCCATCTAGCTCATTACTTCTGACAATGACTGGCAAATGCTCTCCAGCCCTACCAGGATATTCCAGAATTTGAACGTGTGACCTTTTCCATGCAAAGTGTGCTCTCTGGAGGTGCAGCTGTTATCCTTGACTGAATCCTAGACAGGCTCTTTTGATGCCTGGCATTTTAGCACAAATGTAATACTTAATAATAATAATAATAATAATAATAATAATAATAATTCCATTTCTTTTTAAATATTATTATTAAAAATTATTCCTGGTATCTAGCATCAGTGTTGCTATTATTAATTTCATGGTCTCATCCCAATTTTTATAATGCTGTTTCTATCCTCAAGCTTTTTATTGTCATTTTCTTGGTGTCTTCTACTGTTGCTATTAGTTGCCCTGAAAGCTGCGCTGAGAGAGGAGGGTATCATTCACTAAACTAACAAACCTCTTCACTTCCAATAAGGCAACCCAGATCTCTCTCTCTTTCTGGGAACAATACCTTCCCAGGATGAAATATGATGATATGCAAGTCTAAAAATGTACGCCCCCCTAAAGCACACACAACATGTTTCTAGGTCTTATCTGAAATGTGATTAACAAACCCAGCATATATTATTTTCAGATTAAAGAGCGAAAGTTATGGTGTGGTTGGGTTTTTTTATGGGTTTTTATTGCAGTGTCAGGATGATCAATGAGTTGTTTTTACACTCTTGTCAGCTGGGCTCTTTTTCAATATGTTCCAGTCTTGAATCAACATGTTTCAGTCCTTGAGAGCTACGACTGATGAGGAGGAAGGTTGTTAGCACTGCAGCAACATCTAATACCATTTCCTGACTGATGGAAATTTAATTATTATTACATTCAAGTCCCAGGGTTTCCGTGGTCGTGGGACACTTTGTGTATGGCAGCTGCCTTTTGTCCAATTCTTGTAAAGAAACACATAATGAAGACAGCCATTCAACTTGATCCTTTACCTCTATACCTGTTGCCTGTAGCCTACGGCAAAATATAATGAGGTATTAGACGCAGAGTGGGCAGAGTTAGATTGGGATCTGCTGGAGGTTCTCTGAGTGATAGGAAATAGGATGGCTAGAATGTCTAGCTCCCAATTGTTTAACAATGTCAGCAACAAAATGACTGCACGCCTTGGGTTCTGAATGAATTCCTTGTGGGATGTAAAACTGCAGTCAAATACAACATTCCTACAGTGACATGTTAGGGGATGTTTTGTACCATTCAGGAGAAGACTTCCTGTTTCCTCCTGAGCTGGGACAGACTTCCACTACATGTGACTTGAAGAGGGTGTAGTCTGTTGTACTAGCATGGAGGAGCACACGGCCTCCATGATCTGATCAGTGTGTGCGCTCTCCATTTTGTATGTTGCTGTGTGTTTGGAGAAGTGACTGCTTAGTCGCAGTCACTTGGGATTAACTTCTTTATGGAATAGTTCTAGTTGATATGTAACCTAAGCCTGCCTTCAGGGACATGTCTGTGAACCTGAATGAATCTGTGAGTAAACTACTTTTATAATAACGTTAATCAGATTCTTGTGTTTATTCTTTTTAAGAGGGATTGGAAGGGATTTTACCAGGAAGGAATCTTTAATAGTAAGACTCAGATGAGTCAGCAACAAGCTGATCGCTGCGTAATTTTAAAAGGGGGATGTTTGGAACTCTGCTAGAATATGGAACTTGCTAGCACAAGTTAGGAAGGATATCATTAAATAATATATCCTCTCCTGCCTCCCTAATCATCCCCACATTCCTGGGTGCAGAATTCTTGAAGTGTGTGCCTTTTGCAATAGGGAAGAAGAAGAAGAAGAAGAAGAAGAAGAAGAAGAAGAAGAAGAAGAAGAAGAAGAAGAAGAAGAAGAAAGAGGAAGAACCCATCATGCCCATCCCTGTATTGGGCAGTTTAGAATATCTAAAAAAGAGCTAACGGTATAAATTATGACAGGGAATGGTCTGAAGACTGGGGAATGCATTCTATGGCAGACCAGCTTCTCTCTGATGGAGAGCTGGAGGGGTAAGAGTTGCCCCCCATTGTCCACAGCATGTTCAGAAACAGAGAGAGAGAAACAGAAGCTGAACAGCTTAGGGGGGAGTTACCCAGTTATGAGATAATGCCAGCAGAACCAGAAGGGAGGGGGCAGCTAGTTGAGATGTCACTTGAGAGTGCTGGGGACCCGCCTCACCATGGAATAAGAGGTCCGAATGTATCAGAGAGCAGAGGAGTCAGAGGGAGGCAGGAACTTCCTGTTGGCACCCAAAATGCTGCAGAAGCCGGAAGGAGAATTAGACTAGCCAACTGCCCTCCTTGTGGAGAGCTGTGTATTTGTGCTTGCAACATGATGCTGTAATAAAAGGACTATAAATCTATAAATCTTGTTAATTCTTACCTGTGAAGTCACTGAAGGGAGGTGAGGACTCTCCATGCCTGACACTACGTAATCTTTATGGAAGGAATTATGACAATTGTTGTGATTCCCACAAACAACAAGGAACCTTCCCTGAAAAGTCACCTGAGGTTTTGCTCAGGGCTTCCATAGCACCCTGGAACCAGCACTTCTAGACTTTTGCAGTGTCACTTAAGCTGTGGTTGGTCACTTAAGTGTCACTTAAGCTAACATTTGGACAGAGTGCAGTGAAAATTCTAAGGGAATGTTTCAAAGCAATGAGGGAAATGTTATCTATGGCCCATGTGTGTGTGTCTAAAAATGGGGTTGTCCCCCTGTCCAACAGGTTATGTAATGGCAAAAGTGTCGTGTACAATGATGAAATTAGAGACCGTGACAGTTATATCTTCTGTAAATTTCAAGCTTAATACTAGACATTGTCATTGTACCATGGTAAGCATCCACACAGACTTTCCATTTACATTCTCATCTTTTCCAGCTCATTAGACTTTGAAACTCTCGAGCAAAAAACCTGTCACTACAAAGCCAGGCAGGGAAAGTATCTGAGTTTAAGGCCAAAGTGCCATCTGTAGACACAGCTGCTTATGCATAATCTGGAGTGGGTGTCAAAAACTACAAGTCCCGGGTGGTAGATTAGGGAAACCATATGGGAGAAAATGAAACAACTTGATGGACAAGCATTGCAAATTCTCTAATATAAATGTCAGGGAGACAGTTGGGCACAAAATTCAAAGCCTGCAGCCTGCCAGGAGGAAAGCTGCTAAAATCTCTTCTGGAAATGTGTGTTTGGAAACAAGCCGTTTGGGGAGAACGGAAAGTTTACACATTGTAATCAAAGCCCTTTCAAAAGGGCAGAGGGAAATGAAGAGAAGAAGGATCCCTCAATAATTCTCTGTTCTGAAAGGACAAGAACTTTTTGATCATATGATCCCTCCCATAATACATTGGATAGTCCTAGGAGCTCAGTGTATGCCAGTTTTTGTCATTACTGGTACTTGAAGAACTTTGTAACATCATTAATGGCCTATGCATTTACCCTTAATATTCTTTTACGCCTCAGTTGTTGGGTGAATGAGCCGTGGAAGCTGTCAAACGATTAAGCTTACCATAGAAAACAGCCATTTACCGGTAGCAGAGTTGTCTTTACTTGGACAAGACTGACATATGTCACTAAACACACACACACCATTTACAGATGTTAGAAGTAGTCTTCTCTCTCTGAGTCCAGAATGGGTTCTTCACCTCAAAGTCCTTGCTGTGTTAAATTCTGTAGTCAAGTCCTTGGTTCAGTTGCTTGCAAAGTCCTGCAACTGATAGAGTTCTCTGAGTTCTGAAGTCTGACAATTTCATACCTTCTTCAGGCAATCTCTTCAAAAAGTCTTCACTCAAATCCACAGTTCCAACAGATAGTCTTTAACACCTTCTGCAGTCTACCACCACAACCTCACACAGCATGCTGTAACAGGACCCCTTTTATACACAAATTTACTTGCCAAATCTGCCCAGTAATACAGATAAGAGAGACACAAGATGCCTGCAGGTACATTGTGGGGAATGAGACATGTTTGTGGACTCATGGAGTAACCACGTTTTCCTTCTCCTTCTCTCATCATGCTAGAATACCACCCAATGAAGCTGAATCTTGGAAGATATGGACAAAAGAGCATACTTCAGGCAGCACATGGAAATATTATCCTTCAAGATGTAGTGATGGCCACCCACCTTAATGGCTTTAAAATAGTCATGATGACTAAATTCTGTCTACATTGTCGGGTGTAATATGCCTTTGGATAGCCGTTGCTGAGCATCACAAGTGGGGAGAGCACTGTTGCACTCAGGTCCTGCTCATGCACTTCCCATAGTTGACCATTATGAGAACCTTTGTCCTGACCCACCAGGACTCTCATGTTCTTATGTCCCCATCTGAAGGGCACCCTGGTACAATACAAAGTACATGTACACATATTGAAACTTAGCAAATGCCCATGTGAATTGGGCAAAAAATCTATAACTTCAAAAAAGAGAAAGTACTTAGAATCATAGAATCATAGAGTTGGAAGAGACCACAAGGGCCATCCAGTCCAACCCCCTGCCAAGCAGGAAACACCATCAAAGCATTCCTGACAGATGGCTGTCAAGCCTCTGCTTAAAGACCTCCAAAGAAGGAGACTCCACCATACTCCTTGGTAGCAAATTCCACTGCGGAACAGCTCTCACTGTCAGGAAGTTCTTCCTAATGTTTAGGTGGAATCTTCTTTCTTGTAGTTTGAATCCATTGCCCCGTGTCCGCTTCTCTGGAGCAGCAGAAAACAACCTTTCACCCTCCTCTATATGACATCCTTTTATATATCTGAACATGGCTATCATATCACCCCTTAACCTTCTCTTCTCCAGGCTAAACATACCCAGCTCCCTAAGCCGTTCCTCATAAGGCATCATTTCCAGGCCTTTGACAATTTTGGTTGCCCTCCTCTTGAACAGAAAGAATCAAACTCTTACACATCAATTAGAGATGGATAGCCTGTGAATCTAATTTTGTCAATGCTACCGTTACCACAAGGCATGACATTTTTTTAAAGGAAAGAATAAAGAATGAGGTCATGCTCTAATTAATTGGAGTTAGGAATAAACAGTTCAATATGTGAGTGTTTTTCAGTGTGAAGCTAATCATCTTCTCAAAACTCTCCCATTTGAATTCCTCTTGTAATGTTAGAAGAATGAGTCCATCCTAACCCAGGAAATTGTTATTTAATGAGAGGGCAAGCATATGTACTAAAATGCCCATACTACGGTAAAGTGTGCATCAAATGCATGTATTATTGAAAACAATGCATTATATCAGGGGCCACCACACACAATGTTTCCTCTTAGGAAAAACCTGCACTAAAATACTGGTCAATTTTCACAAGGTCTTTAAAGAAAAAAACCAACAACTGATGTGGAGACCTGGAGAACTGAAGTTAAGATGGGAAAAATGAGGAGCTGAGAAAATGGATTGCTTCCCCAACCCTAAGGGCAAACAAACAAACAAACAAACAAGGCAACACAGACAAATTGCAAAGCTGTGATTGATTTGCTTATGCATATTTAACAGGGCTGGCCCATACACGAGGCAAGGTGAGGTAACTGCCTTGGGTGGCAGGATCTATAAGCGCAGCAGGTCCAGCCTCCAAGGAATGCATCCCCTACTGCCATGGTGGCAGCTATGTTCAAACAGCTTGAAAAAACGGTTCTGTCCATCATACCTGGCAGACTCTTTCCTTCTAATATAAGCAGTCATGGATGGTTGAATTGAATCTTAAACTCAACAAAATTTTAACTGCTAACTTTGTAATGGGATGCTCAGCCAAACACAGACCTTGCACTCATTGCACGAAATGTCCAAGACTGCTGCAGTCAGTGCAGATGGGGTTATTGGTGCAGGGGATAAGTCATAACAACAACAACAACAACAACAAACAACAACAACAATTTATTGTTTATACCCCGCTCATCTGGCTGGGTTTCCCCAGCTACTCTGGGCTGCTCCCAACAGAATATTAAAACACAATACAGCATTAAATATTAAAAACTTCCCTAAACAGGGCTGCCTTCAGATGTCTTTTAAAAGTAAGATAGTTGCTTATTGCCTTGACATCTGATGGGAGGGAGTTCCACAGGGCAGGCACTACTACCAAGAAGGCCCTCTGCCTGGTTCCCTGTAACCTCACTTCTCGCAGTGAGGGAACCATCAGAAGGCCCTCGGCGCTGGACCTCAGTGTCCGGGCTGAACGACTGGGGTGGAGCCGCTCCTTCAGGTATACAGGACCAAGGCCGTTTAGGGCTTTAAAAGTCAGCACCAGCACCAAGTCATGCATATAGCTTACTCAAAAGGCATATTTCACAATGAAAGCAAGCAGGGGGGGGGATCTCAGAAGAAGCTGTGTTAAGAATGGCACATTCCAATTTTCCACCAATGATCTGAAATTAGGAGGATGCTAAATGCACATTGTAAGGGGACGCGGGTGGCGCTGTGGGTTAAACCACAGAGCTTAGGGCTTGCTGATCAGAAGGTCGGCGGTTCGAATCCCTGCAACGGGGTGAGCTCCCGTTGTTCTGTCCCAGCTCCTGCCCACCTAGCACTTCGAAAGCACGTCAAAGTGCAAGTAGATAAATACGTACTGCTCCAGCGGGAAGGTAAACGGCGTTTCCGTGTGCTGCTCTGGTTCACCAGAAGTGGCTTAGTCATGCTGGCCACATGACCCAGAAGCTGTACGCCGGCTCCCTCGGCCAGTCACGCGAGATGAGCGCTGCAACCCCAGAGTCATCTGCGGCTGGACCTAATGGTCAGGGGTCCCTTTACCTTTAAATGCACATTGTACAAAGTTTGAAGATAACTAAAAGGTACAGTGCATGCACAGTTCAGCCTGTCCCAAGTAACTGAAATAATGTTCCCACTCCTGCCCATAATAATGCACTTTCATATATAATTAATTTTGATGAACTCCAGGAAGTACACTATATGAATGCATATAGTGCAGTCAAAGCACCCTTGAAGAACATAACAAACAAGGAAGTTGTCAAGACTCTCCCTCCCTCATTCACATTGTAATCTTGTGTTTATGTAGCCAGTTTATGACTTCTCCTTACAAGGGCAAGTTGTCCTTGAAAGGGCTTGTGCATGCATTTCATTAAGGGAGGAAAAGGAACCGGTGTACCCTATCAGTGGAGATAAGGTAGATCAGTTCCCTTTCCTCCCTTAATGAAATGCACCAGTGTTTCTTCCTCTGTCAGTTAGGGCTTTGCTTTGAAGGAATGCAAGAATCCACCACACAAGGCTGCTGGAGAAAAGAAGACTGTGATGGTGAAGAAGGCATGCATGGTTGCCATCTCATTACCCAATGCTGCAGTGACAGAGACTTTTGCAATGAATATATATAGAAAGGACTTAGGGCCACCTGAAGGCCTTCATACTTTCTCTTTGACCTACTTAAGGGAACATGATGCTCTCTTGGGTTCTTGTTGAGATGCATCATCGTGGAGAGGAAAACAAAGCACCTGCTCCAGTTTGCTGAAGGCCAATGCTCTTGTTCCTTTTGTACATGAGTGGCCAGTTATGATTTCTTGGTCCACTCCCCTTCCTCTTTGACCATCCCTGTAATAGGAACGAAGGGTCTTGTTCAGATGTCACAATATTGTTGTTTTTTTAATGAAAAATGGGCATTATTTATAAACATTAGTATGATCAGTTCTGGATTAGATATCAACTGTTATAATTTATTCAGATTAATTTACAATAGCATTCATAAATTAATGGTTCTATGATAGGGTTAATGACTGTGATTGTGCTTCATTGGTGAATGCTCAGTTGAAGCACAGCTCAGCCTGTCCCAAGAAACTGAAATATCACTGAGCATAACGATCCAACTCCTGTCCATAAACATTTACTTGCACTATTATGTATAGTTGATTTCAATGAATCCCATGAAGTGTAACTTATGAGTGCACCCAGAAGCCATCAAAGAACATTTAGAGAACAAAAAACAAACAAGAAAGCTTTCAAAGCTCTCCCTCTCCTGCTTTCATATCTCATATTTCATATCTCTTATTCATGTGTCCAGGTTATGATTTCATGGTCCACTGCCCTTTCATTTCTCCATCTTATAAAGACAGGGTATCCTCAAGTGGGTTGTGCATGCATGTTGCCAGAGGGGTTAAAGGGAACTGTCTACCCCACAGGGCAGGGATTGGAGATCAGTGTTTCTACCTCTATGAGTTAGAACCCTCCTGATTCCAAGATGAGCGTTAAAGATCAGATCCTGCTCCTTGCAATCTGTGCTCTCCTGTTCCTCACACCTGGAGGTAAGTTCCATTGACAAGGCACAGGAGAAAGATTTTTCTGCAAGCGTGTAGTACATAAACAGCGACTCCTTCCTTCGCTTTTCGAAATAGAACCGAAATTTTCATAGCCTGGAGAGAAATTGGATTCCCCTCATAAGATTTATTTAATCTCATCAACAATAAAGAAAGAGATGTACAGTCGTACCTTGGTTGATGAATGCCTTGCGACTCGAATGTTTTGGCTCCCGAATACCACAAGGCCGGAGGGAGTTTTCCGGTTTGCCAATGTTCTTTGGAACCTGGATGTCCGATGTGGTTTCTGCAGCTTCCAGCAGCCAATCGGAAGCTGTGCCTTGGTTTCCGAACGTTTTGGAAGTCGAATGGACTTCTGGAATGGATTCCGTTCGACTTCTAAGGTACCACTGTATATGAATTATGTGCAGGTACAAAATATATATATAGCAAAGGTAGAGAACAAAGAGGAAACCATAACATGTAAGGTCATAACAATAAGTATACAATAATTCAAATTAAATAAATATATTCTACAGTTTGAATCAATAAGCTCTTCAAACCAACAAAGAGGTCCAAAGTTTTACTGCAAGCTGTCTTTAAAAATGTTGGAAATACAAATCAACACATTGCTGTTAAACAATTAGCAATTTAGTCCAGTTTTAAGTTCTTAATATAGTCCAAGAACTATTCTCTCTCTGGTCCCATAGAAGATTCAGGTAGGAAAATCGCTTCATCAATATGCTAGCAATCTCAGAGAGAGATCCAGACTCTAGGGGATGAGTTGTCAATTAACATAAACACTGAAAGTCTTTGGGAGTAAACCCCAAGAAAAGAAAAATTAGTACCTGCCACTTTGCAGGACATATTTGGAAGAAGAAAAGGCTAAGGAGTAAACACTGCAAAAATTCAGACTGGAGACCCTAAAATGGTTGGATCTGACACGCCTCCTTCCGGCAACTCCTGCAGCCAAGCTGGTACTAAATATATATTGTTTTGCTTTCCTTTGGACCACATCAGTGAGGCCGAAAAGGGGTGTCTTATTGTCTAGCATCTTAAAAAGCAAAGACATCACCTTGCCGACAAAGGTCCGTATAGTTAAAGCTATGGTTTTCCCAGTAGTAATGTACGGAAGTGAGAGCTGGACCATAAAGAAGGCTGATCGCCGTAGAATTGATGCTTTTGAATTATGGTGCTGGAGGAGACTCTTGAGAGTCCCATGGACTGCAAGAAGATCAAACCTATCCATTCTCAAAGAAATCAGCCCTGAGTACTCACTAGAAGGTCAGATCCTGAAGTTGAGGCTCCAGTACTTTGGCCACCTCATGAGAAGAGAAGAATCCCTAGAAAAGACCCTGATGTTGGGAAAGATGGAGGGCACAAGGAGAAGGGGACGACAGAGGATGAGATGGTTGGACAGTGTTCTCGAAGCTACTAACATGAGTTTGGCCAAACTGCGAGAGGCAGTGAAGGATAGGCGTGCCTGGCGTGCTCTGGTCCATGGGGTCACGAAGAGTCGGACACGACTGAACGACTGAACAACAACAACATTGTCTGGGCAGCACAGGACCTCTATACACAATACACACAAACATAGCATTTTATGCACATTAAACTTTTACACGCTTTTCCTCTTAATATATCAGCTGCCCACTTGTGCCCTTGTTCTAACTCTATGAATATTTATTGAGAAGCTTTATTTGGAAGACCAGTTAAAGAATTTTATTTCTGCTCTTTGCAGGGAAAACTGCAAGAAATGTGGTTGTGTAGCATGTGTATTTCATTCTCAGCTGGAGTTTTGTTTTGGAATAAATATTATTATAAACACGTGTCTTTTTTAGATACCCTGCAGTGTCAACAATGCCAATCTATGCTACCGGATCTGACGTGTAAAAAATACGATGGTTTTGAAACCTGCAAAGCTGACCCTGACACCAAAAACTGCAATGTAGCCAGAATCTACACAGGTAGGTTATCCTAAGCCCACTAATATCACATTCAACAGAGAGGCCTTATTCCAACAAGATGGGGTACACCTGTCCGATAAGGGAAATCATGCATAGTTGGCTGACTTGGTGGGAGATTAAAGGTATTGGCTTCCGATGTGAGCAGTTTAGTGGGGAGCATTTGCTCAAGTGGCAATTTAGGCATTGGTAGGTGTAGTCTTGGATGGAGGGGAGGTTGTAGCCTCTGCCTGCCCCTCTGAAAAGGGGGTATCCCGTTGAAGAGATCCAGAGGAAATGCTTCTGTCTGGACGCCCAGGTGGGGGCTAGGGTCACAGCACTCCCCAAGGTGAAATTCAGCTACTCTTTGATGTAGGTCAAGAACTCCCTCACTTCTGGTTGATCCCAAATTAAGACCTTCCAGCAAGTGTTGCTTGCACCTATGCCAAACCTCTTACATTTGTAGTCAATATTGCTGTGGTCTGATTTGACCCAAATACTAGTTGTCATGTTTCATTATCCATTGAATTTAGGTGGCCCGAAGATTGGGGGGGGACACCTGGGCATGCCATGGATTTCTGCTTGGCCAACGGGTCTTCTCCCACTCTGCCCCCTGCAGCCCCCCATGTGTTCCAAACCTCAAAATCTGCTCTGGATGATGAGCAGAAGACCACTTGCATGGCCCAAGCAGGTGAATTTCAAGTGTTCAACAGAAATAGGTCAGAGATTATAGCCCCCCCACACCCCCGATAATAGCACATTTGCAAAGTTCCAGTGCAAAATACAAAGGGGGAATTCAATGTCACTCTTTTACACTCATTCCATTTTCCCAGATGGAATGATCCCCATGCACACACTTCTGGGGTTTCTCTCAACTGCCCTAGAATCAAGTTTGGGGGTCATGAAGGGGATGGGAGGCAAGAAAGCTCCTTTGTGCAAATGGATACCCTGTTCGTTAGGTGAATTCTGTCGAATACTGCAAAAGAATTATTCAGTCACTAATTAATACAGTGGTACCTCTGGTTACGTACTTAATTCGTTGTGGAGGTCCGTTCTTAACCCGAAACTGTTCTTAACCTGAAGTTCCAGTTACAGGTGGGTAGCCGTGTTGGTCTGCCATAGTCAAAACAAAATCGAAAATTCTTTCTAGTAGCACCTTAGAGACCAACTGAGTTTGTTCCTGGTATGAGCTTTCGTGTGCATGCACACTTCTTCAGATACACTGAAACAGAAGTCACCAGATCCTTAAATATAGTGAGGGAGTGGGGAGGGGTATTGCTCAGAAGGGTGGTGGGAATGGGTGATCAGCTGATAGGTGTGGAAAACCTGTTGACAACTCTTAACGGCTGTAATTAGTCTTGCAGGGAAAGGCAAGTGGTGAGATGGCTAAAGATAGCTTTGTTATGTATAATGAGATAAGAATCCAATGTCTTTGTTCAGACCAGGTTTCTCCGTGGTTTTAAGTTTGGTGATTAGTTGTAATTCAGCCACTTCTCTTTCCAAGCTCTGAAGCTGAAGCTCTCTATATTGGACAAACAGGCCAAACCCTACGCCAAAGGATAAATGGACATAAATCTGATATCAGGAATCACAAGACAGAGAAACCAGTAGGAGAACACTTCAATCTCCCAGGACATTCTATAAAAGATCTCAAAGTAGCTGTCTTAATACAAAGAAATTTCAGAAATAGACTGGAAAGAGAAGTGGCTGAATTACAACTAATCACCAAACTTAAAACCACGGAGAAACCTAAGCTCATACCAGGAACAAACTCAGTTGGTCTCTAAGGTGCTACTAGAAAGAATTTTCGATTTTGTTTTAACCTGAAGCACCACTTTAGCTAATGGGACCTCCTGCTGCTGCTGCGCTGCCAGAGCACGATTTCTGTTCTTATCCTGAAGCAAAGTTCTTAACCTGAAGCGTTATTTCTGGGTTAGCGGAGTCTGTAACCTGAAGCGTATGTAACCTGAAGCGTATGTAACCCGAGGTACCACTGTAATGGCAAATTCACAAAGAGGATCAGGAATTAACAATAACAGCCATGGGGCTTAATCAACATTTTGTTAATTAAACAATTATAACCATCCCAAAGAACCTCTGAAGAGTTCTAAAAAGTACTGTGTACACTTGCAACAGCACCACACTCCCTGTGTGTTGTATTAGAACACAGCAGTGCTTCCTGGGATGCCCATGGAACTCTGGCTTAGAAAAATGAAACATCAGTGTGATCTGTAAAATGGGCCTATTAGTGTCAGGCTGCTGCCAGTGACTGGTTGCCCAGGAATGTACAAAGACAAGGGAATGTTTCTTACCATCCACTTTTTATTCAGTATTTACAGAGAGAGGCTATAGAACCCAGCCTCTTGGATAATGGTGTTGTCCCAAGTGAATCTCCACCCCTTGTCTCTCCCACTTCCTCATTTGTCAATTTCATTGTCTCTGTCCTCTTTGCTCTCCTACTTTCAAGACTTGCCAGGTTCGGGGTGGGGGGTCTGGAATGCTTTCTAAAGACACAGTGTCCATCAGCTGCCACCCCGCTGATGCTTCCTCCTCCTCCTCTCCCATTATTTCCCAACTTCCCCCCTCATCTGCCTCTGAGCTGTGACCTCCCTTAAACCCTTGTAATTCTGAACTGTCTTCTTCCTCCTCCTCCCTGGAAGAGTCAAGCTGGGGAGGTGGTCTCCACCTTTCCTCTGCTGCCCAGTCCCTGACAATTAGTAGCCCAGTGCTGGTGTATATGGTGACTAGACAAATAATGGGAATAATTAATTATTAGATTAAAAGTTGGGAAAGATTGAAGGCACAAGGAGAAGGGGACGACAGAGGATGAGATGGTTGGACAATGTTCCCTAAGCTACCAACATGAGTCTGACCAAACTGCGGGAGGCAGTGGAAGTCAGGAGTGCCTGGCGTGCTCTGGTCCATGGGGTCACGAAGAGTCGGACACGGCTAAACGACTAAACAACAACAACAGGGTAAAACACCGTGGCTCACTATTTTTCCATGCCCCCTCTTAGATGGAAACCTATATTCCATTGTACGTGGATGCTGGAGAAATGAAGACTGCAATGTTGAAGGAAGCAGTGGTGACATCAAAGTCATCCTAAAATGTTGCAGTGACAGTGACTTGTGCAATAAAGATCTATAGAAAAGTCTTAAAGCCACCTGAAGTACTTCAACATAGACAAGCATATATATATTCTTACGTCTTTGGCTGCCCGTCACCATTTCCTTTCTCAAGAAGATCAAGTCGAAGTTGTGGCTTTCTCTGTAATTCTGTGAACTGATAAGAATGAAAGCTACTATGTTATTCTGGTGTCTTGGTTTTATTTTTTTTAAGGGACAGTTTCTATCTATAAGGTTGGAGAAGAAAACCTGGAAAATAAGTGGCAAAATCAGTAATGGCTGAATCTGCCGATTTTGATTTCTCTCAGTTTCTCATTTTCCTAATCCGTTCTTCACATCTTCAATTTAGTTGACACTTTTTTTTTTTGTTCAAAAAGGAAGTCCTCATGAAAATTCATTGACATCTTAATATAATTTTTCTCCTAATATAAACATATTTGTAAAACATACTATACCCAAGCATATTCCGCAAGCAGGGCATAATAATAATATAATAATAATTTATTATTTGTACCCCGCCCATCTGGCTGGGTCTCCCTGGCCACTCTGGGCGGCTTCCACCAAACATTAAAATACATTTAAAATATCACAGTTTAAAAACTTCCCTAAACAGGGCTGCCTTCAGGTATACATCCCTTTCTTTGCATAAGAGCATGCTAGCTATTTTGGGCACCTCGATTTCACACCAAGATCTCGCTTCGAAAAAACCCACTTTTTTCAGTGTCACGACCTTGTGTGGTCACATGACTCACATTGAAGCACAGCCGGGAAGATGCGTGTCCCAATTTTGGGACTCAGCATGTTGGAGAGTCGACACATTTTTGTCGACACATTTTTGTGGACATGACCTGTACTTGTATTGCAAAATTCAGAAATGAGTGACTTTTGAAGGAGGACCCTGAATCTGGTCGCGTATTGTTTCCCAAAGTGTAAATTTGGCATATTCACCTTTAAATGCAAACTGAATCAAGTTTCTCCCCCGCCCCTAGGCACAAACCTCACAGGTGTTATAGATATACTTAAGAAGGCTTCTGTGTGCTTATCTTTAGTTAATTTCATACAACTTATATGCTGCTTTATTATTAAAAGCTCTCATAGCAGTCTATAAAACTTTTTGTAACATTAATCTAACTGTGCATTTAAATAAATAAATAAATAATCAATCCACCATTCCCCAAACCTAAAATTATGCTGAATGACTGAGAGAGGGAATGTGAAGGTATGTTCTGTTAGGATTGTCCTACTGGCATGTTCTCTCCCTCCTGGTTGGTCGTTCAGCAGCTTCAAAAGCTTTCTCCAGCCCCAACATCACAGCGACTGATGCCAAGAGGCATTAGCACTAAACGGCCTTGGTCCAGTATACCTGAAGGAGCATTTCCACCCCCATCATTCTGCCCAGACACTGAGGTCCAGTGCCAAGGGCCTTCTGGTGGTTCCCTCGCTGCGAGAAGCCAAGTTACAGGGAACCAGGCAGAGGGCCTTCTCAGTATTGGCACCCGCCCTGTGGAACACCCTCCCACCAGATGTCAAAGAGAAAACCAATGCCTTTCTGTGTCACCTGATGGTATAGATATGTTCTAGGGTAGAGAGTGAACAGCCAATAATACTTTCTGCTGTTTTGATAATTCTTTGCAATGCGATCCTATCCCGAGAAGTGCAGCTTCCATATCACATACATAAACACTAAGTGAGCACACTCACAATGGCACTGTGTCTAGTCTACACAAGGCCATATATCTCATTCCTTTCTCCTGGGAGGCAAGAAGCAGGACCAGAGATGTAGGAAATGGGAAAATGGACTGAGAGAGGATGCAGAGCAAGACAGGTGAGATGGTGGCATGGCCTGGTGAGAAGGACTAGCCAAGAAGAATCTGGGAGGCCATATAGAGAGGTTTGAAGAACCACATTCAACACCCAGCCTCCTGCTACAACCTAATTATAAGCAGCGAGAGATGAAGGTTTAGAATCCAGAACTTGGGTTGGCAATTTCTCAGTTCTCCCTAGTATTTTCCTCCTTGGATGCAAAGCCCACTGTCCACAGCCCACTGCAACTCCATCTTTCCCCCTGAACTGACCATATGTTTAAAACCTGATTAACATTAGGGCTGCTCCCTGTAGCGGAAATGCGGAAGACCATTGTAATTTCGAGGAGTTAGGTGGCATATCTCTTTCCCTCTAACATCCCTGGTTTAAGGTCTGCTGATTTAATAGTATAATTTGTGTTCCACACACCTGTATCAGGAGTTTCCTGGGTCTCCTGTGTTCTAAGTGCTGACAGGATACCCAGTTGTAGTGAGTGGGAGACTCTCAGCTGCTTCGCGTTAGCCGAACCTGGTGTCTTGGGCTGAGCATGCGTAATGCCTGTTGACCAGGTGGACTCAATTACATCGAGGTTGGCTGTAAAAACTGTAGGCTGAAGGAGCTCACAGATCGTGGTACCCAATGCTGTGAGTCTGATGGCCAGGGTCTCTCTCGCTGCTCTACCTGGGGCTCTGGGCAGCTGAAGGGGAGATTGTGTAGCTCCTGTCTGGTATGTTTTGGTTTGTGTTTTGGTATGCCTGCTGTGTATTCATTGACCTTATGCAAATAAAACATTGCTTTTCTTTCACCCACTGGTGTGCTTATTGGCTCTAAAAAGAACCCTGCCCTTGGCAGAACACTCCGATTCATTTTGGGACATAAATCCAGGTCATGTTGGGTCAGCCATGGATTACCCCAGGTCAGATCAGGCCATGAACAGCCCTAGATTCCACCCAATGCTTTCCCCCAGGTGGTACTCAAGGGTACACAGTACCAGCACCTCTTCTTGTTAAAAAGTATGGCACTTACTGTAACAACGTCATGGCGAGTACCAGGACCTATTTTTCTAGGAAAAAAGCACTGATCCCACCTATCCAGCAAAGAGTTGCAACGAATTACAATGACTGATATATGAAGGGGAGCTTAATTGATTCCCTCTATCCAGGGCCCCAAATAACCTGTGACTCTGTATCTAATGAGTAGGGAGATTACAACAAAGAAGACAACCTGTAGTTTTTATCTTACAAAGCGTTTTTATCTTACAAAGCGACAGTGATTGGGCTCTTCTGGGTTGTTGGGAAGATTTTGATGTTGCCAATTTTTTGATGGACATCCCAGAGGATATATATTCCCTGCATGCAGCATTGAACTTCCTCATTAGGTCTGCCTGTGAGATCTTTATAAAATAAGTTTGGGAGAAAGAAAAAGTGCTAGTCGAAAGGAAAGGGTTCATGCATGTTTAGGTTTATTCCCCAGTTGTAACAACATTGCAACCGTCATGGTCGTCACAGCAGTCAATTTTGATGATCTGTTTCCTATCTGGAACTTCTATTGTGCGACAAAATGAATCAGTTGTAGGTGGCTGGCAACCCACACAGCAGTCCTGGTGTACCTCATGTAGCACTTCTCCTAGAACGAGATCCAGAGAGAAAATAAGGAAAGAAATGGTTTGGCAAGTTGCCCTTCTCATAAAGTATCTCAAGGGCAGAGCTTGAATTGCCTTTCCCCCTATATATTGCATGATTTTATTTCATATACTAATACTGAGGCATACAGTCACTTAGTGCCATCAGTATAAGCATATGTGTGGCTCATTTAAGGATAGATAGATGATAGATAGATAGATAGATAGATAGATAGATATTGCTATTGCTTTGTTGTTTTAACTATTTATTTGTTCTTTTACTTTGTGCTGTACTGCTTCAATGGGCAGGAAGAAGGAGAGGCCCAGCAGTAGGCTTCTAGGACTGTGACACACCCCTCATCATCTTTTGATTCATCACTAATATATTTGCTGCATAAATACTTACATTCTTCTATTAAAGCAAAAGAAGAGACGGTTTGAGTATATGCACTTGGAACACAGAAGGTAAAGATTACAGGAGCTCAGGAACATATCTTACCTACATATTGATGCATAGTATAGCAGGCATTTGGTCCAGGTGGCACTTCACAGGTAGTTGGTTCACAAACCTCATTGTTTATAACGTTGGTTTTGCATTTTGTACATACCAAAGCATCTGCTTGGGAAGACAAAATGTACATGATTAAAGCCAAGCCTTATGAGGAACGGTTGAAGGAGCTGGGTATGTTTAGCCTGGGAGATCTGATAGCCATCTTCAAATATCTCAAGGCCTGTCACATGGAAGAGGGAACAAGCTTGTTTTCTCCTGCTCTGGAAGGTAGGCTTAAGCTTACAAGATTCCAACTAAACATCATGCCAAAATTTATGACAGTAAGAGCTGTTCAACATTGGAATGGTCTCCCTTAGGACATTGTGGATTCTCCTACCTTGGAGGATTTTAAGCAGAGGTTGGATGGCCATCTTTCATGGATGCTTTAGTTGAGATTCCTGCAGTGCAGGCGGTTGGACTAGATGTCCCATGGGCCCCTTCCGACTCTGCAATTCTATGATTCTAAACCTATTCCCAACCAAATCTCAGGTCAGAACCATCCAACCTTCACTACAAATTTCGTTACAATATTTCATGTCTACAGCAGAAAAGAAACCCTTTGGTGAGAGGTCATCCAGGTGAAATATCACCCATTTTCATCATCCCTGGGCTTTCCCTTCTGGCTGAGTCACTGTCATGCCACTGCATAAAGAATTTAGCTTTTTGTGAGAACGTAGAAACTCATCTTAACTGGACTCTCTAAAAGAAACTAGAGCATTGTCCTTCAGCCTTGGATCGCCAAATGTTGGTGGGCTGCAGCTTCCATCATCCCTGGACCCTGACCATTGGCTAAAGATGACTAGGGAGGATGAGAGGATGCTATCCATCCAACAACATCTGCTGACCCAAGTTTGAAGAACACTTGACTAGAGAAGGAAGGTCCTATTCAGACATAAGAGGGAAATTTAAGGTGTGAGGTCGAGTGGGCTGGCAGACAAGAAGAGGAACGTAGCTAAGGAACACTAAGGAACAAAGAGGTTGAGTGACCAGGGGAAGTGATCAGAATGGAGAGAGGTCTTGGACACTGGCCATGAGCACTGAGCAGCGTCAAGCAACAGGTTGCATCTGAGGCAGAAATCCTTGCACTAACAGATGACTTTGTTGGAACCTACCTTACGATTTACTGAACTCCTATCTTTTGCCTGTACTGTGCCAGCTTTCTGCATACATATATAGACACTGAATTTCAGCAGAGAATTTTTTACACACCGCTGGATTGGACTGAATATTTGGATAGATTTTTCTCATGTTTTTCTACAGCACACAAATATGACGTCTAAATTGGCCCTGCCATATTTTGTGTGGAAAAACCAATCTTCTCCATTTTTTAAAATGAGAGGCCCTTCTTTGCCAGGTCTTTGCTTAGGAATTGCTTTCGGTAGGAAAATCCTTCACTTATCCTTTGTCAATGGACCTTACCTCCAGATGTGAGGAGGAGAAAGGCAGAGATTGCAAGGAGCAGGATCTGATTCTTCGGGGCCATCTTGGAATGAAGAGGTTTCTGTGGTCGCAGCACTGCTCAAATAACACTGGCTTACAGCAAACTGGAGAAGAGTTCCAATAGCATGGACCAGCTGCTTCCTTTTATTTCATTCGCAAGGCGGTTACTCAAGGATCTCAGAGTTCATTCTGTCCCTGTTTCTTGTTTGAAAAGAGAGCATAATGGACCATGAAATCACAAACTGGCCACTCACATGCAAGACTGGACTCAGAGGCAGAGCATGGTGGGGGCAGTGGGGGCAGCCCGCCCCGGGTGCGATGGCAAAATGGTATGTGATGGTGTGTGTGACAAAGTCCCGGCCAAGCCCAATTGCGGCCGCACCGGAGTGCACCCCCCGGCCTGGCTGCTGCGGCAGATTATGCCCCCTGGCCCGGCCACCATGACAGAGCGTGCTTCCTGGTCTGGCCACCAGGCCGGATTGCATCCCTGGCCATGCCGCAGCGCCAGATTGTGCCCCCCAGCCAGGCGCAATCCATCCAGGTGGTGAGTCACGGGGGGTGGCATCCTATTGCCCCATGCTCCTGCCCGGAGGAGGCAGGCAGGCAGGCTGGCAGGGGAGAGGATGGGAAAGAGGCAGGCAAGCGAAAACGGAAGGGGCGGGAATGGGTGCCTTAGGAAAGAAGAAAGAAAAAAAACAAAAAGAACCCCAACGTCCAATAATCCCACATCACAGAAACACAGTAATACGAAACATCCTGTCTCAGTCACATCTCACTATGTGGAATGAAAACATACACTGTCATGTGATTAAAACCAATCCCATGACTGCAAGCATGGAGCAAGAATCCTAACAGGTTCTACTTGCTTGCATGTGTTGAACTTACAGACCAGGACCATATAATATTTTATATGGGCAGGGCCAGAACAGGGTGGAAAGACTTTAAATGACCGGTGTCTAGTCTACACTAGGCCATATATCTCATTCCTCTCTCCTGGGAGGCAAGAAGCATGACCAGAGACGTAGGACACATTCCAAATGGGAAAATGGACTGAGAGAGGATGCAAAGCAAGACAGGTGAGATGGTGAGAAGCCCTGGTGAGAAGAACTGGCCAAGAAGAATCTGTGAGGCCATATAACGAGGTTTAGAGGACCACATTCAGCACCCAGCCTCCTGCTACAACCTAGCTATAAGCAGCGAGAGATGAAGGCTTAGAATCGAGAACTTGGCTTGGCAATTTCTCAGTTCTCCCTAGTATTTTCCTCCTTGGACACAAAGCCCACTGTCCACAGCCCACTGCAACTCCATCTTTCCCCCTGAACTGACCATATATTTAAAACCCTGATTAACATTAGGGCTGCTCCCTGATTCATTTTGGGACATAAATCCAGATCATGCTGGGTCAGCCATGGATTACCCCAGGTCAGATCAGGCCATGCACAGCCCTAGATAATGGCTTTGTTTCCATTCCACCCAATGCTTTTCCCCAGGTGGTACTCAAGGGTACACAGTACCAGCACCTCTCTTGTTATTGTTAAAAAGTATGGCACTTACGGTAACAACGTCATGGCAAGTACCAGGACCTATTTTTCTAGAAAAAGAGCACTGATCCCACCTATCCTGCAAAGAGTTGCAACGAATTACAATGACTGACATATGAAGGGGAGCTTAATTGATTCCCTCTATCCAGGGCCCCAAATAACCCGTGACTCTGTATCTAATGAGTAGGGAGATTACAACAAAGAAGACAACCTGTAGTTTTTATCCTACAAAGCGTGTTCACCTTCATGGAGAGCGCGTGTTGCGGTGGGGTCTAACAAGACACCCCTCTGTTGCTGGGTGGGATCGATTAGATGGCCACGACAGTGATTGGGCTCTTCTGGGTTGTTGGGGAGATTTTGATGTTGCCAATTTTTTGATGGACAGCCCAGAGGCTATACATTCCCTGCATGCAGCGTTGAGCTTCCTCTTTGCGCTGTATGCATCAGATCACCCGCCCACCCTCCCTATATTTAGTGCTTTTGCGTTTGACCTTGCTATGTCTGTCATGGGGTTGTCTGCTTTTGAGGCAGGGGCCTGGTATGAATTTTTTCCATTTGGCTGATTGGCTGGTGCCATTTGGTTCTTGCCTACTGCATAGCAAATCGCCACAACTTATAAGGTTGCGGTTAGGCATTCGCTAAAAATTTGGTTGGTGGAGGGCTGTGGATTGGCTGTGCCTGCCCTTCCGATGCTGCTGCTGCAAGGGTATTCCGTTGAAGGAATCCAGGGGCTCACCATGCTTTAGTCTGTACCCCGGCAAGGGGCTAGGGCCATGCAAGAGCCCCTGGGAGCATTAGGGGAGAGGCGAGGGTTTGGCGCCCAACTCCATTCTCTCCCCAAAATGTTTTCCCTTAATGACTTTCGCAGGCTGGTGGATGTCAGTTCTGTCCCTAGGCGGGGACAGATAGTCGCAACCAATGCCTAAGCAACCACTCACATTTTTGTATTTTTAATAAAGTTGTGGCCGGAATTATGCCAAAAACCTTCAACAAAATCTTCTGTGTGAAGTGTGATTTATTACAGGGTGGCTTGGGGACCTCGACACACAAGCCCCAATTCACAAAAATAATTGCAAAGTGATTAAGTAGAAATAAGCATTTATTATAGAGAGAGACTGTGTCCACTTTTTAAACAGAAAGAGCTCATTAAATTAGGAAACACTGTGCTACCTGTTGCTTCTCTGGTTACCAGAGCATGCTCAAAGTTCTCTCCATGCTGAAAGCTAGGGAGATATGGCCTTCATGAAAACAGGTCTGGGCATGCTCAGAACAGACAGATGATTCTATCCCGGTTATTGGGGCATCTCCTTGGAATGTCCTAATAACAAGAGGAGAGAATGTGAAACTGCTCAGGTGGGGCTGAAAAGATGGCAGTCCTCTCAGAGAAACATGGGAGGGATGATATTATTATTATTATTATTATTATTATTATTATTATTATTATTTCAATACTTTTGGATTAGGACTGGCAGCAGCAATGTCCTCCATTCCTGTAGCTTCAAGATATATGGAGCTTAAATTATAGGACCACAATCACGTTTTCTCTGTTCTAGTGAAGGGCCTGGGTCAGGAACTGACTGTTAAGAATATTTTCAAGGTCAATCTAAACTTTAGCCTCAATTCCCCGCCCCTTTTTGGTAACCGGGATGCAGCTTAGACCCTGGTAAAGTGTAACACCCCATCTCACTGTGAAGTGCTTGGGCCCTTAGAGATAGCATTCAATTATAAGATGGCATTGGGTAAAATCGAAATGTTTTTACAGTAAGTGGGCATTATTTAGACACTGCAAAAGGATTACTCCTGAATGAGATACTAATGACAAATACTATTGGCAAAGTTTACTGATTGAACGACCAGGTGACCACATTGTTCAAGAAACTGAAGGTTCTTCTCCATTTTCAGAGACAGTCTTGCGACGAGTGTGTTTCATTAGGTCTACCTGTGTGATCTTTATAAAATAAGTTTGGGAGAAAGAAAAAGTGCTAGTCGAAAGGAAAGGGTTCATGCATGTTTAGGTTTATTCCCCAGTTGTCACAACATTGCAACCATCATGGTCGTCACAGCACTCAATTTTGATGACCTGGTTCCTTTCTGGAACTTCTCTTGTGATACAAAATGAATCAGTTATAGGTGGCTGGCAACCCAAACAGCAGTCTTGGTGTACCTCATGTAGAACTTCTCCTAGAACGAGATCCAGAGAGAAAATAAGGAAAGAAATGGTTTGGCAAGTTGCCCTTCTCATAAAGTATCTCAGAAGGTAAAGATTATAGGAGCTCAGGAACATATCTTACCTACATATTGATACATAGTATAGCAGGCATTCGGTCCAGGTGGCACTTCACAGGTAGTTGGTTCACAAACCTCATTGTTTATAACGTTGGTTTTGCATTTTGTACATACCAAAGCATCTGCTTGGGAAGACAAAATGTACATGATTAAAGCCAAGCCTTATGAGGAACGATTGAAGGAGCTGGGTATGTTTAGCCTGGGAGATCTGATAGCCATCTTCTAATATCTCAAGGCCTGTCACAGAGAAGAGGGAACAAGCTTGTTTTCTCCTGCTCTGGTAGGTAGGCTTAAGCTTACAAGATTCCAACTAAACATCATGCAAAAATTTCTGACAGTAAGAGCTGTTCAACATTGGAATGGTCTCCCTCAGGACATTGTGGATTCTCCTACCTGGAGGATTTTAAGCAGAGGTTGGATGGCCATCTTTCATGGATGCTTTAGTTGAGATTCCTGCAGTGCAGGCGGTTGGACTAGATGTCCCATGGGCCCCTTCCGACTCTGCAATTCTATGATTCTAAACCTATTCCCAACCAAATCTCAGGTCAGAAACGACCATCCAACCTTCACTACAAATTTCGTTACAATATTTCATGTCTACAGCAGAAAAGAAACCCTTAGGTCAGAGGTCATCCAGGTGAAATATCACCCATTTTCATCATCCCTGGGCTTTCCCCTCTGGCTGAGTCACTGTCATGCCACTGCATAAAGAATTTAGCTTTTGTGAGAATGGAGAAACTCATCTTGACTGGACCCTCTAAAAGAAACTAGAGCATTGTCCTTCAACCTTGGATTGCCAAATGTTGGTGGGCTGCAGCTTCCATCATCCCTGGACCCTGACCATTGGCTAAAGATGACTAGGGAGGATGAGAGGATGTTATCCATCCAACAACATCTGCTGACCCAAGTTTGAAGAACACTTGAGTAGAGAAGGAAGGTCCTATTCAGACGTAACAGGGAAATTTAAGCTATGAGGTCGAGTGGGCTGTCAGACAAGAAGAGGAACGTAGCTAAGGAACACTAAGGAACAAAGAGGTTGAGTGACCAGGGGAAGTGATCAGAATGGAGAGAGGTCTTGGACATTGGCCATGAGCACTGAGTAGTGTCAAGCAACAGGTTGCATCTGAGGCAGAAATCCTTACACTAACAGATGACTTTGTTGGAACCTACCTTATGATTTACTGAACTCCTATCTTTTGCCTGTCCTGTGCCAGCTTTCTGCATACATATATAGACACTGAATTTCAGCAGAGAATTTCTTACACACCTCTGGATTGGACTGAATATTTGGATAGATTTTTCTCATGTTTTTCTACAGCACACAAATATGACGTCTAAATTGGCCCTGCCATGTTTTGTGCGGAAAAACCAATCTTCTCCATTTTTTAAAATGAGAGGCCCTTCTTTGCCAGGTCTTTGCTTAGGAATTGCTTTTTGTTGGAAAATCCTTCACTTATCCTTTGTCAATGGACCTTACCTCCAGATGTGAGGAGGAGAAAGGCAGAGATTGCAAGGAGCAGGATCTGATTCTTCAAGGCCATCTTGGAATGAAGAGGGTTCTGTGGTCGGAGCACAGCTCAGCAAACTGGAGAAGAGGCTTCCTTTTATACCCATGAAGATACATCTCAAAAAGAATCCAAGAGAACATCATGTCCCCTGAAGAGGATCAAAGAGAATGCAGTGTGGTCCAATCAGCCCACTTGTGGATAAAATAAGAACCTATAATAGATACATCCCCACAATTATAACTGCATTTACGTTTATATAATTAACTACCAATCCTATTTTTAAATTAATTTGAATGAGTCATAGCATTTCATATTTGCTCCAGATCCTGATCCTGATCCAGAACTGATCCTAGGTAAAGGTAAAGGTACCCCTGACCATTAGGTCCAGTTGTGTCCGACTCTGGGGTTGCGGCGCTCATCTCGCATTACTGTCCGAGGGAGCCTTTGTACAGCTTCCGGGTCATGTGGCCAGTATGACAAAGCCGCTTCTGGTGAACCAGAGCAGCACACGGAAATGCCGTTTACTTTCCCGCCAGAGCGGTACCTATTTATCTACTTGCACTTTGACGTGCTTTCGAACTGCTAGGTGGGCAGGAGCTGGGACCGAGCAATGGGAGCTCACCCTGTCGCAGGGATTCGAACCGCCAACCTTCTGATCAGCAAGCCCTAGGCACTGTGGTTTAACCCACAGCGCCACCTGGGTCCCTGTTGAACTGATCCTACTAATTTTATAAATAATGCCCACACATAAAAACAAGGAAGTCCATTCTTAGACAAAGGTCATCTAGTCCAGGGACCTTTTTTCTGCCCAACCTAGGGCTTAATATTAATTTTAAAAGCCCTGAACAACTTAGGTCCAAGGTACCTTAGCAACGTCCTGAACCCTTGTATCCTAGCTTGTTCAATGAGACTTTCTGCAGGCTCATCGCTGGTCGTTCCCTGGGTTTGAACGGTTCATTTGGCAGCAAGAAGAAACCTAGCCCTTAGTATCATCGGCCCAGTCTTGTGGAATACATTGCAAATTGTCACTTGCTGGTCCAGTGTTGTTGTTGTTGTTTTTTCAGTTAAACTAGGACAAGTAGTTTGATAGACAGAGAGGTTTATGCATCCCCAGATGACATGCTCTCTGAAGAACTCTACACCCAGAGTTCCTTGTACAAGTGCAGAGGTAAGAGGAAGAGAAAGGAGAAAGTACCATAACAATTAGGGACAGTGGATGCTGTTGTAATATGATTACTGCTAGTGCTGCTCTCCTCTAGCCATGTGCTTCTAATGTCTTTCCCAAATCTGTTGTGGAGAGTTGGTGGGGGGATGCAGAACACATTGGGCAGTAGCGCAGAAAATGGAGAAAAGTGTTGTTGCACAGATGCAAATCTTTGCACTAGTGGGATGACTGCATTGGATCCTACTCAATGATTTACTGAATTGTGATTTCTTCAGAGAGCCAGCATGTTGTAGTGGTTAAGAGTGGTGGACTCATAATCTGGTGAACTGGGTTTGATTCGCTACTCCTCCACATGCAGCTGCTGGGTGACCTTGGGCTAGTCACACTTCTCTGAAGTCTCTCAGCCTCACTCACCTCACAGAGTGTTTGTTGTAGGGGAGGAAGGGAAAGGAGAATGTTAGCCGCTTTGAGACTCCTTAGGGGGTGGGATGCGAGTAAGGCCGTAATGCGAGGATTCTTGATACAAAAGAACAGTCATCAAAGAAAACGAAAAGAGAAAAAGAAAGAGGAAATTTTGAATCAACTGATGATTTGGGAGAAGAAATTGATATTGAAACCGATGGATATGCAATTAAAACAGAATATAAAAATATTACAAACTCAGTTCTCCGTGTTGGTGAAATCGGCAAATAAGACAGGAAAGCTATTAGCTTGGCAATTAAGGAAGAGACAAAATCAGAATATAATTAATAAATTGGAAGTTGGAGATGGAGTAACAGAAGATCCGAAGGAAATTAAAAAGGCTTTCCAAAAGTATTATAAAAATTTATACCAGCAGGAGAAAGAGAATAGAAGGAAAATAGAGGCATATCTGGAAAAACATAATTTGGAGAAAATCCCAGAGGAGAAAATAGATATCTTGAATGCTCAAGTCACGGCGTTGGAAATACAAGAGGCAATAAAAAGAATTAAATTAGGAAAATCTCCAGGACCAGACGGGCTGTCGGCGAAATATTACAAGATTCTCAGCGAACAACTGACTCCGGTACTGAGTGAAGTGATACCGGTAAATAATATTTTGAAAGGAGGGAAAATTCCAAGTACATGGAAAGAAGCATACATAACATTGATACCTAAACAGGATACAGATCGGTTAAATGTCAAGAACTATCGACCTATATCTTTGTTGAATAATGATTACAAGCTTTTTGCAGACATTTTGGCTGCAAGATTGAAGAGAATTTTAAATGAAGTAATTCATAAAGACCAAGCTGGCTTTCTTCCTGGTCGACAGTTAAAAGAAAACGTGAGACATATTGTGGATGTAATAGAGTATCTGGAAATCAGGAATGAAAAACCAGCTGTGCTAATGTTTATTGATGCTGAAAAAGCATTTGATAATATTTCTTGGCAATTTATGAAGAAAAGCATAGAAGGAATGGGAATAGAAGGATCTTTCCTGAGAGGAATTGAATCAATATATTCTGATCAAAAAGCAAAATTAATAGTTAATAATGAAATAACAGAAAGCTTCGAAATAACGAAAGGTACCAGACAAGGTTGTCCGTTGTCACTTTTACTTTTTATAATGGTCCTGGAGATTTTAGCTAAAAGTTTGAGAGAATGTCCGGGAGTAAAAGGAATTAAGGTTGGTGCAAAAGAATATAAATTAAAAGCCTTTGCAGATGATTTAGTGGTTACATTAGAAGAACCCCAGAGCAGCGTCCCAAAAGTGTTGGAGGAGATGGAGAAATTTGGACAATTTGCAGGATTTAAGCTGAACAAAACCAAGACCAAGATGATGGTGAAAAATGTTGAGAAAGATAAAATAGAAGAATTACCAGAAAAAAACTGGTATTGCAGTGACAAGGAAGGTTAAGTATCTGGGAATCTGGTTAACTCCCAAGAATATAAACTTATTTGAAGATAACTACCAACCAGTCTGGAAGGAGATTAAAAGAGATCTGGAAGTGTGGAATAGACTTAAGTTATCTTTTAGTGGAAGAATCGCTGCAATCAAGATGAATGTTTTACCAAGAATGCTATTTTTATTCCAAACGATTCCAATAATTAAAGGAACAGGACAGTTCAAAGAATGGCAGAGAATACTGACAAGATTTATCTGGCAAGGGAAGAAACCAAGAATAAAATTCAAATTGTTGACTGATAAGAAGGAAAGAGGGGGCTTCTCCCTACCAGATTTGAAATTATATTATGAAGCGTCCTGTCTGTGTTGGTTAAAAGAATGGATAACATTGCAAAATACTGAGCTGTTGGATTTAGAAGGATACGATAATAGATTTGGATGGCACTCCTATCTTTGGTACGATAAAGTAAAAGCGCATAGAGGTTTCTTAAACCATGTGATAAGGAGAGCCATCTTTGAAGTATGGGAAAGAAATAAAAGACTTCTAGAGAGCAAAACCCCGTGGTGGATCTCACCGATTGATGTACTTACATTAAAGAAAGTCAATATGGAAGGTAAAAGATCCACATATGGGGATTTGTTGATGAGATCAGAAAGAGGTTGGAAGTTAAAACCATACCACCAGATTGAAGATACTCTTACAGGATGGTTACAGTATCACCAGGTGAATAATTTGTTTTTAGAAGATAGAAAAATTGGTTTTGATGATAAAAAATCTAGATTACAAACTGAGTTGTTAGAAGGTAGAAGTAAGTTATTGACAAAAATGTATGATTTGTTGTTAGAATGGTATACAAAAGATGAGTTAACGAAAGAAGTGATGATAAAATGGGCAATGGATTTTGGGCACAATATTGAGTATGATGCATGGACAAAATTATGGAATGAGAATTTGAAATTCACTGCATGTGTAGCTTTGAAAGAAAATGTTTATAAGATGATGTATAGATGGTATTTGACTCCAGTGAAATTGTCAAAAATGTATAGAACACATGATAAATTATGTTGGAAATGCAGACAAGAAGGAGACTTTTATCACATGTGGTGGACCTGTAATAAGCTTAAGGCCTTTTGTAAATCAATTTACAACGAACTTAAGAAGATGTTTAAATATACCTTTCCAAAAAAGCCAGAAGCCTTCTTGTTGGGGTTGATGGGAGAAGAAAGAGCTAAGAAGCACAAATGATTGTTCATGTATGCGACAACAGCAGCGAGAACATTGCTTGCTCAAAAGTGGAAATTACAGGAATTACCAACGACTGATGAGTGGCAGACGAAGTTGGTGGAATATGCTGAACTTGCAAAACTGACTGGTAGGGTCAGAAACCAGGATGACTCGAGGTTTCGAAGAGATTGGAGTAAATTTGTGGAATATTTAAGATTGAACCGTAGAAGTTTAAAAACACTAGTAGGACTGGAATAGACCTTTGACATAATTTAATATGAAGAGATAAAAACTGCGTGTTGAGAATGGACTAGAAAACCTGCTGACGTGAGGGAGGGGAGTCGTAGCTCGGCAGAGCAATGGTGAATGTATTTTATATTAGATGTTGAATTGGCTGTAATTTGATGTATTTGGAAAAATAATAAAAAAATTATTTAAAAAAAGAGAGACTCCTTAAGGGGAGTGAAAGGCGGGATATCAAGTCCAAACTCCAACTCCTCCTCCTCCTCCTGATGCCAGCTTTTGTGTATCCATTGCTACACACTGAATTTTGTGCATACAGCTGCATTGGATTAAAATGAATATTTGGATATGATATTTAAAAGACCCCTTTCATTTTTCTTGAACGACTACTTTTCTCGGTTTTTGGGACTTCCGGCGGCGACGCAATCGCCGGGTGGTCGAGGGCTGCTTCGGGTCCGAAGCGCCCTGTCCATCCCGGGGGTCAGGAGCCCCGCTACCGCAAAGCGGGGCTCCGGTTGGGGTGCGGGAAGAGCGTCCCGCACCCTGGGCTCCCCGGCAGCGCCCGCGGAGGCTCCGAACCCTTCCCTCGCTCCCCCTGTAAAGGGGGAGTGGGGGTGAAGGGACAACCGGAGCCGGGCTTCGGGGACATGCCCCAACCGGGATGCAAATGCGGCGACAGAGCCCGCGGTGAGCGTCTAAGTTCTACCTGTGAAGAATGGAGCTAAAGGAACCCGGTGGTCGTGAGTAAAGAATTTGAGTAGAAATCGTGCTTTTGGGACGATCCGGGGGGAAGGAGAAGGGCAGCCTGCCTCCCTCCCTTCGAGCTCAAGAATCTAACCAATTTGAGTGATTACTGCTACAGAACTGGTTACAATGTATTTAAAATCGACACATGAGACTGGCAAACTTTTCTTTCGGGAAGTTAACTAGAGGAAAATATCTCCATTTAAAGTTGCGGTATTTGCGCTCCAGCTCAGGAAAATGGCGACGAACAAAGAGGGGAGTAGAAATATGACACCCACTTCCTCCTCCTCTGCCAGTATGTTGGGTTTCGTCCTTGAACTGGTATTGAACTCTGGACTAACGGATGAACAGAGACTCACTGCCTTGAAGGTGGAACTGCTTTGTAGAAAAGTCAAAGTCTTGTGTGGGGGTCTGAAATGGAACCAATTGCCCACAGAGGAGGCTTTTAAAACTTTTGACATTTTGGAAGAATGCCTTGCCAAGGAGCTGAGAGGGTTGATGCAAAGTTGGAGAGAAATGAGTGAGCTACTTCGGAGAAGAAATTCGCTTTCTGGGGGTGGCAGCCCCAAGGCGACGTCAAGATTTCTTATATCCAGTCCCCGAGGTGTGAGCTCGGGGGCCAGGGACAGAGAATTAAGGTATTTACAAGAAGAAAAGAAATGTTACAAAGAACCGAAGAAGCTGAGAGATGATGAGATGGATACCTCTGATCTCGTGGCAAGGAGAGATTTGGACTGTGCCTGGATCTGTGGACGTTTGGAGAGGGAAGCTACATGGAAGTTTAGTGCTGAAGCCACCAGGAGAAGAATAATGGACAGAGGGGGTGTGGGGTGAAGCATTAAGTAAAATTTAAGGTAGCCTGATATGGTAAACTGAAATCGGAGGGTGAATACTGTCAACAATTTTCTGTTATATTTTTTATTTGAACATGAAAGGAGATATTTCAAGTTATCATGTTATTAGCAGCAATCTTAAGGATAGAAGAGATAGATTTGATCGAATGAGTTGTGAAGATCTGTGAGGGGGAGTATAAGTAAAGTGAATTTAAGTGGATTAAGTTTATGGATTAAGAGGATTGAGATCAAGATGTAGATTAAGATAAGAAATCGATAAGAATAAATGAAGAAGAATTATGACGAGGTATTATTATGATGATGTATTTTTAGTAAAATGTTGAAGATATAATTGATTGTAATTATACAACTGAATTTAATTTCTTTTTTCTTTTTTAGGAGAAATGGTTATAAAATAGATTAAGGATATAAACTCGAAGGTGAAAAGGCAGGGGAAGTCAATAGTCAAGATATGGAAATAGAATTTTTTTTTTTTTCTAGAAAGATGCAATAAGAAAACTTGACATTGTTTGTATTTGTTTTATTTGTTTTGCATTTGTTTAATTGTAGGTGTGGGTGTGGGTATATGTTGTTATAGAAAAATGCCAATAAATTCTTACTTTTCTCGGTTTTTGGACACATGGTTCTTTTGCCAGCCAGGTTAAGTTCCTGTAAAAGGAATCACTTAGGAACTGCATGTCACTCCTGAGTGCAAAATCTTCTCCCCCCCCCCTTCCCCCCAGTGTGAGGAGGAGGAAGGTGCAGATGGCAAAGAGCAGGATCTGATCCTTCAAGGCTAGTTCAGAATCAGGAAGTTTCTGTGGGTTAATGTGGGTCACTCTGGCCTTCAGCAAACTGGAACAGATGCTTCCTTTTATCTCCATAATGACACGTCTCAAAAAGAACCAAACAGGATCCTTAAGAGGATCAAACACAAAGCAGGGTGGGCTAAGAAACCACAATCAACCCACTAATGGACAAAATAAGCAGCAACGTTGTTGTTGTTGTTGTTGTTGTTCGCATCTGTGTTTCTCAAGAGACAATGGAGTGCGCCCCTGGGGGGTGAAGTCAAACCTTTGTGTTAGAACCGAAGTGACCTCTTTGGGGGGCAATCCTGGGCAGTGTGTATGGAGGTCTACTCCTTAGCCCTTTCTTCTCCCCACAATATCTCACAAGGCAGCAGAGGTTTAGGATAACAGTTTTCCTTCTCCTAGATGGGCTACCTTTCTAGGTTGATGAGCCCCATCAGCCCCTCACTTCCTTCTACTGTAAGTGCAGAAACTGCCTTCTTGACTGTCGGATCCTCTCTTGATCTTGTCTGTATGGTTAGAATTTTGCTTCTAAAAAATAATTACAACTGATATTTCCAAATAAGGCAGTAGTTTGAATCATTTCTGGTGCATGGAAGCATACGGATGAGTCCCAATTGACTTAATTTGGCTGCAGTCAGTGCTTCCTTCACCTTTACAATCACCATTTCTCCAATAAACTCATGTAATGAAGACCTGGTTCCCGTTGCAAAGGAGGTGTAGAAGGGCTGAAAAAGAATGAGTCATAGTTATCTTCCCCTAGAATCTCCCTGACTCCCCCCCCCTCTCTCTCTGTGTTGCAAGGAACATAAAATTTGGATCACAGTAGTCCAGATTATGAACTGAATTGCTCATGTACAGGACAGTACTTATGATTGGACCGAGAGATTGTAATGCTACTGACTCTGAAACCAACAGAATGTGGGATCTTGCACTGAATTTTCCTGGATTGGATTCAACTTCCATATGATAGTGATGCTTTTTTAAAGTCTGCCAATTGTGCATGGTAGTCATATTGGGAATGGGGCCAGATGTTTTACTGCCTTAGGGAAGAGACAAGATGGCCCCCCCTCTATTTCACATACAAAAATTAAACATACTGTTCTTGAGTCTTGGTGGCTAGCCTAGTGGGGTGTGCTGCGTGGTGTACAAAGTCCTGCCCTTTAAAACCCCCATGGCTCTCCCCCACATTCGCACCGAGAGAGAACCATTCAAACAAAATCAAAATCCCCAAAGAGAGTATAATAAGCCATGACATTACAAACTGGGGTCCCCCTATAGGAGAATTAAGATTCGGCTGAGAGATTGTGCCACTACTGGGACTGAAACCAGGAGCACATGGGGTCCAGCACCAAAGCTGATGTTGCCGCAGCAGGGGGGATTCCGTATTATACAGTAGCAATACTATATTGCTGTAGATGATGCAACCCTTTATAATGCTTTTTGATTATGTGTGGTAATTGGATTCAGTACTGTTCTGAGATGATTTTGGTGCCTGAAGGAAGGGAAAGAACGGCACCCCTCTGGTTCCACATACCGAAATGAAGTGTACTGCCCTTGAGTGCAACTGGCTAGCTCAGGGGATGCAGAGTGGGTCACATGGCTCACTAACAGCTCCATGACTCCAGGTGGAACATGTGCACAAGGAAGCCAAATATGTATGTATGTATGTATGTATGTATGTATGTATGTATGTATGTATAGCCCGGCCATGCGTTGCAGTGGCTTTTTTGTGAAATGGAAAAAATTGTCCATGCCCACATCTTCTCCCATTGAATTTCCGCCTGCCTCCTCTTCGTATTTCCCCCGTTTCTTCCAGCCTCCACACAGCTTCTCCAGTTGAATTTCCACCTGCCTCCTCTCCATCTCTCCCCCCCCCCCGTTTCTGCCTGCTACCTTCCCCTCCCCTGCACTTTCCCTGGTCATCCCGAAACTCTGTTGCTTACTGCTGTATAATTGCAAATGGAGCTCGCATTCTGGAAAGCAGCTGTTGATTGCTGTGGCCTGGGAAGGCGCACACGCACAAGCAGAATGCATGTATACCTTTAACCCTTATCCCCAATAAAGAACTTGTCATAGCAGGAAGTAGGAAAAGACTGGTTTATTACATGGAAAAACAAAGAATGAACATGTGCTGCTTTAGTCAGCCTGTAAAAAAACCTACAGGCAGCAAAATGATCATGGTTACATTCGCACACCTTATTTATGTAGACCAAAAGTGTCCCTAGGTACCTAAAAGCCCAGAGGGTGAGTGCAGGGACAGGATGATAGCTTGTCTTTCCATATAAGATAGGAGATGCAGTCACAGAGAGCTCATGTATCTGGGAAAGAGAGCCTTCTTTTCATTGGCTGTTGCTGCTGGCAGGGTTGAGGAGAATGAAGGGTGTCATTTCCCCAGCTGGAAACATGAACTAGGAGGGAGGCTTGTTGAGGTGCAAAAAGAAGAGAGGGGGTTGGCAAGATGCAAATGGGGAGAAGGGGGTTTGGTAGGGTGCAAAGGGAGGGCTTTAGGCAAACTGTGAGACAAACTGGGTGATTTGTAGGTGGGATTGGTGAGTAAATCGAGGAGGGCAGGCAGCCATGTAATAAAAAGAAGCAATATGTATAAACGTGAAAACTCTGCAACATCTAGCACAATTGCTACAACAGGCAAATCATTAGGTAGCCCTCCAAGATCCTTAGCAATTTGCAGGTGGTCAGTGGATGTAACAGGAACCTATGTCATCTGTTATATACAATAGAAACTTTCCTCCGTGCAGCTCCACTTGGAATGAAGTGAACAGACGTTGATAACAGGTGTGTCTGTTTTAAGGAGCCAGGCCACATCCCAGGCTGAAAAAGGAGACAGCCAAAAGGAGCAGACCATATGCATTTTTTTTGGGGGGGGGGGTGTCTTCAGATGGCCTTCATCCCTGTCTATAAGTCCATGTTGCAGAAATCAAAATTATCGCAGCACATATGATGCACCTGGAACTTCTCATTTTCATTGCTAGCAGATGTCACCTCATAGCTGACACCACACTTTAGTTTATTTTCAGCGCAGTAGGTCAATTGCCACATATAAAAACATCCCCCCTACATTGCTATGTTGCAACTGAATGTTATCTGTAAATTTGGCAGTACCCAAACATTGAGAGGAGGGGGAACTATGACTAAATTTTAGGTATTGCTTGAGAATATTTATGGAAACCTATTTCCTGATATTTTATCTGTCTATCTATTGAGCAGATCATGTGAGAATTCAGCTAGCAGACTGAGGATTTGGGTACCTTTCTGACAACATGTGACACCATTGCTCAAACATCTGCACAGAGTGCCCGTTTGCTACCAAGCCAGGTCATGTATTACAGTGGTACTTTAGGTTACAGACGCTTCAAGTTACAGACACTTCAGGTTACGGACTCTGCTAACCCAGAAATAGTACCTTGGGTTAAGAACTTTACTTCAGGATGAGAACAGAAATCACATGGCGGCGGGGTGGCGGCAGTGGGAGGCCCCATTAATTAAAGTGGTACCTCAGGTTAAGAACAGTTTCAGGTTAAGAACGGACCTCCGGAACAAATTAAATTCTTAACCCGAGGTACCACTGTAATTGACAAAGCCCTGGACAACTTAGGTTCAAGGTACCTGAACCCTTGTGGACACATGGTCCACCAATAAGGTTGTCTTGTAGTTTGAGAGACAGATATATTTATCCATCTGAAGAACTCTACTCCCAGAGCAGCAGGAAGGGGAAGCTGGTGAGAGGGACAAAGTGTTGAGTGGTTACAGTTTAAGGTTCGTTACTGTTCCACAGAAATGTGTATCTCTTTAAAAGAAAGAAGGAAATGTTTTGCAGCTGTGGGGCAGTACAGCAGGTGATGTTAAGTTTGTATTGATTTAAGGCATATCAGCAATCGGATATAAGGAGGTCTGCGTACCTCTCTCTGTACCCTGGGTGGTGGGTCACTGGATGGGTCATGTTACTGTAGCATTCTTGTAGTTAATGTAACTTCTGTTATTTTTCTTTAATTAAAACAACTCCTAATTATACTTTGCAGTCTCCTCAGAATGCCTTTTGTTGCGCAGTTACTCAGTTTAAGTACGCCAACACAAAGCACCATAACAATTAGGGACAGTGGTGTCTGTGGTACCAGTGTTTCTTTTAGCAGTGCTCTCCTCTACCCATGTGCCCCCAATGTCTTCCCTACATCTGTTCTGGAGGGTTGATGGGAGGGGAGATGCAAAACACATTGGGCAGTAGCACAGAAAGAGGAGGGAAAGTGTTGTTGCACAGGCATAAATCTTTGCACCAATGGGATGATTTTGCTGGATCTAAACCCTATGATTGACTGAATAGTGACTTCTTCACATATTATGCCAGCTTTCGTGCATTCATTGCTATGCACTGAATTTTACCAGAGAGTTTTTGCACACAGCTGCAACAGATGGAATTAAGTATTTGGATAGATCCCCCCCCCCCGGATTTATTTTATTTTACAACATTAAAGAGAGACAATGGAGTTTGTGGGTGAAGTCAAATCTCTGTGTTAGCAGCACTGAAATGACCTCCTCGGGAGGCAAGCCTGGGCAGTGTATATGGAGGTCGTGGGCTTCTCATATGAGAAGACCCCCATCTCAGCCTCACTGATGTCCTCCAAAGGAAAGCAGAGCAATACGCTTGGCACCAGCTTGGCTTAGGGACTCCACTCTGGATTTGTGCAGGGTTTACTCCTTAGCCTTTTCTTCTCCCCACAATATCTTACAAGGCAGGAGATGTTTAGGATCAGGGCAATTAGCACACCCACGGGGTGATTTATGTGCATGAAGGAAATGAACCCCTTCTCATGTCCAGTTTCTTCAAGAAATCCTTTCATATGCATCTGCTTGGCCTTGTTTCTCTCTGCTCTTAGCCAAGTGTGCTTTTTGTCAGCTCCCCCATGACAGCAGCTCAAATGGCACAGGCAATATGCATGGTACTGTAGAACGCGATGCCCTATGGACCATACGGACTGTAGACCATATAGTGGCAATGCTGGTGAACAGATAGACAAATATGGTTTGCTTTCATAACCAAACTGATGGGTTTTTGCCTATCAGCTAGGTCAGGCATAGGCAAACTCTGGCCTTCCAGATGTTTTGGGACTACAACTCCCATCATCCCTAGCTAACAGGACCAGTGGTCAGGGATGATGGGAATTGTAGTCCCAAAACATCTGGAAGGATGGAGTTTGCCTATGCCGGAACTAGGTACACAAAGCTCCTCTCATTTATATTAGGAAGTTGCATTCAGTCCTCGACACCACTCCAAAAAGGACAATAAACAGAGTACACAAAGCACATTGTACTTATTTAAATGGTACAGTTGGAAAGCAGAATAATCTAGCCTGACCAGTGACCAATTTCTGTTTGTCCCCATAAAATGTACCTCCACTATCATTTTCATCTGCTGTAAGAAGTGTACTGTTGCAAAAGTGCATGCTTACCAATAGACCACATTAATTGGCTGCTGAAGAACTAGAAAGCTCCTATCAGGTCAGTGGACAGCCAACCTGACTACTTGGTTGATTTATCAGGGTGCAAAAACACTGTGATGAAATTTTCTAAGAAAAAATTCACACACACCCCTCCAGATTTTGGAGCGCAGGGTTACCAGATCTTGTTTCCAAGGTGAAACCACTTTAGAAGGCAGAGCAAAATGTTGCCTTCATTTCTTAACTCTGTTCAATAGAGGCTGCTATGCAGTTGGACTGGGAGGGCAGAAGGCAAGGAGACTGCTGATGGAGCCAGAGTCAGTGACAGACAGACTTGTACCCTGATTGGTTGGAAGAAATGGAAAGTTTGAGATTGTTGGGGCAGTTCCCTATCCACCCAAATAGATCATTCCCCGCTTATGTCATTCATAGGCTGTGAAACCAGGAAGGTTTTGGATGATGGGGAGAAATAATAATTCAGGGCAGTAAAAGTCACCCCTGACCTAATGCTGCTACCACCACCCCACTCAGGGGTTGGTTGGTTCTATTACAGGTGTGGGGAGCCATTATTTGGACTATGGGCTAAACTGTAGTTTAAAAATAATAATAATCAGCCACCGAGACAACCATAACCAATAAAGCACACGTGCTAATTTTCTCCCCCCACTTTTCTCGCCTAACACCTTTGTCTTTTTCACTGACTGTGCACATTGTTACTTTTTTATTATGTCTAATTTATTTATTGAAAATAAAGTTATTTTATTTATGGCTTTTGACACCCGAGATGCGTCCTTTCGGAACACATGCTTAGGAAGGTGATCTTTTAAAACTGTTTTTAATTCTGAATTTCAAGCTGTTGTAACCCACCCTGGGTCCAGCTGCTGAGGGGCAGAGTCTAGTAAGGAGAGGGTGTCAGGAGGTAACCCATTTTCATAATTGCTTTCTTCTATTTCATTCTTCATCTGTGAGTATTTGCTTTACCTTAAGTAGCTAATGAAAACAGCTTTAAATTTCCTCAGTTTACTGTTTGCAGTGGCCGCTTGTAATTATTTCATAATGTTCATTTTTATACAATGATACAGAATTTCCCTTCAGTGGCCTTACAGCACATCATCCTTGAGTGTTTCAGCCTCACCAGAAGGTGTCCTTAACCTATTGTGATTATTGAATAAACTAATTGGTAAGAACTTTTCTTTGTTTTTCTCTGCTTCTTTGCTGCCAACATAGGAGGGATATGATTCCCCGAAGCCTAATAAAGGCTGAGTTTCCAGACCCTTTATCATCTTGGTTGCCCTCCTCTGAACATGTCCCAGCTTGTCAACCTTCTTAAATTGTGGTGCCCAGTATTGGACACAGTATTCCAGGGATGGCCAGACCAAGGCAAATGTCTACATAGCATTTCCATGGTCTGAGACCAAACTAAATATCCATTTTCTTTCTGATCCAGCAGGGATATTCTGACATTAATAAGACCAGCCTGCACTCTTCACAGTTTAGTCCAAAATAAAGATGTCAATGAAAAATTGGCTGTCTCTTGGGCTATTTTTTATTTTGGAATGTGAATTCCAGGGGATCTCTTACTGGTTGGGCTGCCTTTTATGGCACACAATAATATTTTGTGATGAAAGAACATCATATTGACTTTAAAGAACATAAGAACATTAAATGCATACTTCATCAAACACCTGATGATCCATGTAAATGACTGTTGGAAACACATGTTGTTGTTCAGTCGTTCAGTCGTGTCTGACTCTTCGTGACCCGACTCTTTGTGTGGAAACACATAGGGCTGCTCAGTTCATCTGTATGCTATATCGTCCAATTTTTCAACTTTAATTACATACCTATATTAAAAATGCTAACTGCTCCTATGGGTCCCCTGCTGTGATGCCAAAATAAGAGGAGTCGGTTAACATGTTTAGCTATGTTGAGAATCTTCCATTTTACCTCAAGGACTCATTGCAGAAGTTAATGCCATGGCAACAGCTGAACTCAGAACGGATATTATCGATAAACGGCCGTGTAGTATTACATGCTACTCGTGGTCCACAGCTGTCAATTGTCGAGATTATTTCCCCATCTAAAATGAGTCAGCAAAGGAAGAGGAAAAGATGCAGTGAGCCACTTTAGTGATGTATTAACTATCCAGAGTATATCACAGTCCAGTTTCTTTGTCCTCAACACAGATCCGGCATGAATGCAGAGAACAGTGAATCTAAAGAAGGAAGGTGAGGTTTCTTACTCTCATCTTTTCTTTTCTCCACATAACAGCTTTCCAGTTCAGGGTCAGCTATGCAAAACCCATTGCCACCTGGAAATGGCACACATCCGTTATCAGTCTGTGTGCAGTCCCGACACAGCAAATCATCTGCTCCAAAAGACAATTTTTCACAATTAAACATATCCCAAACTACTGCTCAAACTCACACTGAATTGTGCATTCTTTGCAATAATTTTCTCACAGCACAATATTTTACTGTTTGGGCTGTTTGGTGACAAATTTCAAGGACCATCAGCCTACTGATAGCTCAGTTGGTTAGAACGTGGTGCTGGTAACGTCAAGGTCACAGGTTCGATACCAAAACAGGACAGCATTGCAGGGGATTCAACTAGATGATCCTCAGGGTCCCTCCCAATTCTACAATTCTATGATTCGATCATTTATTACGACTGCTTCCTCCGCCCCACATTGATGATTGAGTTCTGTAGCTTCACAATGATATGTATGCTGTGTCATTTTCCCTATTTCCAATGTTTCAGAGTAAATGCTTTTAAGCATCCAAAACAGCACCATCGAGAACAAGGCTTCAGGAACCCCTAAATGTATGCTAAAGTACAGAAGGGTTCACATAATCATGTGAGGAGAGCGATAAATACAAGAGAAGTATAGGGAGAGCTAAACTGTGGTGGGGTTCCAGCCCCACAAGGAACATGCATGTCCAGTGGTTGCAGAATACTGACTAGGTGGGGATTGGTGGAAGAGGGGCAAGGGAAGTATTGTGGAGGAACATGTGGCTGGCTGTCATAAGCATTGAGCGGGAATGCTCTACACTGCAGCATTTCCTTAAAGACCCCACATGTTTGCTAATGTGCCCTAAGATCACTTTCGCTCCTCCTTAAGTAGCCTGGTGTCTCCATCCCTGATCTCCTGAATCCACCACTGCAATATTCCAGGCATCCAGAAATGTGGACAGTGGAGACTGGAGAGGCAGCCTGGCTTTTTCTTAACCCTCATAAATATAGTAAGAAGATATTAGGGTTTTCTTTTTATTTTAGGACATATCAAAATTGCCCCTTCCTTTAAAAAGAAAGAACGAAAAAGAACTGCTCTTATCTTTTTTTTTCTTTTTTTTGACATGCAGATCCATTGCCAGCCAAGTCCAGCTGCCACTAAAGGTTGCTTTCTGCATCTTACACTCGAGTGCAAACCCTTCTCCAATCCCTTGTCAATGGACCTTACCTCCAGATGTAAGGAGGAGAAAGGCAGAGATTGCAAAGAGCAGGATCTGATTCTTTGGGGCCATCTTGGAATGAAGAGGGTTCTGTGGTCAAAGCACAGCTCAAGTCACACTGGCTTTCAGCAAAGTGGAGAAGAGGCTTCCTTTCCCCCCCCATGAATGCACATCTCAAAAAGAATCCAAGAGAACATCATGTCCCCTGAAGAGGATCAAAGAGAATGCAGTGTGGTCCAATCGGCCCACTCATGGACAAAATAAGAAGCTGTAATAGATTCAACCCCACAATTATAAGTGCATTTATGTGTATATAATTAACTATGAATCCTATTCTAAATTTAACTTCAATGAGTTATATCATATCATATTTGCTCCAGATCCAGATCCTGATACAGAACTGATCCTACTAAAGTTTATAAATAATGCCCATGCATAAAAATATTTCCCACTTCAATGCTATCTTGCAACTGAATGAAATTGGTAAACTTTGCCAATACCCAAGGATTCAGGGAGAGAGTTAGACTAGGCTGTAAACTGTGGATTTGGTCACCTGGCTGACGACATGTGATACCATTGTTGAAACATCTGCCCATCTACTACCCAACAAGGTCATGTATTAGAATAATAAAAAGTCTATGTCTATTAAAGGAGGTTCATTCTTAGATAAGCGTCATCTAGTTCAACCTCCTGCAATGTAGAGACCCCTTTTTTGCCAAACCTGGGGCTTAATATTAATTAAGAAAGCCCTGAACAACTTAGGTCCAAGGTACCTTAGCGACTGCCTGAGCCCTTGTACCCCAGCTTGATAACTGAGACTATCTGCAGGAGCATCGCTGGTCGTTCCCTGAGTCTTCAAGGTTCATTTGGCAGCAAGAAGAAACCTGGCCCTTTGTGTCATCAGCCCAGTCTTGTGGAATACTTTGCAACTTTTCACTTGCTGGTCCAGTGTGTTTTTGCAGTTAAACTAGAACAAGTAGTCTGAGAGACACAGAGATTTATACATCCCCAGATGACACACTCTCTGAAGAACTCTACACCCAGAGTTCCTTGTACAAATGCAGAGGTAAGAGGAAGATAAAGAGAAAGGAGAAAGTACCGGGTACCATAACAATTAGGGACAGTGGATGCTGTTGTAATACGATTACTGCTAGCGCTGCTCTCCTCTACCCATGTGCCTCTATTGTCTTCCCCAAATCTGTTGTGGAGGGTTGGTGGGGAGATGCAGAACACAATTGGCAGTAGCACAGAAAAAGGAGAAAAGTGTTGTTGTACAGATGCAAATCCTTGCACTAGTGGGATGACTACAATGGATCCTACTCAATGATTTACTGAATTGTGACCTCTTCACATATTATGCCACCTTTTGTGTATCCATTGCTACACACTGAATTTTGTGCACACAGCTGCATTGGATTAAAATGAATATTTGGATATGATATTTAAAAGACCCCTTTCATTTTTCTCGAACAACTACTCTTCCTTGTTTTTGGACACATGGTTCTTTTGCCAGCCAGGTTTGTTGTTGTTCAGTCGTTCAGTCGTGTCCGACTCTTCGTGACCCCATGGACCAGAGCACGCCAGGCACGCCTATCCTTCACTGCCTCCCGCAGTTTGGCCAAACTCATGTTAGTAGCTTCGAGAATACTGTCCAACCATCTCATCCTTTGTCGTCCCCTTCTCCTTGTGCCCTCCATCTTTCCCAACATCAGAGTCTTTTCCAGGGAGTCTTCTCTTCTCATGAGGTGGCCAAAGTACTGGAGCCTCAACTTCAGGATCTGTCCTTCTAGTGAGCACTCAGGGCCGATTTCCTTGAGAATGGATAGGTTTGATCTTCTTGCAGTCCATGGGACTCTCAAGAGTCTCCTCCAGCACCATAATTCAAAAGCATCAATTCTTCGGCGATCAGCCTTCTTGATGGTCCAGCTCTCACTTCCGTACATTACTACTGGGAAAACCATAGCTTTAACTATACGGACCTTTGTTGGCAAGGTGATGTCTTTGCTTTTTAAGATGCTGTCTAGGTTTGTCATTGCTTTTCTCCCAAGAAGCAGGCGTCTTCTAATTTCGTGACTGCTGTCACCATCTGCAGTGATCATGGAACCCAAGAAAGTGAAATCTCTCACTGCCAGCCAGGTTAAGTTCCTGTAAAAGGAATCTCTTAGGAATTGCATGTCATTCTTTTGTGCAAAATCTTCTTCCACCCCTCTTCTCCTAGGTGTGAGGAAGAGGAAGTAGCCTACTGGAAAAAGGTAAACTCCACATGAGCTGCTTTGCCCGCTTTGTCTCCCTCCCAGCCAGCCCATGACACATGGTCCACCAATAAGATTGTCTTGAAGAAAATTTAACTCTTGGGCTGGAAATGTTGTGTGTCATACCCCGCTCCCCCCCCCAAAACATACACATTTACCAATGGCAGCAGTATGATCTTGCTGACCTTAAAAGCCCATAATGTCCTTGGCCTAGGATACCTGAAGGAGAGTCTCCACCCCCATCATTCAGCCCGGACACTCAGGTCCATCTGTGAGGGTCTTCTGGTGGTTCAGTCACTGCAAGAAGCGAGGTTACAGGGAACCAGGCAGAGAGCCTTCTCGGTAGTGGCACCCGCCCTGTGGAACACCTTCCCATCAGATGCAAAGGCAATAAGTAACTACTTGGCTTTTAGAAGACATCTGAAGGCAGCCCTGTTTAGGGATTTTTTAAACGTTTGATGTTTTATTTTATTGTGTTTTTAATATTCTGTTGGGAGCCGCCCAGAGTGACTTGGGAAACCCAGCCAGAAAGGCAGGGTATGATGATGATGATGATGATAATAATAAATCATTGCTAGTTTAATATATGTGTTTATTTTTGTGCTGGACAAAAACAAAGAAAAAATGCACACCCTTGTCTATTCTGTATCTTCTTTCTGAAGAGCTTCAGCTTGTTCTTTGGTGTGAAAGTATTTATGCTTTGGAGTTGCAGACGAGTTCATTGTAAGCCAATTTAAATCTGAACACTCACATTTATTATCCGGTTGGCTTTCCCCCTTAAATTTTGGGGGTGGGGGACTAAGTATCCTAATAAGACCCCTCTGATCCAAATCACAACCCAGAAATCCAATTCCCTTGCAATGCCAAGCCCAAATGGCAGTAACTTTTTTTGTCTGTTTTCCCCACATTGGTATGTAAAATTTGGAGACATGTTGACCCTTCCAGATAGCATTAATGCCCTGGGGTGAGCAATCCAGTAGTTATTGTGCTACCCATATAAAATTTGCTTTAAAAAATGACTGTGCAGTTAGGTGAGTGCTCAGTACTTCCTGTTCTCATGCTCCTCCTATGTCCTTCAAAGTGGTAATGTGAACACACCCTTAAACAGTGTTAAAGCAGGACCAGGCACAGTCATGAAGGATCAAGCTTCTAGGCATGATAATAGAGTCATAGAATTGTAGAGTTGGAAGGGACCCCGTGGGTCACCTAGTCCAAGCCCTGGCAATTCAGGAATCTCAACCGAAGCATCCATGACAGATGGCCATCCAATTTCTGCTTAAAAACCTCTAAGGAATAAGACTCCACAAGGGAGAGACTTGCACATCTCTTAATGTCAGAAAGTTTTTCTTGATGTTTATTCAGAATCTCCTTTCTTGTAACATGAAGCCGTTGGTTCAAGTCCCACCTTCAGGAGCAGGAGAAAACAAGCTTGTTCCACCCCCCCATGTGAGAGCACTTGAGATATTTGACTATCAGTCTCCTCCTCTCCAAGCTAAACATACCCAGCTCCCTCAACAATTCCTCATAAGGCTCTCTGGGGCTGGACTGAGGAGGAATGGTGAGGGCTGCTCCCCCTTCTCTTGAGCCTTCCCGAAAACAGAAGGATAGTATAGATTTAGAACAGTGGTTTGTAGAAGGGTCATAGTTCAGATGCTTCAGAAGGAAGAAGCTGGGAAATATTGGAAGACGAAGCACCAGGGGAGAGCCTACCTGTTCTTGGAAAGCCTACCTTACCCCCCTCCCCAGGCATTGAGGGTATTAGAACAGGGAGCTCAGAAGCAGAAAGCTCAGATTAGCCAATGCAGGAGTGACGACTAATAGGGGAAATGCTGCCACCATGGGAGGGATCTGATTCCCCGAAGCCTGACAAAGGCTTAGTTTCCAGACCCTTTATCATCTGGGTTGCCCTCCTCTGAACATGTCCCAGCTTGTCAACAACCTACTTAAATTGTGGTGCCCAGTATTGGATGCAGTATTCCAGGTATGGTCAGACCAAGGAAGATGTCTACATAGTATTTCCATGGCCTGAGACAGGTTATCAGTTGCTAAAGATCAAAAGTGGGAGACAGAGACTGCCTCCATGTTATGCTCCCCGAGGCATCTGCTTGGCCACTCTGGGAAACAGTATACCAAACTAAATATCCATTTTCTTTCTGATCCAGCAGGGATCTTCTGACATTAATAAGACCAGCCTGCACTCTTCACAGTTTAGTCCAAAATAAAGATGTCAATGAAAAATTGGCTGTCTCTTGGGCTAATTTTTATTTTGGAATGTGAATTCCGGGGGATCTCTTACTGGTTGGGCTGCCTTTTATGCCACAGAATAATATCTGGTGACGAAAGAACATCATATTGACTTTAAAGAACATAAGAACATTAAATGCATACTTTATCAAACACCCGTGGATCCATGTAAATGACTGTCGGAAACACATAGGGTTACTCAATTCATCTGTATGCTATAGCCTACAATTTTTCAACTTTAATTCCACACATATATTAAAAGTGCTAACTGCTCCTATGGCTCCTCTGCTGTGATGCCAAAATAAGAGTAGGTGGCTGACATGTTTAGCTATGTTGAGAATCTTCCATTGGCTGGTTTTACCTCATTTATAACCCATCATTGCAGAAGTCAATGCCTTCGCAACAGCTGAACTCAACATGGATGTTTTTGGTCACCTGCAGTTTGGTATCACATGTTTCTCTTGCTCCACAGCTGACACTTATCCAGATTACTTCACCATCTAAAATGAGTCAGCAAAGGAAGAGGAAATTATGCAGTGATCCACTTTAGTCATATTAACTATCCAGAGTATATCACAGTCCAGTTTCTTTGTCCTCAACACAGATCAGGCATCAGCACAGAGATCAGTGAATCTAAAGAACGAGGGTGAGGTTTCTTACTTTCATAAGCTTTGGCTATATTGCAGCTTTCCAGTTCAGGGTCAGCTGTGCAAATCTGGTTGGTGCCTCCACTCCCCACACATCCGTTATCAGTCCGTGTGCAGTCCCGACATTGCAAAGCATCTGCTCCAAAAGACAATTATTCATGATTAAACATATCCCAAGCTACTGCTCAAACTCACACTGAATTGTGCATTCTGTGCAATAATTTTCTCACAGCACAATATTTTACTGTTTGGGCTGCTTGGTGACAAATTTCAAGGACCACCAGCCTACTGATAGCTCAGGTGGTTAGAACGTGGTGCTGGTAACGTCACGGTCACAGGTTCGATACCAAAACAGGACAGTTACGTAGCCCTGCATTGCAGGGGATTCGACTAGATGATCCTCAGGGTCCCTCCTAATTCTACAATTCTAGGATTCGATCATTTATTACGACTGCTTCCTCCGCCCCACATTGATGATTGAGTTCTGCAGCTTCACAATGATATGTATGCTGTGCCATTCTCCCTATTTCCAATGTTTCAGAATAAATGCTTTTAAGCATCCAAAACAGCACCACCGAGAACAAGGCTTCAGGAACCCCTACATGTATGCCAAAGTACAGGAGGGGGGGGTCACATAATCATGTGACGAGAGGGATAAATACAAGAGAAGTATAGGGAGAGCTAAACTGTGGTGAGGTTCCAGCCCCACAAGGCACATGCATATCTAGTCGTAGCAGAATACTGACTAGGTGGGGATTGGTGGAAGAGGGGCAAGGGAAGTATTGTGGAGGAACATGTGGCTGGCTGTCATAGGCATTGAGCAGGAATGCTCCACACTGCAGCATTTCCTACATTGGGTCCCAGTATGTTTCCATGCACAATAGTGTTCGTGCTGACCTTCAAAACCCTAAACGGCCTCTGCCCAGTATATCTGAAGGAGCGTCTCCATCCCCATCATTCAGCCTGGACACTGAGGTCCAGCGCTGAAGGCCATCTGGTGGTTCCCTCACTGTGAGAAGTGAGGTTGCAGGGAACCAGGCAGAGGGCAGAGTGGCTCCCACCCTGTGGCACGCCTTCCCATCAGGTGTCAAGGAAATAAACAATTACTGTATCTGACTTTTAGAAGACATCTGAAGGCAGCCTTGTTTCGGGAAGTGTTTACTGTTTGATGTTTTATCGTGTTTTTAATATTCTGTTGGGAGCTGGATGGGTTGGGTATAAATATATTATTATTATTATTATTTCCTTAAAGACCCCACATGTTTATTCTGATTGATAATGTGCCTCAAGATTACTTCCGCTCCTACCTATGTAGCCTTGTGTCTCCATCTCTGATCTCCTGAAATCCACCACTGCAACATTCCAGGCATCTAGAGCCCTGGGCAGTGGAGGCTGGAGAGGCAGCCTGGCTTTTTTAACCCTCATAAATATAGTAAGCATATGATTCACAACCTTTTAACCCTCCTAGATAATGTAAGACAATATTTGGGTTTTCACTTTATGTTAGGACATATCAAAATAATGTCTAAATTGCCCCTTCCTTTAAAAGAAAGAACGAAAAAGAACCTCTCACATCTATTTTTTGACATGTCGATCCATTGCCAGCCAAGGCCAACTCCCACCCAAGGAATTGCACAAGGTTTACTTTCTGCAGGTTACACTCGCGTGAAAATCCTTCCCTCTTCCCATGTCAGTCAATCTTACCTCCAGGTTTGAGGAGCAGCGGGACACAGATTGCAAGAAGCAGGATCTGATCCTTTGGAGTCATATTGGAATCAGGAGGGTTCTGGGTCAAAGCAAATCCTGAATCACACTAGCCTTCAGCAAACTGGAGCAAGCACCTTCTTTTATCCCAATGGTGACACATCTCAACAAGAACCCAAGACAACATCATGTCCACTTAGGATGATCAAAGGAAAAGGGGGAGTGGTGTGACAAGCAATCATTATCAGCCCACTTATGGAGAAAAGAATATATAATTGTGGGGATACAACACCACCATTATAATCATTAACCATATATAATAATTAATTCACGAATGCTAATTTTAAATGAACTTGAATAAAGTGTATCAGTTGATGTCTAATTCAGAACTGATTCTAATAGAGTTTACATATAATACTCCCATTTCATTAACACACACACACACACACACACACACACAGAGAGAGAGAGAGAGAGAGAGAGAGAGAGAGAGAGAGAGAGAGAGAGTGTGACACATCTGAATGGGATCAGCTCACGTGGACAAAAGAAGCTGCAGCAGGAGCCTTCGCCAAAATGGAGCAGGTGCTTCCTCCCCACCCCCATATGATGGCACACCCCAACGAAAATCCAAGAGAACATCACGTCCCCTTAGGAGGATCGAAGATAAATGAGGGAGGGCCAATAAATCAGGCCTTTCATGTTTTCTTTTTTAAATTAATGAATTAGAGTCATTACAATCTAATCCAGAGTTGATAAATAACATGGTGCCCTTTGAATTCTCGTAATAGGAGAAGCTAATCAGGTTCTTAGCCAGAGGCCTGTCACCCACCCCACTTGCTAACTGATCCTTTTATATTCGGTGGTGCCAGGGTCCATGTGGCCTTCTGTATGCAACACACATAGTGGAGTGATCAGTCATAAACATTATGCCAGTGTGCTGTGCACCCTCGAGACAGTGGAAATACAGTGGTACCTCGGGTTAAGAACTTAATTCGTTCCAGAGGTCCATTCTTAACCTGAAACTGTTCTTAATCTGAAGCACCACTTTAGCTAATCGGGCCTCCCACTGTGCCGCCAGAGCACAATTTCTGTTCTTATCCTGAAGCAAAGTTCTTAACCTGAAGCGTTATTTCTGGGTTAGCGGAGTCTGTAACCTGAAGTGTATGTAACCTGAGGTATCACTGTAAATTCATTTTCAGTCATAGAATCCTAAACTCAAATCAGCCATGGATTTTGCTTCCCTTATCCTTTCTGTACAATGCTGAACTGAAGATAAACAGATTGGGTGGAAAGAGGTTTTGGCATTTAATCTGAAGTGTATGTAACTATAAGGAAAAACACTAATGCTTGCTCCTCTCTCTCTCTCTCTCTCTCTCTCTCTCTCTCTCTCTCTCTCTCTCTCTCTCTCTCTCTCTCTCTCACCATCCCAGATGGGAAGCATAGCTGTCAACCTTCCCCTTTTTTGCAGGAAATTCCCCTATCAGTACTATAGTCTAGTACTGATAGGGGAATTTCCCACAAAAAAGGGAAGGTTGACAGGTATGATGGGAATCTGCCAAATGTGACACTACAGGGGAGTCTTAATGCAATTGTACATTGCCTTTTGAGCAGTGCTTTATCAGTGCGCTGTGTGCATGCCCAATCCAGAATTAATTTTATAAGCACTCTTAAATGTTCTTTAAGTACTCTGACTTCTTCCCTTAGTACACCTTTATATTCCCTGCATTGATTCTGGGTCTGGAACCTCTCCCAAGTCTACATCCTCTCCAGATTGCACAACTCTCTGGCTCTGCCAAGGACATGTTTATGAACTGTGCCCTTGAACTAAATTAATGCTTCTTGCTCACATCGAATGACAAGGGAAAGTTTGTTTGTGTGTATAAATCTCTCTCTTTTGCATAGCTATAAAGCAGACTATTGTACAAAGATACATCTGTTACCTAGCTGTCACAGGAACATGCCAGTCAGTAATCACACAATTCAAAGTTGGAGTTAACTTGTTATTAGCAAAAATATAATTTCTCCACCTGAGACATTTGGGGCTGGGTGGCAAAATTCTGTCCCACCCAAGGTCATTTTTGCTAGTGGCCACCCAACATTTTCAGAATTTAAATGCCAGTCCTTTCTCCATTACCACACATCCACAGCCAGGGGTGCCTTTTAACCAATGCATTTGGCGCCCCCTCCCAACCAGACAAGAAGGTCTGAGTGAAGACCTGCATCAGAAAACTGCAGCAGTGACATCAGCTCCTGTGCTGGACCCCCTACTCTGCTGGTTTCAGTCCCAGTGGTGTTGCAATCTCCCAGTCCACTCTTGATCATTGTCCAGCCAGTTTGTGAATTCATGACACCTAAGAGCTCCTATCCATGCCAAGAAAACCACAAGACTCTCTGTCCTTGCCAAAAATAGGTACAGAGTGAGGGGGCTTGAAGGGCCTATGCAGTCATGCCATCAATGCAATAAAAGCAAAAAGTTTGTCCACCTAGCTAGAAGTGAGTGGAGATCAAGGCACCTCCTTCTGTATCCCGGAATTGCTACGTGGCAGACAGAATCCCCTTGACTCCAAGCTGTTCCCCATGGCTCAAATCCTGCTCCTTGCCTTCTGTGCTTTCCTCTATCTTCCTCCTGAAGGTAAGTTCCTTATTCCAGGGCTGGGAGACGGAGTTTTGGTCAAAGATGAGTTGTAGATGTCAACTTCCAAGCAGCTTTAATCTTTCGAGCTAGAGAGCCCTCTCAAGTCTGCAAACAATGATAGAAAGACCAAATTATATAAAAGCATTATATTCTCTCTCTCTGCACCTGAGGTTTTCTGTTCGCCTTCAGAGGTAGCCCTGCGTAGAGTGTGCAAATGGACACAATCGTTCTGCAATAGGTACATTCACCTTAAAGTCTGAATCCAAAGATGTTCTCCACCATCCTCCTTGCCTGGGGTCCATTTTTGTCTTCTGAAATTTGCTCTCTCTCTCTCTCTCGGCATATAACTGGCATATAACTGGCACCATACACAGAGCAGTGGGCTTGATAGGCAATGCTCCTTATTCCTCCACTCATATTTAGAAGACGTGCAGTTGCAGGAATTAGGAGTGTCAAATATAAAATTATCATGCAAAATTCTCCTCCTCCTCACTGGGCTTGGATGGATAAAAGCTTTATTCGCATAGACAACAGCCATAGCAACAACAGAAACGCAATATACAAATAAAAACAATAATGGATAAAAAATGAACATATGTCTATGATTATCATTCACTGGGTCTTGGCGCATGTTCCTACTATATCTGAACATGCATTTATTCCCAAATTCACCTTTCACCCCCCACCCCTGAGCACAGCAGCTTAGATAATGCAGGCACCTTAGCTTCAAGAGCTGATTTCAATCAACTTTTACCCAGTCACCAGCTATTACCCAGATGCCTAAACAGGGACACAATTTTTGTGAAAGCAACAATGACGGTTCCAGTGGCACCCACAAACTATTTACCAGCTCCTTCACTGAGAGGACATCTCCATCCAGGGCAAACTCATTGGGTGTACCTCCCCAAAATAACAAGGTTTTCTTTTTTCTAGCTGATGCCTTGGAATGTGCATTCTACAATCTGATGCAAGGTGTGAAACCGCTACCCTGCAAAGGCATGAAATGTGCTGCCTCAAAAGAATATGCAATGAGTGAGTTCCCCCAGTTTCAATCTCTTTGGGTTTAAATGTAAATGGTGGGGAAATATATCCTTACCAGAATTTTGTTTCTTGTTTCTCAGTAGCAGGATGTCATGTATCCTGGAGGGACATCCATTTCCTAACAGATTATCTCACTCCTGACCTGTAATATGGTCCTCTTAGACTTCTCTTCCCGGGAGAAACTGTTCAGGATCTCAGACAGAGGTCTTTCACCTCACGTGCTACCCGATCCCCTTTGAGTTCCTTTGAATTGCCTTTGATTCCTGCATTGCAGGTGGTTGAACTAGATGACCCTTGGGGATTCCTTCCAACTTTACAATTCTATGATTTTATGAATTGCAGGTGCCAGGAACTGAACCTCAAACTTCCTTGGGTAATGTGCTGTCCACATGCTCTACAACAGAGCTATCACTGTACTCTCAATCATTAGTGTCACCACATTGCGTATGCTGGATCCAATGCAAATAAGTTTCTTTTCCACCACAAAGAATCCTTAAAAATTATTCCTCAGACATCTCTTACAGACCCTCCAATTGTCCCTATTTTCCAGGGACATCCCTGATTTAGAGAAGCCATCCTGTTTCTGATTTGATCCCGGAATATCCCAGTTTTCCTTGTTGTTGTTGTTGTTCAGTCGTTCAGTCGTGTCCGACTCTTCGTGACCCCATGGACCAGAGTACGCCAGGCACGCCTATCCTTCACTGCCTCTCGCATTTGGCCAAACTCATGTTAGTAGCTTCAAGAACACTGTCCAACCATCTCATCCTCTGTCGTCCCCTTCTCCTTGTGCCCTCCATCTTTCCCAACATCAGGGTCTTTTCTAGGGATTCTTCTCTTCTCATGAGGTGGCCAAAGTACTGGAGCCTCAACTTCAGGATCAACTTCAGTTTTCCTTAGGATGTCCCTATTTTCACTGGAGAAATGTTGGAGGGTATTGAGTTATCCAAACCTTGAGCCTTCCAAAGGCAATCCTGTAAAGGGAAGGGTTTCTTTTAATGTTCAGTGTTTTATTATGCTTTTATATATGTTGGAAGCTGCCCAGAGTGTTGGGCAACCCAGTAAGATGTGTGGGGTATAAATAGTAAAATTATCATTATGGAATGGGAGGTCCCAATTTTCACCAGAGAAATGTTTTGGGGTCATGCCCTTATTCTTTTTCCGTAATGGGCAGAAGAATAGCTTAATGTGTATCAACCTTTAAAAAGATGGGGGCGGTGGAGTGTTTTGACATCTAATGTGGAGTATATGTTACTATTAGCAGAAATAAAATGCTAATGCTTGTTCCTATCATCTCTCTCAATGTATTGTTCCCACTACCGTCATAGATGGGGAAGTGAAAGAAGTGATTTTGTTTTGTGCGAAAGATCTATCGGAGTGTGGCACTAGAAAGGACATCAGCCAAGGTGGTAAAGTTACTGGTTACATGGAAATCTTCTGCTGTGAAGACAGAGACTTCTGCAATGCTGGCTTATAGACAGGTCCTAAAATTGACTGAAGATCCTCCACACACCAACATATGCCTTTGGACTCTTCAGCTCCCTCTCCCCATGTGTATTTTTGGAAATCTTTGTGCCTCTGTGTGATTTGGCAATCAAAGTGTCTGAATTGAGAGTTTCCATTAAATGAAGCAAGCACTAAATGCCATGGCTACAAAGTTAGCAAATAGAAAATGCCTACACTGCAATGGAGCAAGGTTTGATGAATGAGAGGCCTCCTGCATTTGTTTTCCTAGATGGGCAGAAAACAGTTGCCACAAAACTAGTCCTCCACATGTTTCTCTTCTGCCTAACATGACCGCTAGGGCTGTGCATGGGAGGCTCTTTTAAAAGAAAGCTGGAATATTAATCATTGATGAATTCTTTCAGAGGAGGGGTGTGTGTGTGTGTGGTAAATTCACACACACACTGCCACCTTTCTGCCAAAAAGTGGATCAGAGAAACGCAGCATAGATAGTACACATATTCAAGCAAATATATGTATTGCTTTTTCATAGCCCCCCAGATCCACTCCATGGCTCCAACTTGGGGCCCCCCTGTAATAGGACTATTCGTCTGCCTCAGATGCAGTCCTGAATTAGTTCTAGGCAGGGGCGGAGGAAGACGCTTGGCTGCCCGGGGCGGCAAACCCGGGTGCGTGGTTACGCTGCGTGGCGTACAACGCATGCATCGGATGCACACTGCACATGTGTGCTGGGAGTGGTGCGCTGCCGGCGTGTGAGCCCCGGGTGGGGTGGGGCGGGGCAGCCTCGCTCCACGGCTTGCTCAGGGCCTGCCAGTGGTGTGCGGTACTCCTTAGTGGCGTGCTGCCGGTAGACGAGCCCTGGGCGGGCCGCGGAGCAGGTTTGCAAGCGGGCAGTGGGGCTCGGCTTGGGCGCTGCCCTCTCCAGGGTGGTACCCAGAGTGCCCTGCCCCCATCACCCCGCCCTCGCTACGCCACTGGTTCTAGGTCTTGGCTTAAAGTTTATTTGGGGGTGAGGAAGGTTATACTGTTGGGAGTGGGTCAGGGCAAGGAGAATTTGCAGGAGCGTTGATTTTGTTGGGTGCTCATTTCTAAGCAGCTTCTCTGCAGGAAGTCAATTGAAAAGTAGCAGCCTGCACCCTACAGGATCACTGCCTCTGCTCAACAGCTGTTGAGAGGAAGCATGAATTGGGCAGGGTTCACCTCAAGGGAAGAAGAGTTTGGATTTGATATCCTGCTTTATCACTACCCAAAGGAATCTCAAAGCGGCTAACATTCTCCTTTCCCTTCCTCCCCCACAACAAACACTCTGTGAGGTGAGTGAGGCTGAGAGACTTCAAAGAAGTGTCACCCAGCAGCTGCATGTGGAGGAGAGGAGACGCGAATCCGGTTCACCAGATTACGAGTCTACCACTCTTAACAGTGAACCACCCTGGCTGGGGGTTTGAGGGAAAACTTGGGCAGGCATGGCTAATGCAAAGGTGCAACTGAGGAGCTATTTATGTCTGTTTCACTCCAACTCTCCCTTCACCTCCTTGCAGTGCTGACCCTCCCTCCCTCTACACTATGTCCCCTTCAAAAGTAGTCACCGTTTCCAGAATTTGAGTGGGATGGGGCAGGGGCAGTTCACAACCCTAGGAGCCATTGATATCCTCGCTTCCACAAATTTAGACCCTCCTCCTTTAAAGCTACCCAAAAATAGCACGAAACAATAACCACTAACACTGTGAGTGACCCCGCCCACTGCATTTGCTTTGGAGCCTGATTCAATTTCCATTTAAGAGAAAAGGACTGAAAAACAGATATATGAAGAAGGCTGGGTTCAAATTCCCAAGAAGACCAAATGCCACCAAACTCTAGTATCCAAAGAACTTACAAAAGAGTGAGTTAGTGAGAGTGAGCTGCTAGTTTTTCACTTCCCCTCCCCACCAAACCCTGTGATTAGTGAGTTTGGATCACAAAACTAGAGCTGTCATTCTGCAAAGTGCAGTTCCACTCCCACCCCACCCACTCTGGCATTCTCCTTATGTGGTGGTGCTGTTTTGCAATACTTTGGAGACACACTGTCTGGAGTGGTTTGTGTTCCAGATTGATCCACGTTGTTGCATAGAGTCCAAATTGCTGCAAATCTCCCTCTCTGTCCAGGGACATCGATCAGGGTGACCCTGGCTGATACTGTGCAAAAAGTGGACCCCCCAAAAAAATCCAGGAATGGAATACATCAGGGCTGGGGAACATTATCAAGATCTCCCTCATGGGCCAAATTTGACAGGTTAGTGTGGCCTGTCAATTATGTGATGACATTATGTGGTTGACAGACAGGTGTCCCCACCCACCTGTCAAAATCCCTTGCAGGGTTCCCAAACACTTCCTGATGCTGTGGGAGGAGAGAAAAACAAGTTCTTCCTGGTGATTTGCCCAGCAGCAGTAGGAGCCTGGGAACCCTGCTGGCTTTCCTCCTCTCTCTTTCAGTGGTGGTGGCAGCAGCAGAAAGGGTGGGGTGAAGCTTATTTTTCTCCTTCAGGGATGAAAGTTTTGTCCCCCACCTCAACCAGCCAACAGCAATGGAAGGAAGGCAGTGGCTGCTGCTGCTGCTGTTGTGTGAAGCCTTTGCTGGCCTGTGGGCTTACATTTCCACCTGTCTCTTATAAGTCAAATCTTGCTACAGTCTCAAAGAAGGAAAAAGAGACTCCCAAAGGCTTCCCCCAGTCTTTGCTTGTCCCCCACCCCACCCTGCTTTGAGACCACAGTGAGATTGGCTTTAAGGGAAGGGGAAGAGAAGAGAAGTGTTCTCCCTTCTAAGATTGCTCACACTGCAGTTGCCAAGATGAAGTGGAAAACTCCCAAATGCTCCCAAACTCTTTTAAGACCCTGATCTGTTGTTTTAATTTCCACTCATTAGCTTATTAAATCCTTCTGCCTAGGCTGTGTGATCCTGTTCCCATGACATCAGCTGATAGACAGGTGAGTGAAATATACTCGGAGTCAAGTGTGAATTTCATGCTCTTTATTCAGCTCATAATAGTGAGGAATGCAGTTCCCCCAAAACGTTTGCTTTATATACACTATTTACACAATGGGCCCCACGTGATTGGCTAATTCTGGGATACTCCTGTATGCCAATCGGAATGTGGAATCAATCTCAATCCTATTGTTGTGGGACCAGTCAGACTGCTGCAATCTCAATCCTATTGTTCTAGGACCAATCAGACTGCTGCAGTTTGGATCCTATTCAACTCAGTACATAACACCGAGCATGGTTTGAAGAAGGGGTGAGTGAAGAACTACATTGGGAACAAGCAGGGGAATAAAGATTTATGTTTGGATCTGCTGCCCCTGTGGATTCTTCCACCTGAGGTGTTTGCCTCACCTTGCCTCATGGGTGGGCCAGCCCTGAGTGGGTGCCTCAAAGCATAACACTTTATAAAAGAGCATCATGAGAGTCTTGGACATTTTCGAGAAATCACAGCAATTGCACTCATACCAAGAAGCTGCTATTTTCTCTGTGGTGACAGAGCCTGAACAAACTTGGGTCTCTCAGACAGGGGGGAAAAGAAATCTGATTGGTTTCAGCACATTGGTGGGGAGGAATCACAAGACCCTGTCATCAACCTGGTGGGATAAGCCCATCCTGCATCCAGCCAGGCGGCTAAATGTTCAGCAACACATTTTGGAGCACCTTGTTCATAAATTAAGAAGTCACCCTTACATGTCATTTGCTTCAAGATTTTCACCTGGATTTTCTTGCTGCAACTGCAAACCGTTCAGCTTGTTCGCATAAATACTCAAGTTCATTGGATAGCAAATTAAGTACTACGTTCACTTATTATATTGCAACACAAGATGACCATTTCTTTCTAGGACAGGGATACATCCTATACTGTCCCCGTTTGAGTCAAACTCACATGACACCACATCAGTCCAGTCCTGCATGTGAGTGGCCAGTTTGTGATTTCATGGTCCATTATGCTCTCTATTCAAGCAAGGAACAGGGACAGAATGAACTCTGAGGTCCTTGAGCAGCCATCTTGCAAATGAAATAAAAGGAAGCGGCTTGTCCATCCAATTGGAAGTGAAAGGAGATCAGCACCCCTTCCTCTGTATCCTGGAGCTCCACTGTGGTGAGCAGGACCCTCCCAATTCCAAGATGCTTCCCAAAGTTCACATCATTCTCCTGGCTTTCTATGTTGTCATCTACTTTCAACTTGGAGGTTAGTTCTGTGCATCAAGAAAACCAGGGGCATTGCAAAGTCGTGTTGTTGTTGTTTTTGGTATGTATTTAGGCTAAGATTTCTCTCATTTAGGGTTCCTGTGCTGCCAGCCATGTAGAGAATATGCAGTGAAAATAGCTACCAAATAAAAGTTTTGTTTTTTGTTCATTCTCACTCAAAGCTCAACACTTTTATTACAATAGTGGGGAGCCAGTGTGGTGTAGTGGTTAAGAGCGGTAGACTTGTAATCTGGGGAACCAGGTTCGCGTCTCCGCTCCTCCACATGCAGCTGCTGGGTGACCTTGGGCTAGTCCCACTTCTTTGAAGTCTCTCAGCCCCACTCACCTCACAGAGTGTTTGTTGTGGGGGAGGAAGGGAAAGGAGAATGTTAGCCGCTTTGAGACTCCTTTGGGTAGTGATAAAGCAGGATATCAAATCCAAACTCTTCTTCTTCTTCTTCTTCTTCTTTTCTTTTTTTCATTCTTGTTTTTTTCTTTTTTCTTTTTTTTCTTTTTGACCAGATGCCCTGAAATGTGATTTATACAACTCAAGTACTTGGGATGGAGTTACTAGAAGCTGTGAAGCCAAAGAAACAGAGACTTGTCTTGTCCATACAATGACGTACCCAGGTAAGTGTGGAAGGGTCTCAAAATTCACCTTTTACCTGCATTCTTAGTCTTCTTTTTAAAAAAAAAACCCAAACCCAGCCAGCTTCTGAGATGCTCTGTGTTCTCTATGCTTTAGTCCAGAACTTTTTTTCAGCTGGACCCCTCTCAGGTAGGTACCATTGCCATTATAAGAGAACAAGGAAGGCGTTCATGGTGAGTTCCAGCACTACTTTTTCCAGAGAAATAGCACTGCTTCAGTCCATAATCTGGCTCTTGAGCCGCTGTGTATAAAATGAAGCTCAGTGTTTCCCATTCACCATAAGGGCAAATATAATAATGGTTATAACTTTTTCCCTCTTTTTCCTAAAGTGGATGCAGTTTGGAGGGGCAAGAGCCCCACTAGAGTGAATTAGGACTTGCAAGGTGTTGGGATCCAGAGGTTTGCTTGCAGGACACCTTTGAAAAGTCTATAAGCTTTTCCTTCTCTCCCAATTTTGAAATGGTAGATGCAGTAGTTTGGGTAGCTGCAATAGGCTGTACCATTTTGCGGCTGGGGAAAAGGGGGTGGTGCAAAAGGAGCATAAATCTCCAGGGAAGATGGTGGTGGAGACAATATCTTCAACATTAACCATATCACCCCAAGGCTAATTGGTGGGGCTGGTTCCTTCTCCCACTCCTAGATTTTTTTTCCAATATACAATGCAGATCTCTACGTTGAATTGCATAGGGGAAGACATAGATCTAAATGAAAAATACAAAACATTTTTGTGACCTACAGCTGAGTTATCATTGCACTCTCAGTTGTGCAACGCTGAATTTTCCTTTCTTTATCACATCTATAAAATGGGAGTACTGTAAGTGTCACCTACTGTTTTGAGGATAAAAAGGGTTGTATGGAATGTGTTTTGAACTATAAGTAACTATATGAAGTATAAATGACAATCAGGGAATGGAAACTTTAATGCCTGTACTCTTTTTCTGTTTCCACTGATTCTACCCACTACCCTCATAGATGAGAAACCTGTATGGAGAGTGGCCTACTGCGCTGAAAAGGAATTTGCCAGGTGTGACAGCACCTTTGAGGCGCCATCTCCTATCAATGAAAATGATAAGTTCATTATGAGATATGTCTGCTGCGATGATACAGATTTCTGCAACAGGGACTTATAGACAGGTATGGATGTCATCTGAAGACCCCCGACAAATGCATATGGTCTGCTCCTTTTGGTTGTCTCCTTTTTCAGCCTGGGATGTGGCCTGGCTCCTTAAAACAGACACACCTGTTATCAACTTCTCTTCACTTCATTCCAAGTGGAGCTGCATGGAGGAAAGTTTCTATTGTATATAACAGATGATCATAGATTCCTGTTACATCCACTGACCACCTGCAAATTGCTAATGATCTTGGAGGGCAACCTAATGATTTGTCTGTTGTAGCAATTGTGCTAGATGTTGCAGAGTTTTCACGTTTATACATATTGCTTCTTTTTATTACATTGTATTCTATTACTAGGGGCTGCCTGCCCTCCTCAATTTACTCACCAATCCCACCTACAAATCACCCAGTTTGTCTCACAGTTTGCCTAAAGCCCTCCCTTTGCACCCTACCAAACCCCCTTCTCCCCATTTGCATCTTGCCAACCCCCTCTCTTCTTTTTGCACCTCAACTTTGCTTTTCCATATAATAAACCAGCCTTTTCCTACTTCCTGGTATGACAAGTTCTTTATTGGGGATAAGGGTATAGGTAAAGGTAAAGGGACCCCTGATTGTTAGGTTCAGTTGCAGACAACACTGGGGTTGCGGCGCTCATCTCGCTTTACTGGCCGAGAGAGCCGGCGTACAGCTTCTAGGTCATGTTATTTCCAGATTTTGGAAATGTGATTTCTGGAATGAAACTGAGTTGTCTATCAAGCATTGCCGCAACGTTCAAAACCTGTAGTTCATTGCCTCTCATCTCCCCGCTTCCCTGTGCCATAGAGGCATTTGAGGATATTGATATAACACAAAAGGCCACATTAAAGTGATTGCATGTATGATGGGGTCAATACAAGTTTTCTCCAGTGCTTCACAAATACACAAGGCCTGCAACTACGGAGCAGGAAGGCACTGCAGATGTAGAATTTGGCTGTACCTGTACATATTTAGGTGTGCAATAATTTATTTTTTGAAATCATCACAGTTCTCCATATGACCACGCACTGTAGAATTGTTAAATTGGGGATAATGCTGGCTGAATGGATGCAAAATGTTAACTATTTAATGCCCTTTATGATTAGATAATGTGCGGTGAAGTTATTGAATGGGTCTGGAACCCAAGCTTTACAAGGAGCATTTGAAGGAGCTTGGTAGGTTTAGCCTGGAAAAGTCGGGACTGAGATGAGATATGATAGGCATCTTCAAATGTCTTAAGAGATGTCACATGGAAATGGGAACGAGCTTGTTTTCTCCTGCTCTGGAGGGTAGGATTCAAACCAATCGCTTCAAGTTATACAAAAAGAGACTCTGACTAAATATCAGGAAAAACCTTCTGATAGTAAGAGCTGTTCCACAGTGGAATGGTCTCCCTTGGGAGGTTGGGGACTCTCTTTCCTTGGAGATTTTTAAGAAGAAGTTGGATGGCCATCTGTCATGGATGCTTTAGCTGAGATGCCTGCATTACAGGAGGTTGGACCTTCCAACTCTATGATTCTATGATTCATAAGCAATGTGACTTTTACAACACAAGTTAAAGGTCTTTGAACAAGGTTAAAATAAAATAAAAAGCTAAAGGACCCCATGATGGTTAAGTCCAGTCAAATGCGACTATGAGGTTCATCTTGCATTCATCTTGCATTCAGGCTGAGGAAGCCAGCTTTTTCCACAGACAGCTTTCTGGGTCATGTGGCGAGCATGACTAAACCACTTCTGATGCAACGGAACACTGTGATGGAAACCAGAGCACACAGAAACATCGTTAACATTCCCACCGACCACCGCAGTAGCTATTTATCTACCTGCACTGGTGTCCTTTCTAACTGCTAGGCTGGCAGGAGCTGGGACAGAGCAATGGGAGCTCACCCCATCATAGGGATTTAAACCATTGACCTTCTGATTGCCAAGCCCAAGTGGCTCAGTGGTTTAGACCACAGTGCCACCCATGTCCCTATGTGGCACTCACTGGGACTGGGACATTGTGGGTCAAGGTTGGAGTGAGATCTCAGTTGCTGTTGCAGCCTGGAAGTGCATGACCACCCTCAGGCGTCACCAACAGCTCCTTGACCTCCCTGCCTCCTTGCCCCAAACCATCTCCTCCCCAGCAGCTGCAGTGCTGCCACCACCAGCAGGGTGCTTCCCTTATGTGCTACTGCTGGTGCAAGCATTACCACTGCATGCATTACTACAAGCAGGCTTTTTGCCTGGGCAGTATGCACATAAATCTATCAGCACATGCACTATGGCACTGGTTCACAAACTTGTTTTGGGACATCCCTGCCCTTGGTACCATAAACTCATCAGCAATGTCCTCATCTCTTTAAAAAGCATCATTCAGAACAGCACAATCATGTGCAGAAGATAAAATAGCACAATACAATTCAGACACTAAACATTTATTGCGCATTTTTTCAAAATCCTTTTAAAACTATTTAGTTTATGCAACAGAATGGATGAACTTGATGGCAGCTTTTCAAAGTCTGAAAGTCATGTACATCACTAACACCCCCCTGCTGCCCCCTTGCCTCTTTGTGCCCCCTAAGTAAGACGATGCCTTCAAAACCACCCCTGAAGTTTCCTCATGGTTTCCTATGTATTGAAATGAGGGTGTGAATTGACCATGACTTTTTCTCTTGGGGTTACTATTGTCCCCTTTCTCGTTTTTAACTGTTTTTGTCTATGATACCTTGAGTGAACAGCCTTCTTTCAGCCCTGGGAGAGGGAACATATCTTCATGTGGAAGGCAGAGAAAAGCACAGATAACAAGGAGCAGGATCGGAACCACAGGGGACATATTGGAATCAGGAGAGTTCTGTGCACCACAGTAAAGCTCTAGGCTCTTCAAAGGAGGAACAATGATTTCCACTCCCTCCCAACAAAACGGGACAACCTGCTTCTTCTCTCCCCTTACTGGCATGTATACAAAAGCATTCTGTCCCCATTAACTGTGGACATAGAGAATTCAGTGGGCATTGACTGGAAAGAACACGAACACACAGTGTAACACTGAAGTGAGGAGATGACGACACGGTTTTGTACATTCTAAGACAAGATGTGAACCTTAACAGGACTATCCTTGGAGATTTACAATTATCTGAAATCTGTGATGTGATTCTCCAACCAAATAAATAGCTTCTCTTCCACCTTGGGGAGTTTCATGCTAAATTGGGTGACTGCATCTTCAGAGGTGTTCAAATTACTGTAGTTTGGAACAGTCTAGTCTGCCATCTTGATCCAAAATGGCATTCAACGCTTTCCAAATGTAGACAAAAACAGCTCCTACGTTTCAGGAATCAGTATGGCAGATATCTTCACAAAGTCTTCATGGAAGATAGTGGTACTTCCTCCCATTATATATCTGACAGGTGCCTTTTCTATTGTCTTTTTAGCACCTACTCAAAACATTCTACTTTGAATTAGCCTTCTTAGTGGATATCTTTATCCAAGTTGATATCAGTATTTCATCTGGAGTGAATTTATGCATGTTCTCTCTCTTCCCCCCTGCCTAAGAAGCACTATCTGACTTTTCTCCCTGATCTGGGCTGATCCAGGGAACTCTCAACCAGGATCTGGTTCCCAAAGTCAATTGCAAGCAGGGCTAACATTTAACAAGGGCTTTTTAAACCCTGTATGGTGGGAAGACACATTGCCACAGGGGCAATAACCCATGGGGAAAGACCTATTGACTCTGCTAGCTCAGTTGATAGAACATGGAATTCTTAATTTCAGGGTCCTGGAGGCGAACTCCACATTGGGCAAGGGATTCCTGCACTGCAGGGGGTTGGACCAGATGGTCCATGTAGTTCCCTTCAACTCTACAATTTTAAGATTCTTTGACCCCTGGGGTTAGCCCAACATTAGTTTTGTATCAGATTGTTTTACAACCAGAGCAGTATTGAAAGGTTCAGCTCACCATCTTGATATAAAATGGTGTCCAATGGTATCCAATTATAGAACAAAACCCCTTCCTTAGTTCCAGGAATCCCCATGCCAAATTGGGCAATGAAATCTTCTGTGAGGTCCCAACCAGTGTAGTCTGGTATTGTTTGGTCTACCCTCTTGACACTGCAAGATGAAGCAATTTGAAATGGTAAATTTGCATGGGATGCAACATGGGAAGCAATTGATAAATGAAACAATAACGAGATAAATAAAGTTGTGGAAAGGGAATGAAATTTCAGAGATTGCAATACTCGATAGTTAACTTTTATAAATATTAGTAAGAGACATTTTCCCTTTGAAAACAATGATAAACATAACCCTTGCTGGCTGCCCATTTCATGACTGTGAACAGCAAGAGATGAAGTATTTGGTAGACCCAAGAGCAGTGCAATGTTTTTCTCTCGTTTAACAGATGTTGCAGCATCATACATTTAAAGAACTCCTACATCACTTAAACAGCCATGTCCTCCCCCAAGAACTGTAGTTACTTAAGGGTGTTGACCTCACAGTGCTACAATTCCCAGCACTCTTAACTAGAAACAGTTTCCAGGATTCTCCATTTCACAGTAGTATAAGAGTGCTGTCAATGTATGCCAGATATCTGAACATAGGAAAAAACCATTCTGCAACCACAGGTCTTTCAAAGTTGGCCTCGCTAGCTGTTTTTGATTCCTTCTATGGTATTGTATAGGCTACTGAAGGTATTTGCTTGAATGCTTCCTGGCTTCCTGGCTTAGCAACTGGTGACTACAGTCTTAATCACTGATCTGTACATATGTTGATGGCTTCATGCCTCACTGGAATGTGATCATTACAATGTGCAATTTTTATTTTGCAAGCCATTTCCCATGGGACCCTCTATCTCTGATAGGGATGGAGTGTACTTAAGGGTATCTGGGCAAGCACATCATCAAATGCATAAAAGGAAGTTGCTTGTCCGCCCCAGTAGAAGTGAGTGGAGATCACCATTGCCTCCTTTGTAACCAAGAGCTCTGCTGTTGTGACTGCAAGATGTCCCTCATGGTTCAAATGCTGCTCCTTGGTATCTGTGTTAGCCTCTGCCTTCCTGTTGGAGGTGAGTTCCTTACCGCAATACTGGGACATAGTTTTCCAAATGGAAGCAATACACCTCTGGGCACCAGTTGTTGGCAATCACAAGTGAAGAGAGTGCTGTGGAGCTCAGGTCCTACTTGTGGGCATCTGGTCAGGCACTGTGAGAAGAGGATGCTGAACTCAATGGGCCACTGGCCTGATCCAGCAGAGCTCTTCTGAGGTTCTTCTACATAGACTACACTTGAGGTTCAAGGTTGGTATCTTGGAGTCTGAGAGGGACTCCATAGCAGTTTGTACCTCCACAGTCAGAGGCAATATATCTCCAAATACCAGGGGATTCATAAGTGGCTGAAGTGCTATTTAGCTCACAAGCTACTTGTGAAATTCCCAAAGGGATCTGTTGGGCCTCTGTGAGAACAGGGTGTTGGACCAGCCTGAACTAACAGGGTCTTCTTGTGTTCTTATGCATTGATCACACATTTACTGTCACCTGTGTTCAAGACTGTTATTCTTATAACCTTGATATTCTCTCTTTTGATGCAGATGCAGTGAAATGCCGACTTTGCATGTCCCCATCTGAAGGAGCTCCATGTGTCCCCCCTTCAGGTACATGTGAAGCAGACCCTAAAACACGAGGGTGCCATATCTACAAAGTGACCAGAGGTAAGAGAAATACATTTTGCTATTGCATATAATTATGAAGGGTGGTATATAACAGAAATACCTTTATAAGGAAATGTATGTTGCTATACTAACATGGCAGTTAGGGACACGATTCTGGCCATGAAAATTTCATCAATATGACTTGCTGCATAAATTCCATATTATTATAGTCCTTTCTCCTTTTTGAAGTTTTGTTTCCTGTGGTGGAAACCATAAGTCCCCCTGAAACAGTATATCTAAGGTCCTGTATCCCGGAAGAGAAAAGATGGAGAAAAGGTGAAGCTCCCAATTTGTTGGACTACAGTTCCCACTGGCCTTTGCAATTGACCAAGCTGGCTGGGGTTGGTGGGAGCTGGAGCCCACAACAAATTGGCCATTCCTAAACTGATCAATGATCCATTATTGGGCACTAGCTAGGAGCAACTCCTGAGTGTCCTTCAGATCACCCCCTACCTGATCTATTTTAACGGGAGACCTTCTGTATGAAAGCCATTTTCTCTGCATGCTTGTTCATCATACCAGTGTGGAGTGTGTTTTTCCACCCTAGGAAAAAAAGTCCCGGAGCACAGCCCTGTCCCTCCTGCTCATAGCTGCCAACTTTTCCTTTTTTTGTGGAAAAATCCCCTTATTCCAGCACCGTTTCCCACTGCAAAAAAGGGAAGGTTGACAGCTATGCTCCTGCTTATGTGCACAGGCTAGAGAGGCAGAGCTGCTCCATGGATGGGCAGAGCAGATGTGCAGGGAAGAAGCCTCCCTGCATGACAGCTCTGCAAGCCACAACTGTCCCTCCTGCATGCAGCCTTGCCTTTCTGGCTGGCGCATGCGAGCCACAGGGACAGGGCGGCTTGCAGAATGACGCACAGTGTGGCTTCTTCCTGCACATCAGCTGTTAGCCGGGAAGCTGAAGAGCTTCATCAAAGCCCTGCTGTGCCTCCAGCTCATGAGAAAACCCTTTTCAGAGCCTATAGAGGATGTCCCCTTTGCGCTACAGAGTCTTCTGCTGAGCCAGAGGTGCATTGGGCCAAGAGGTGTTACAGCTGAAAAAAGCCCTGCCAGTGTGCCAGCTGGTTCCCAACTGTGGCACAAGCTGGATCCTGTGATTAGCATGGCTGGTAGTTTCACCACACTCACAAGTGGGGGGGACGAAGACCCAGGAGACGACTTCATTTGTTGTACCCTGTAGATCATGGTATTATGTCATGAGTGAGGTGTAGTAGCCTTCTGTGTCCTGATTGCAAAAAACATAAATGTCTTCTCCTTTTCTCTCTCTACTTTCATTCTGCCTGTCACACTAATAGATGGGAAAGTTCAGCAGAAAAGTCTAGGCTGCAAGCCTAAGAAACCTGTATATTGTAATGTCGACACCGAACAAGGTGGAGATCGTGTCCAACATATCTGCTGTGATGATAAAGACTTCTGCAATGAGCATCTGTAGCCAGGAGCTGAAAACAACCTGAAGAATGACTGCAAATTGAAGCATGTATAGGATCTTCTGCTTATGGTCACCTTTTTCTATATTCTCTCCATGTGTTTATTTGATTCAGAGTTTTCAATGTGTTGTTGTTTTTAATTAAAGGCTACTGCTATGCACAAATACAGCTAGGAGCAAGATGATGATGATTATCTATATCTATCTATCTATCTATCTATCTATCTATCTATCTATCATCATCGATCGATCTATCATCTATCTACCCTGCATCCATGCCATAGTGGCTTTTAAGTGCTTTATAATCATCAGATCCATAGCTGTCAACTTTTCCCTTTTTTAAGGGAAATTCCCTTATTCCGAATAGGATTCCTCACAAGAAAAGGGAAAAGTTGACAGCTATAATCAGATCTATGATGAGATCCAAATGTAATTAAAATATACAATAAAACAATTTCATCAAAACAACAAAAATATTCATGTTATTTCCAGATTTTGGAGATGTGATATTTGGAGTGAAATTGAGTCGTCTATCAAGCATTGCCACAACTTTCACAATCTATACTTCATTTGCCTTCCTGTCTCCCTGCTTCCCTCTGCTATAGATGCATGTCAGGATATTGATATAACACAAAAGGCCACGTTAATGTAATTGCATGTACAATGGGGTCTATACAATTTTTCTCCAGTGCTTCACAAATGCACAAGGCCTGCAACTGTGGAGCAGGAAGGCACTGCAGAGGTAGATTTTGGCTGTATCCGTACATATTTAGGTGTACAATAATCTATTCTTTGAAGTCATTGCAGTTCTCCATACGACCATGCACTGCAGAATCCTTAAATTAGGGATAATGCTGGCTGAATCCATTCAAAAATATTAACTATTTGGTGCCGTTTAAGATTAGATTATTACTGAATGGGTCTGGAACCCAAGCTTTACGAAGAGCGTTTGAAGGAGCTTGGTAGGTTTAGCCTGGAAAAGAGGAGAATGAGACGAAATGTGATAGCCATCTTCAAATGTCTTAAGAGATGTCACATGGAAATGGGAACGAGCTTGTTTTCTCCTGCTCTGGAGGGTAGGATTCAAACCAATGGCTTCAAGTTATAAGAAAAAAGACTCTGACTAAACACCAGGGGAAAACCTTCTGGTGGTAAGAGCAGTTCGACAGTGGAATGGTCTCCCTCTCTGATTATATAAGTAATGCAACTTTTACAACACACGAGAAAGGTCTTTGGATCATGCATGTGGCACTCACTGGGACTGGGACATGGTGGATCAAGGTGGCAGTGTGCTTGGGGGAGCACTCAGTAACTGTTGCAGCTTGGCAGTGCATGAGCACCCTCAGGGGTCATCACCAGCTTCTTGACCTCCCTGCCTCCTTGCCCCAAACCATCTCCTCCCCAGCAGCTGCAGTGCTGCCACCACCAGCAGGGTGCTTCCCTTATGTGCTAGTGCTGATGCAAGCATTACCACTGCATGCATTACTACAGGCAGACTTTTTGCCTGGGCAGCATGCACATAAATCCATCAGCACATGCACTATGGCACTGGTTCACAAACTTGTTTGGGGCCATCCCCACCCTTGGTTTCATAAACTCATCCGCAATGTCCCCATCCCGTTAAAACACATTGTTCAGAACAGCACCACCCACCAAGGAAGATAATAGCACCATACAGTTTACGTCACTAATAATTAATTGCACTTTCCCCCCTCAAAATCCAATAAAAACTATTTAGTTCAGTTAATTCAACAAAATGGACGAACTTGATGACAGCTTTTCCAAGTCTGAAAGTCATTTACACCTCCAGCACACACACACACCCCCCCCCCGCTGGCCCCTTGCCTCTTTGTGCCCCCTAAGTAAGACCACGCTTTCAGAACCATGCCTGAAGTTTCCTCATGGTTTCCTATGTATTGAAATGGTGGTGTGAATTGACCCTCACATTGTCTCTTGGAGTTATTGTTGTCTCTCTTTTTTAAATGCTTTTGCCTATGATACCTTGAGTGAACATCCTTCTTTCAGCCCTGGGAGAAGGAACTTACCTTCATGTGGAAGACAGAGAAAAGCACAGATAACAAGGAGCAGGATCGGAACCAAGGGGGACATATTGGAATCAGGAGGGTTCTGTGTGCCACAGTAAAGCTCTAGGTTCTTCAAAGGAGGAACAATGATTTCCACTCCCTCCCGCCAAGATGGGACAACTTGCTTGCTTTATCCCCTTACTGGCATGTGTACAGAAGAATTCTGTCCCCATTAACTGCATAAATAGAGAGTCCAGTGGACAGTAACTTGAAAGAAAATGAACCCACAGTGTAACACTGAAGTGGGGGGTGGCTGTTTTGTATGAGCTATATCTGAGTCTATTCCACCCATGACCATCTCTTCAACAATAGCATTGTGGACACACTTCAGGTAAATGATCAGTGGTACAAAATTTGATTTAAAAGCTTGCTTGAGGGAAATAAGAAATCCATACAGTAGCAGTAGTTGCCAGCATCATGCCCTCCGGGTGTTTGGATGCCTTGTGTTTTCTTACTTTCAGAATGGGGGCAGGGAGCAAGGTTGCTAACAAATTATATGGGATTGTTACTTGTATTTTCCTTACTAATAGATGTTTATGCTTGTGTGTCCCCTGGTCAGGTTAACGAGGCTTCTCACAGGAGGAGTTTGCACCGTTTCTAGCGCTGAGGTTCTCCCTCTTGCTCCGCTGCTGTTAACAGCTGCCACAGCTTCTCCGAAGACAGTGGAAACCCCTTAGTGCACTGCTTGTCATGTTCGAAGCTCAGAACCCTTTCCCTGAGCTTTTTAGGGTGTTGAGTTGCCCCCGCTTCCCTCTTTCAACTCCTCCTCTGAGTGAGCTGTCTCGGCCTTGAATCTGGACGACTCTCTGAACACAGCTGTGATGGATCCCGAAGTCAAGACATTCCTCTTTCAATAAGCAGGGCGAGCCAACCCATGAGGCAAGCTGAGGTGACTGCCTGAGGAAGCTGGATCTCCAGTGCAGGCAATGCCAATGTCAATCTTTAGGGGGAATGCCTCAGGTGTCAAAATGTCTTGGGCCAGCCCTGTCAACAAGCCTACTAAATGGATATGTTGATTTGGATTTAGTTTATGTATGTGTTGTTGCTACACACACACACACACACACCCAAGCAACCAGTTCCAATTGTTGCTTGGTAAATCTAAAAAAACCAAAAAAATATTGATATTTTAAGAACTCCTACATCCTATCTCTGATAGGGATGGAGTGTACTTAAGGGTATCTGGGCAAGCACATCATCAAATGGATAAAAGGAAGTTGCTTGTCCGCCCCAGTAGAAGTGAGTGGAGATCACCATTGCCTCCTTTGTAACCAAGAGCTCTGCTGTTGTGACTGCAAGATGTCCCTCATGGTTCAAATGCTGCTCCTTGGTATCTGTGTTAGCCTCTGCCTTCCTCCTGGAGGTAAGTTCCTTTCCCCAGTGCTGGGAGAAGGTTTTTCAGATGGAAGCAATAAACCTTTGATTACCAGTTGTTGGCAATCACAAGTGAAGAAAGTGCTGTGGAGCTCAGGTCCTACTTGTGGACATCTGGTCAGGCACTGTGAGAAGAGGATACTGAACTCGATGGGCCACTCTCTTGATCCAGCAGAGCTCTTTGTAGGTTCTTTTACACTTGAGGTTCTTGGAGTCTGAGAGGGACTCTATAGCATCTTCTACACCCACAGTCAGAGGCAATATGTCTCCAAATAACAGGGGGTTCACAAGTGGCTGAAGTGCTATTGAGCTCACGTGCTATTTGTGAACTTCCCTAAGGGATCTGTTGGGCCTCTGTGAGAACAGGATGCTGGACCAGCTGGGCCATTGGCCTGAACTAACAGGCCCTTCTTGTGTTCTTGTAGATTTATTACCCACCTATTATCACCTGAGTTTCAAGACTGGTATTCTGATAACCTTGAGGTTCTCCCTTTTGATGCAGATGCAGTGCTATGTCGACTTTGCATGGCCCCATTTGTAGCAAGTCCATGTGTCCCTGATCATACATGCGAAGCAGACCCTGAATTTCAAATGTGCCATGTCTCCAAGTTGACCAGTGGTAAGAGACCTACCATATTTTTCCATGTATTGGGTGCCCCAATGTATAGGACGCCCCCTATTTTTGAGGAGTCCAAATTAAGAAAATGGGGGGAAATTGCCCTGACTTGTTGAGCTTTTTTTTTGGGGGGGGGAGGATTGTCCAAAGGCTAACAGCTGAGCCCCTCTAACATGCCGCCTATCAGCTGTTCCCTCGCCAGCAATCACTGAGCTTTCTTTGAGGAGGGGGCAGAGTTGAGCTTTTTTTTGGGGGGGGGGTGAAGCTTTTTGTTTCAATTACTTTTAGCACTTTTTGCCATTCCTGTGGGGCATTCTTAGTCTGCTTGCCTCCTCACACTCAGCTGGCCCTACAGCTGGGAGGGAGGCTGAAGGCAGTCTGTTTCCAGGCAGAGGCTGCACTCTCTCTCCCTTCTGCTCTCCCTCAGGCAGCATCCCACCCCACAGCCAGCGCTCAGTGCAGCAGGAAGGATAGCAAGCCATCTCTCTCTCTCTCTCTCTCTCTGTCGCGGTCACTCTTTCAGACCTGACCTGAGCAGCACCCCCGGACGTTTAACGGTCTATTGGTGACTACCCATACGACATGTGGTATATCCGCTGCCACCAGCCAGTCTTCACACTGGCAATGAATACTCACTTCAGATTTGAATTGTGGTAGAAAATAAACATAAGTTTCTTTATTGTTGGTACAAAGCGTAATGGTTTCATATGAACGGGTAAAACGTTTTAAGATAACCGAATGGTTCTTCAGGTAAGTATATTCCAACTCTCTACCTAGTATTTCGATAACTATCCCTAATGCCTCCTACTATTTATTCAATCCGCTCTAGCTCTACTGTCCTCATTTCCTCTATCTCTCTAACCGCCTCCCTTCCACTCTCCAACTGCCTCCCTTCTACTCTCCAACCGCCTCCCTTCCACTCTCCAACCGCCTCCCTTCTACTCTCTCCCTTGCATACTGCCTGGAGAGCTCCCATTGGTCAATCTCCTCCCTGCCAAGTTAACCCTTGGAGAACCTTTAGGGGTGAAACGCCTCTCTCTCTCTCTCTCTCTCTCTCTCTCTCCTCTCTCTCTCTCTCTCTCTCTCCCTCTCCCTCTCCCTCTCCCTCTCCCTCTCCCTCTCCCTCTCCCTCTCCCTCTCCCTCTCCCTCTCCCCTCTTGCTTTCCCTCAAGCAGCATCCCACCCCACAGCCAGCACTCAGGGCAGCACACACACACACACACACACACACACCCTCCTTCCCTCGCGCTCTCCCTCAGGAAGCATACCGCTCATGTTGGCCTTGGCGATCAAAGATCTCTCACCCCTCATCCCACTCAGCCTGCCCTTCAACTGCAGTGCCGCTCACAACAAGCTGGGCAGAGACTCCTTCAGCCTTCACCCTCCCTCCCAGGGTGGACAGAGAGGGAGGAGGCAAGCAGACTAGGGAGGCCCCCAGCTTGCCACCGACTGCAAGATCATGTATGGCGGAACGTTCCATATTTATTTATATATTTTATTGCTACATTCTGTGTATAAGACGACCCACGTTTTTAAACTTCAAAATTTATTTTTTGGGGGTGAAGCTTGTCTTAAACACGGGAAAAGACAGTACATTTCCCCATTGTATATAATTATGAAGGGTGGTATAATATATCACAGAAATACCTTTATAAGGAAACGTATGTTACTATACTAACATGGCAATCAGGGACATGATTCTGGCCATGAAAATTTCATCAATATGACTTACTGCAGAAATTCCATATTATTACAGTCCTTTCTTTTTTGAAGTTTTGTTTCCTGTGGTGGAAACCGTAAAACCCCCTGCAACAGTATGTCCAAATTCCAGAATGCATTCATGGCCTAAAGCAGCCATGGAGAATAGGTGAAGCTCAGTATTTGTTGGACTACAGTTCCCATTGGTCTTTGCAATTGACCAAGCTGGCTGGGGCTGGTGGGAGCTGGAGTCCACAACAAGTTGGCCAGTGCCCAATAATGGAACATTGCTCAATTTTGTGTCTATCCTTGAGGATAGACACAAAACTGAGCAATGATCCATTATTGAGCACTAGCTAGGAGCAACTTCTGAGTGTCCCTCAGATCACCCTCTACCAGATCTGTTTTAACTGAAGACCTTCCGTACCCAAACAATTTGCTCTGCATGTTTCTTCATCATAACCAGTGTGCAATGCATTTTTTTTCCTAGAAAAAAAGTCTGGGAACACAGCCCTGTCCCCTCTGCTTACATGCACAAGCTAGAGAGGCAGGGCTGCTCCATGGCTGGGCAGAGCAGATGTGCAGGGAAGAAGCCTCCCTGCATGACAGCTCTGCAAGCCGCAAAAGTCCCACCTGCATGCAGCCTTGCCTCTCTGGCTGGCACATGCGAGCCACAGGGACAGGGCGGCTTGCAGAATGACGCACAGTGTGGCTTCTTCCTGCACATCAGCTGTTAGCTGGGAGGCTGAAGAGCCTCATCAAAGCCCTGCTGTGCCTCCAGCTCATGAGAAAACCCTTTTCAGAGCCCATAGAGGATGTCCACTTTGCGCTACGGGGAGATTCTTCTGCTGAGCCAGAGGTGCATTGGGCCGAGAGGTGTTACAGCTGAAAAAAGCCCTGCCAGTGTGCCAGCTGGTTCCCAACTGTGGCACAACCTGGATCCTGTGATTAGCATGGCTGGTAGCTTCACCACACTCACAAGTGGGGGGGGCGAAGACCCAGGAGACAACTTCATTTGTTGTAGCCTGTAGATAATAGCATTATATCGTGAGTGAGGTGTAGTAGCCTCTGTGTCCAGGTGGCAAAAACGTAAATGTCTTGTTTTCTCTCTCTACTTTCATTCTGCATGCCACCATAATAGATGATGGGACACTTCTGCAGAAAAGTATGGGCTGCAAGAATAGGACATCTGCCCATTGTACCGAACCCACCGTTATTGAAGGAGTCAATCTACAACATATCTGCTGTGATGATCGAGATTTCTGCAATGAGGATTTGTAGAGGGGAGCTGAAAGCAACCTGAAGAATGATTGCAAATTGAAGCATGTATAGGATCTTCTGCTTATGGTCACCTTTTCCATACCCTCTCCTCGTGTTTATTTCATGCAGAGTTTTCAAGGTTTTTTTTTTTTTAAAAAAAATGAATAAATAAAAATAAAGGCAACTGCTACACACAAATACAGCCAGGAGCAAGATGATGATGATGATCTATCGATCAATCAATTGATTGATCGATATAGCACCTATCTATCCTGCTTGGATGCCATATTGGCTTTTAAGTGCTTTATAAGATCGTGACATGGGTTGCGCTGTGGGTTAAACCACAGAGCCTAGGGCTTGCTGATCAGAAGGTCGGCGGTTGGAATCCCCGCGACGGGGTGAGCTCCTGTTGCTCGGTTCCAGCTCCTGCCAACCTAGCAGTTTGAAAGCATGTCAAAGTGCAAGTAGATAAATAGGTACCGCTCCAGCGGGAAGGTAAATGGCGTTTCCGTGCACTGCTCTGGTTTACCAGAAGTGGCTTTGTCATGCTGGCCACATGACCCGGAAGCTGTACGCCGGCTCCCTCGGCCAGTAATGCAAGATGAGTGCCGCAACCCCAGAGTCGGACACGACTGGACCTAATGGTCAGGGGTCCCTTTACCTTTACTAATAATCAGACCAATGATGAGATCCAAATGTAATTAAAATACACAATAAAACAATTTCACCAAACCATCAAAAACATTCATGTTATTTCCAGATTTTGGAGATGTGATATTTGGAGTGAAACTGAGTTGCCTATCAAGCATTGACACAACTTTCACAACCTATAGTTCATTTGCCTCTCTATCTCCCCACTTCCCTGTGCTAGAGTATGAGGATACTGGTATAACACAAAAGGCCACTTTAATGTGATTGCATGGGGTCAATACAGTGGTACCTCCAGTTGAGGATGAGATCCGTTCCGGAGCTCCGGTCAGATCCCAAGGTTTCCACAACAAAAGGTGTCTGTTCCGCACATGCGCACGGCACAATATAGTGAATCTGCGCATGCACACGCGGCAAAACACGGAAATATACTTTCTGGTTTGCAGCTTTTGCAACCCAAAGTTTACGTTACCTGAGGGTAACGTAAGGTGAGGTTCTACTCTACACATTTTCTCTAGTGCTTCACAAATGCACAAGGCCTGCAACTGTGGAGGAGGAAGGCACTGCAGAGGTAGAATACATATTTAGGTGTACATATTTAGGTGTACAATAATCTATTCTTTGAAGTCATTGCAGTTGTCCATATGACCATGCAGTGCAGAATCCTTAAATTAGGGATAATGCTGGCTGAATTGATGCAAAATATTAACTATTTGATGCCCTTTAAGATTAGACTATCTGCTGTGAAGTTGTTAGAGGTCCTGGTCCCTGCTTGATAACACAGTACATGTCCGTAATTAAAAAGGAGGATTTGTGGCAAAAAAGAAGAAGCAATTAGCTCTGGACTGCTCTAGCCAAGCATCCGGCATCATCCCTAAGTTGTCCCTTCTGATGAGTACTTCCTGCGCCAGCAGAAGATACTGAATGTGTGACCCTTCCACCTCTTGTTTTGTTTCCTGTCTAGTAGCCGTTCTATACATCTACGTCTGTGCCTCCTTGGGTCATCTGCAGCCCCTTCCTGTGACTTAATTTGACATGTAATAAATTAAATTCCACTAAATAGCATTGAAATGTTCTAGGTCTTCCTTACCCTTAAAAAGGCATAATTTCTCAGCTATTTTCTGTGCAATCACCAGAGTCCACAGCAAAAAAATTAAGTTATTTTAGATGTCAAAACTTGTTATTTGATCATTCCACATGTTCAAAGGGGGCAGGTTGCAGGAAAGCTTAAAAGGAGCAATTAATATTTTATATATTTTGTCTAAAACCTCAGTCCAAAATTTAGATTCCAAAGTGAACCTATGTGGACCTTAAACTGGTTTTTAATTTTTGATCAGCAGTGGATTTTATTTCCATTGTCCCATCTATAAAATGGGAATACGTTTGACTGATTTAAGGGGCAAGTAGGCCTAGTGATTTCAAATGGGGTTGAACATTTCATGTGAAATCCAGTTGATTACTGGAGAAAATACAATTGTCTAATCTCCCCACCCCCACACTTCCTCTTCTTCTTTTTTTGAGAGAATACTCGGTTGCCAGAAGAAGACTGACATGACATATGGCCTCATCCATGTTGATAATGAGAACGCTTACCACTATGATCTCATTTGCTGTAGGGATACTAATTTCTGCAATGAACGATACCCCTAAGACAGGGCTGAATGCAACCTGTAAGCCCTCCACACCTAAATAAATCTTTTGCTGTTTCACTTTGGGTTTTCTCTTTTTGTTCTTTCTTTCCTCACATTTGTTGGTTGGATCTTTCTATTCTATAGAGGGAGTAGAGGGCACAATAGAGGGAGTTGGCAGATCCTGACAGTACAACAGCAGTACCTTTTAACATACCTTAAAGGGGGGGGGTCTCCTCCTTGAGAATCCCTTCCTGGACTATGGGTTTGTGATAAGTGCTGTCCAGTCACAAATATCCCCCTTTGGCATGAGGTTCTCAAGATAGTGATGCAATTGCAGACATATTTCGAAGCAACAAATTTTCAAGGGCCCTTAATATGGCTCCAGGCCCTGTTTGAACACCAAAATAGCCTTGATAACTTGTATTGGGAGAGAGATGGGAAATACAGCATTGTAGTTTCTCTTTGATTTCTCCACAGTTTTACATTTAATGGACCATGGGAATATCTGGAGTGGTGCTGTGACTGGGAGCTGGAGACATGGTGATTTGTTGGTTCTCCTACCAAACAGGGCTATTTCCAAATATTAGCATTGGGAAATGATAATGTCAAATGCACTGAGGGGTTCTGTAGGATTCCATTTTGTATCCCACACTTTCAAAAATATATGAGAAGCTGCTGGGAGAGATTGTCACTGAATTGGGTGTGTGGGTCATCAGTATGCAGATGACACACAACTCTATTTCTCTGTCCCATTTGAATTAGATATGACCATCCAAGTGCTGAGCTCATGTCTAGTATGAGATCCAATAATTCCTGATGAAAGCTTGAATTAAAAAATAAAAAGATGGTTGGAGTATATAATAACCAGGGCTACAAAGGAAAACCAAAAACCTTACTCCATGATATATCAGGTTTAAAGGTGTGTTGAATCAGGGGAGCATCACAGCTTTCACAATGTATATTTAGGTGGGTTTCATACCAGGTTGAAATGGTCCCAGCACATACTGGCTTGACAAATGTTCTGTCCTGTTCTAGAATCATGGGATCATAAAGTTGGGAGGTACCTCCAACATCACCCACGGCAACTTCCTACCAATGCAGGAAATCCACTGCTACATCATCTCCAATGGGGGGCTGCCCAACTTTTGCTTAATATCTTCTAACCATGGAGATGCTAACACCTTCCAAAGACGGCTGTCTTCTAGTACGGAGAATTTAAATGACCAACAATGAAAGTGATCAAACATTATAGCATTCCTTGAGCCCAGAGAGATCAAACAGGCTGCACCACTAAGAGGCCCCCCTCTGATTATAAAATCCAAATTGAAACTATGTTCTGTTGTGCCAAATGCCAATTCTGAATCCATGAAAAATACATTCTATTATATATTTAATAACTCATAAGGCAGCTGACTACAAAACCATTCTTATTGATATCAATGTAACCAACCATAAGATTATTGCTCTTGTTCATCAATATGATATTCTAAAGGTTGAAAGGGGACTGCATGGTAATCTGCATATAGTCATCCATTCCATGGACTTGTGAACAATATATCCAAGTACATTTTCACTGGGAAAGAGCAGCAAGTGGAGTATCCCGCCCCCATCCTGGATTGAAGTCACAAGGCAACATGCAAAGAGCTCCCCACCCCATTCTTCTCTAACCGCATAGTGCCTATAACAACCTGGCGTCTCATACTGAATGTAAATAAACTGTGAAAAAGACTCTATGAATTGAAAGTGGAGAGCAGTATGTACTATTTTTTAACACAAGAAACCTTTAATTAATTGATGAATTTATTTAACAGAGTGCTTCTACTTCTTTTCAAATAATAATACAGCATGGCAAAAAAGCAAAGCAATTTAATATGTAACTGCTCCTGAATTGCCGGCTCACCCCTTCTGATTCAATGTGTGGATATCCTGACTTCCAAAGCGGGGACTAGGTGTTCCACCCATCAGATCTGTTGTTCCAACAACTTCCTGTTTATCCGTGCCCCAAACCTTTGAAAATGTGCCTGGAAAGTACACTACACCCCAGACTCCCCCAATAAGCTTTGAAGATCAATGAGTCTAGTAGTGTTTAAGGGAGCTCCTTGTCCCAGATCCACTAGCAGTTTAAGAAGGTGGGCTTTATGTTTTTTTAAAAAAATCCTCCCCCACCAGTACCCTGGAGAACAACCTGCCTCCATGAAGGGAACATGGAGAGATGCTGCTGGATCACAAAGCATACATTGGTAATTAACAGGACCATAATCAGGATGGGAGTGGGAATATGAAATGGCAGAAGGACAAGAGCCCTCTTTCTACATAGCTGCTGTGAAGGGGCATCATGAGCAGAAAGCCAATATGGGGCCACATCTGTACCTCCTTCCCCAATCACTATGCAGCAAATACAGGCTTTGCCCAGGTTCTGCAGTGAATGATCATGAAATTTAGAACTCCGGAAGCTACATATAGACTTGCAGGCGGGCGAAGCAACTTGCAGCCCTCAAAAACAGCCATGATGAGTGATGTTGCTGAGGCAACTGACAGGTGTGCAAAAAGCCAGCCGCCACCACCACCCGCCAGCAAGGGCCCTGTTGTCCCATGGGTCATTAGTGGGCAGGGGCTGTTATTCTCCAAGCTGGTTTTTCAAGGGCGATGCTTTTATTTCTTGAAAATTAATAGTAACACTACCCTATTGACATGCAAAGGGGGAACTTTCTCCCACAGAAAGTATTGATGGTAACTAACCTGGATGGGCTGAAATGAGGACGGGACATATGGCTGGAAAATAAAACTATCCATGGCTACTAGTCATTATGGTTATGGTCTGCAGCCATGGTTCAAGACAGTATTGTTTTTGTACACCTTTAAAATCACAAATTGTTGTGGAAATATATATGAATATCAGAACAATGAGCCTCATTCTGCTCGTTGGGACATAGTTTTAAATAGGCATGCAATAGATAGCAATGTAATTGTGGCTTTGTTTTTGGTGTTAATAGAGTCATTTCTACAGATTTATTATATTAAATTAGAAACATTAAAACCACCATTCATTTATTGTTGTGCAAGAAGTAATAATATTGATGATTATTGAGCATCCCACGAAGCTCTGGCCCGTTTTACACCTGATCATCTCCCTGCCCCATCCACTTAGATATCTCACTACAATCTTTATTGTCCTGCCTTTGAGGGGGTCAGTGTGTGGTTTCATGGCCCAAAAATCTCCCCCTACATTTACTTTTACAAAGACAGAATCATCTTCCAGGTGCTTGTGCATTCAAGCTATAAATGGGAACAACTTGCACATCCTGTTGGAATGAACAGAGACTAGTCTTCCTCCTTCCATAACTTTCAGCTGTGCTGTGGCACACAGAAGCCTCTGGATAGGAAGATGTCTGCAGTGTTTCAGATCCTGTTTCTTGCATTCTGTGCTATCCTTTCTATTCCATCTGTAGGTAAGTTCTTCTAAGGCTGGGAGAAATATTTTTATGTCACTAATGTGGTATGAAGCTTTTCACATAATCCCCTCCTCAGGCATTCAGAAGAGTGGAGGCACATAAGTGTACTAGGACTATTGCTGGCTGGAGATGGATAGCACCTTCAACATCTCCAGTTCACATGAACTAGTGTGGTGTAGTGGTTAGAGTGTCAGACATGGACCTGGGAGACCAGGGTTCAAATCCCTACTTAGCCATGAAGCTCACTGGTTGACCTTGGGCCCTCAGTCTAACCTATCTCAAGGGTGGTTGCAGGGATTGATTGGGGAGTAAGGAAACCATGTATGCCCCTGTGAGCTCTTTGGAAGAGCTGTCTAGAGTGGCATATAAATGCTGTTGTTGTTGTGGTGGTGGTGATGTACCCACTCACTCTACCTTAACTTATTGTTTCTCCTTGTTTCTTTCTCTGTTCAACTTTCAACCCGCCCCAGATTGTTCCTGGACTTAGACTCCTCGTTCCTTCTACATTATCATGTGCTAGATTTTCTGAAGACAAGACAGCATTCTCTTGAAGAGGCTGTGCCTCTTCAATATGTTGTTCAATGTGTTGCAACATTCAATATGTTGCAAAAAAAATTACAACATATCCCATGCATTAAATCTCTGTTGCTAGTAACATGAGGGTTTTTTTTTTTTTACATTGAGCATATGAAGATCTGCAAACCAAATGGCTGTAAAGAATACATTGTTGACCCTGGTGCAACGTTGGCTTGGTGTACTTGTAATAGTCAATACTTGTCTTTTTAGGAGCAGATGCTCGTTTTTGTGGTCACTGCAAAGCGGTTCAGCCAGGAGATCCCTGCAGACTAAGGCACTGCAAGATTAGCCCAGAAGGAACTTGTGTGGCCCTCATAATTTATAAAGGTAAGAAACCTATTCCAAACTCATATATGCTTTAGATTTTTTGCTCCTCATCCAAACACCTCATTTTCTCCCTAAGCCCCATCTTCATTGGCTTTAATGTTTCAAGGAAGTGAGATATTCTGTAGAAGTATTGTGTGATATTTAGGAGTTTGTGAAGCTGCCAACATTGGCTGGAGAAACCTGGAAGGAATCTTGAATATGTACATCCCAGCTTCTGAGTAGCCATGCAATGGCGGAAGGTCAGGGATCTGATAGCTCCTGCTGAGCACTGTCAGATTCGGCTCTGCAGGGGGTCGGGGGAAGCGTGAGAGTGACACAGACTCCCAAGACAGCCCCAGTCCTGCAACTGGCAACAGCAATTCGGTGGGCTCTTTTAAAAACACTTGTATAATCCAACTTACTTCTCAAACATTAGCTGGCTCTAACTCCATCAAAGTAATCCACAAACTTTCCACTTGCATTGTCTCTCATGCTGGCAAGCAGCCACGGACAGGGGTAGACTTCCTTTTAATACTCCCCACTGTTACTGAATTAGTCAACCTAATTAAATTGGTAACTTCTCACTTTGAAATTTGGTTTCAAGTTTTTTTTGATAAGTAGCTGCTGTAAGGTTGGAAACAAAAGCTTCACTCTGCAAAGTTGTGTTGTCGCCTAACTGACTGGTTTTTTCTAAATAATAGATGTTTACTGACCTGGACCAGAAAGGAAAGTCGAAATTGAAAAATATATTAGGCAAAATGAATTACAAAAAAAATTCAAAGGAAAAATGAAATATATCAAATGCAACAATTAGTATTACAGAGAGATTTTGGATGCTATTAAACAAGCAAAAATAGGTAAACCACCAGGCCCAGATGGTTTAACTGTGAAAAATTATTAAAAATTAAAAAAATTATTTAATCCAACCATTGCAAAAGTGATGAATGGAATTTTAAGTGAAGGGATAATACCAAGGACATGGAAAGAAGCTCTCATCACCTTAATTCTGAAACAAGGGACAGACCTACAGGAAGTGAAAAGACCAATTTCATTATTAAATTCTTACCATAAATTATTTGCAAATATTTTAGCTAAGACAATGAAAGGTATACTGTTAGAGATAATTCATCAAGATCAAACAGGATTTCTTTCAGGGAGACAGATGAAAGATAATATAAGGAATATAATAGATAAAATTGAATATCTAGAAGTAAGAAATGAAAAACAGGCAGCACTGATATTTATTGTTGCAAAAAAAGCATTTGATAATGTATCATGGGCATTTATGTTAAAAGTCCTAGAAGAAATGAACTTTGGATAAAAATTTAAGTGCATAATAGGAGCAATGTATTCTGATCGGAAAGCAAGATTAATAATTAGTCACATTACAACAGAAGAATGTAAAATAATGAAAGGAACAAGGCAAGGATGTCCGCTATCACCATTATTATTTATATTAGTATTAGAAGTATTAAGAAGGAATATAAGGGTGGAGGAGGCAATTGAAGGAATTAAGGTAGGTAATAAAGCCTACAAATTGAAAGCATTTGCAGATGATTTGGTTATTATGGTGGAAGATCCGATAGAATCTTTGCCGGAAGTATTAAGGAAAATAAAAGAATTTGGCTTAGTTGCAGTTTTTAAACTAAATAAAGGTAAAACTAAGCTTATAGTTAAAAATATTCCAGAACAAGAGAAATTGAAGAATAAGTAAAATATTTAGGGATCTGGCAAACAGCCAAAAATATAAATATAGTTAAAGACAATTATGAAAAAAACATGGAAGAAGATAAAGGGTGCAGGGAGGCTCGAAGGGGGCATTTAATATTTTATATATTTTTTCAAAAACCTTGTCCCAAAATTTGGATTCCAGAGTGAATTTGTGTTGACTTTAAGATCCAGAGATCTGGATTATAATCTTTGATCAGCAGTGGATTTTATTTCCATTGTCCCATCTATAAAATGGAAATACATTTGACTGATTTCAGGGGGAAGTAGTGATTTCAAATGGGGTTGAGTATTTCATGTGAAATCCAGTTGATTACTGGAGAAAATGCTAACGTTTAATCTCCTCACCCCCCCTTCCTCTTCTTCACTCTTCATTTCAGAGGGGAAGGTTTTTGAGAGAATACTTGGTTGCCGGAAGAAGACGGACGTGACATGTGGCCTCATCCATGTTGATAATGAGAATGCTTACCGCTATGATCTCATCTGCTGCAGGGATACTAATTTCTGCAATGAGCAATACCCATTAGACAGCGCTTAAAGCAACCTCTAGGCCCTCCACACACAAATAAATCTTTCACTTTGGGTTTTCTCTTTTTGTACTTTCTTTCCTCACATTTGTTGGTTGGATCTTTCAATTCTATGCATGCACAATAGATAGAATTAGATATGACCATCTAAGTGCTTCACTCATGTCTAGTATGAGATCCAATAATTCCAAATGGAAGCTATGATTTATAAAATAAAAAGAAGGTTGGATTATATAATAATCAGGATTACAAAGGCAAACCAAAAACCCTACTCCATGATATATCAGGTTTGAAGGTGTGTTGATTAAGGGGGAGTATGGAGACCTTCAGTTTCCCATCTGCAGTCAGAGAGAATCAGGACTAGCACCACAGCCTTCACAATGTATATCCAAGTATATTTTCAATGGGAACAATATTTTGTCATACAAGAAACTTTTGATTAATTGATTGATCAATTAATTAATTAATTAATTTAACAGAGTGATTCTACTTCTTTTTTACCTTTACTTCCTTTCAAATAACACAGCATGACAAAAAAGCAAGGCAATTTAATATGTAAATACTCCTAAATTGCCAGCTCACCCCCCTTCTGATTCAGTGTGGATATCCTGACTCCCAAAGTGGGGACTAGGTGATCCATCCATCAGACCACTTCCTGTTTATCCCAGCCCCAAATCTTTGAAAATGTTCCTGGAATGTACACTACACCCCTGACTCCCCCAATAAACTTTGAAGATCAATGAGTCTAGTAGTGTACCTCCTTCCCCAATCGCTATGCAGCAAATGCTGGCTTTGCCCAGGTTCTGCAGTGAAGATCATTCTCTACTCATGAAATTTAGAACTCTGGAACAAACATATAGACTTGCATACAGGCAAAGGAACTTGCAGCCCTCAAAAACAGCCATGATGAGTGATGTTGCTGAGGCAACTGACAGGTGGGCAAATAGCCACCTGCCGCCATGACCCGCCAGCAAGGGCCCTGTTGTCCCAAGGGTTGTTGATGGGCAGGGGCTGTTTTTCTCTAAGCTGGTTTTTCAGGGGCGCTGCTTTTATCCCTTGAAAATCAATAGCAACAGTGCCCCATTGACATGCAAAGGGGGAACTTTCTCCCACAGAAAGTATTGATGGTAAATAACTTAGATGAGTTGAAATGAGGATTGGACATATGGATGGAAGGTAAAACTATCCATGGCTATTAGCCATGATGGTTATGGTCTGCACCCATGGCTCAAGTTAGTATTGTTTTCGTATACCATTAAAATCACAAATTGTTGTGGAAATATATTTAAATATCAGAATAATGAGCCTCAGTCTGCTCAGTGGGACATATATTTATAAAGGCATGCAACACAAAGCTCTGGCTCCTCCCCACACCTGATCAGGGAGGGTGGTGCTTGAGGCTGCTGAGGTGTGATTGGGGAGGGAGTTGTTGCTCTTGTTGCTGCTGGGGATTATTTTTATTTATTTGTTTATTTGTTTGTTTGTTTGTTTAGTATCTTCTGCTGTGATTTATTGAAATAGTTCAGTTTGGTTTTGCATTTTGCATTTTCTATTTATGGCTACTTTTGTTATTTCGTAGTTATGTATTTTTTCATTATGTAAACTGCCTTGAGTATGGTTTGAACTGTGGAAAGGCAGCATATACAAAAAAGATGTATGAATGTATGTATGTATCTATGTATGTATGATGACAGGTCTTCTCCTGCAGGTGCAAATGTGCCAGTGGAGACTTGCAGAGCCCATAGAAGGCCTGAGCTAAAAGACTCTGTTCCTCCCACACAGGGGCGTATGAAGTGGGGGGCAGAGGGGGCGGGCTGCCCCGGCTGCCACTGTGGGGGAAGTGACAAAATGGCCCCTCCCACACATCATTATTGTCCTGTAATGAGTGGCCAGTTCATAATGTCACGGCCCACCAGTTTATCTTTATATATCCTTTCTGAGTACACTGTGATCTCTAGGGTGGTATTAACAGGAACACAGGAAGAAGCTTTTGTTCCTCTGTTACTTAAGGTTCCTCTGAGACATACACAGTGTCTTCTGCTTCCAAGATGTCCATCCCAGGCCAGCTTCTTCTGGTAATCTGTGCTTTCCTGTGCCTTATACCTGGAGGTAGGTTGTCTTCTTCTTCTCCCGAAAGATAGGGAAAGCATTATCAACCATGGGAAACAGGTTCAAGACAGATTGACTGGTCCAAGGGAGAAGGAAAATGTAACTTAGGTAGATTCACACTGAAATATGAACCAAACCAAATTTCTCCCTCCTGCATAGAAGCTCAGCTAAGCCAATAAAATGACCCTGCTTCTGTTACCTGCTGCTACTTGATGGAAAGATTGTTTTTAGGTGACAATTGAGGGAGAGCCAAGGACAGCAGTTGTTATAGTCAAGCTGATGGAGTGGAGCTGCTTCACACCTGCACCTTTCCTGCTATCTGCTACAGTCTGCTGAGATTCATTTATTTAATTATGCCATTCTCCCTAATATTTAAATTGGTATGCCAGGTTAGAGGTGTCTGGGTAGAGATACTTTGCAAATACAGAATGAACTCCAGCTGTGGTCAAATCATGGGCTCCATCATCTCAGAGCTGGGGACAGATGGGTCAATGTATTTCCATCCTGTGCCAATTCCTTTTAATCCCATTTGGGGCAAATTGTGTAAGGAAAAATCAACCCAGCTTTTCGAGCAGCAATATTGAACATTCTGAAGACGTGGTCTGGGGATTGCCTCTTTCCCTCTTTAGCATTTTACAGCTGTTTGGAGCAGCTCTGAGGCCATGTGGCAAAATAAAATTGTGATCTCAGGAATTGACAGCGCAACACAAAGTGCTGTTTCTTCCTGGGGAATGGTATGTAGAAAGGGATGCCTGCCCCAGTGTGGGCAGCAATTCTAAAGATACCAAAAGAAAGGAAGGAAGGAAGGAAGGAAGGAAGGAAGGAAGGAAGGAAGGAAGGAAGAAAGAAAGAAAGAAAGAAAGAAAGAAAGAAAGAAAGAAAGAAAGAAAGAAAGAAAGAAAGAAAGAAAGAAAGAAAGGTGGAAAGGGGTGGAAAGGAAGGAAAGGAAGATGAGCCTGGGCCCATTAACCCTTTTCCATTGTCTGGAAGTAAGTTTACAGATTCAAAATTCGGGAATCAGGCATTCTGAAAGAAAGTTAGCTTTCCATTTCTTTTTTTGAAGTACACTGTCTGTGAACATTCCATCAATATTGCTTTTGTAACCTAGGGGCTGCCAAAGTGTCACCCATGAATCTCTCGTCTCCACCCCTTGAGGAGCCAAGACTTGAAAGAAGAGCCTTATTTGTCACCCGTAGACCAAATAGTGATGTGTGCTTGGTTGCAATGTGTTGCCCGTGTCAGTTTCTCTTGTTTATAAATATATCCATAGTCCGCAAAGAGTTAAAAATCCTTGTACTAGCCTAAGGCAGGGTTTCCCAAACTTGGGTCTCCAGCTGTTGTTGGACTACAACTCACATCATCCCTAACTAGCAGGGATGATGGGAATTGTAGTCCAAAAACCATTGGAGGCCCAAGTTTGGGAAACTCTCACCTAAGGGATTTCTTTGTTGCCAAGAATATGAGGATTTCCAACCAAATGGCTACAAGGCAACCCTCGCTTATTCACATGAGATTTTGGTTTTGTCTTTTGGAGCAGATGCTCTCCTCTGTTCACAGTGCGTACCCGAAGTACTAGGAGGAGAATGCGAAATGAAGACCTGTGAAGTTGACGGTGAAGGACACTGTGTTGAACTCATTTCCCATAAAGGTTAAAAAAAAAAAAACCTGCTATATGGTTGTACCTTCTTTGGACTCACGTTCCCTTTCGCCTTAAGCATCATTTTTTTTGGGGGGGGGGGCTTAGCAATACAATAAAGGGAAATAGAATTCAATGTAGCACCAAGTGAGGAATGTGTGGGATGGAAAAATGAGATTCTAGTGACGCATTTCAACAACAGAACAATTGGAGGGGTCCCTAGTTCCAAAGAGCAGGGCCAGCACACAGAACGACCCAGCAGAGTTTAAAATCATGTCACACTTTGTGCAGGAGTACAGCGTGGGGATAGGCTGTTATAGCTGCTTTAATATCCCATTTAATCCACTAAAGCAGTGGACCCTTTTTCTATCTCTCTGAGCATTTAAAACACCACACACTGTTAAGAAAGTTTTCAAATGCTTTAGTCGAAACAAAATAGGAAATTCTTTCCAGTAGCACCTTAGAGACCAACTGAGTTTGTTCCAGGTATCTGAAGAAGTGTGCATGCACACGAAAGTTCATACCAAGAACAAACTCAGTTGGTCTCTAAGGTGCTACTGGAAAGAATTTCCTATTTTGTTTCGACTATGGCAGACCAACACGGCTACCCACCTGTAACTTCAAATGCTTTATTTACAGATGCAAAAGACTGATTTATTATTTGTTCCATGCAGTAGCAAGGAGAACTCAAGTAGATTGCTCTTTGGTGGAAAACACAAACATGCCGTCTGAGCTTGTAGGGAGCAAGCTCAGACACTTCTTTCATGGCCATTCAATGGTGGAAGAGAGTGAGAGTGTGGAAAGGGAGAGAAGGCTTGACTTCCTCCCTCACTGGAGAAGAGAGTGTGTGACCTAAATGATTCTAGAAAACACAGCTGTCTGGTATTAACCCCTTCATACACTAGCCCTCATGCATAGTTATGCTTTGCTGCAATTTCCCACAGTATGCATGTGGCTAGCAAGGTCTGATCACATAACAAGTATTCCCCCCACCTTTCCTTCTCATATGAACTGCTTAAACCTGTTCTGGGGTTCTGCTAGAGCAGATTAGGGAGCGGGGGGGGGGGGGGGATGAGTGCCTATACTCAGAATAGCTTTGTTCCCCAAGAGTAATAAACTTCATGTTTCTTCTTTCCTCCAATCATCAGCATTACCAAACTATTTATTTCTAAGCTCTGCAGAACTCTCCATAGGGGGCACAGCTCAAAGGAGAGCAGTTTGGATATTTTAGGTGAAATCCAGTTAATCATTGCAGTGGCTACGGTGATGCAAACATTCACTCTTTTCTCTCTTCCCTTTTCCTGCTCTATGTCCCTTTTCTCAGATGGGATTTTTTTTGAAAAAATACTTGATTGTGTGCCGAAGGCTGATGAATCCTGTGGTACAACACATGATGACGCAGAAAAGGGCATGCATTATAAACTCAGCTGCTGTAATGAAAGTGATCTCTGCAATTCACAGTTTTAAGACAGGCTGAAAGCAGCCTCAAGGTTCTGCTCACTTGCAAACAATAAAAGCTTATGCTGTTCCCTCCCAGCTTGTCAACCTTTCTTTGAATGTGCTTTATGCAGTGGGGTCATAGTCTGAGACAGTGGCACCAGGTGAGTTCAAAACAACCACTACTATTTCTGCAGCAGTGTCCCAGAGCTGCCCAATCGGCTGTAGTTTCTAAAGCTAAGCACCAGGAAACACTGAAATCACAAAGGGCTTTGGATTCAAGAGGATGGTGTGAAAATTCTATGTCAATTATTTGGTTAATTAAATAATGTGTCAATTATTTGGTTAATTAAATAATGTGTCAATTATTTGGTTAATTAAAAAAAAAATTCAGTGGATTCCTAAATACAAAGGTGGGGCTAAATACTCTCCAGTAAGAGAGAGCCCCGGGCAGAGTTTTTAGAAGTCACAAAACATGCAGCAGTAAAGCATGGGAATATAGGCAATTGGACCATTTTAAATATCCCATTCTTAGTCACTTCCAGTGCTTTCCTTTAGAATTTAACAGAGCGCATCGGGTAGTAAGTTAAAATGGTTCTTACTTACAAACTTCTAAAGTTTGATTCATGCATTTTCCCATAAAGCAGAAAGAAAAACTGGCAGAAACCTTGGGTTAAAAATATGGTAAAGTTTATAAACATGCGGTCTAAGCCAGAAGCCCATGGTTCAGACCTCCGTTACATATGGCAGTGTTTTTCAACCACTGTTCCGCGGCACACTAGTGTGCCGCGAGATGTTGCCTGGTGTGCCGTGGGAAAAATTGAAAAATTACTTTATATATAGTCAATATAGGCACAGAGTTAAATTTTTTAACATTTTCTAATGGTGGTGTGCCTCGTGATTTTTTTTCATGAAACAAGTGTGCCTTTGCCCAAAAAAGGTTGAAAAACACTGACATATGGCATTCACATGGTCGGCTGAATAAACAATGCACTTCTCTAAGCCTTCATTACTAGATTGGAGGGGGCATGACCAAAGTCTAGGAAAAGATTTCTGTGGTCTTAACCCCTTCATACATTAACTAGTGCTAAACACACTGGTTGTATGAGGCTGCAATTACCCCACAAAATGGCACTTCATGGAAACCACATCTGAAGTAATTCCAAAGGATTATATTAGAAAATATTAGATCTAGCTGAAAGGCAACATATGGAGATCAGCATTGATTCTGGCAATACAACCTACATCATCACCATCATCACCATCACCATCACCATCACAATCACCATCATTATTAAAAGGGCCTGTAAGGCAGGACACGGGTGGCGCTTTGGATTATACCACAGAGCTCCCGTTGTTCAGTCCCAGCTCCTGCCAACCTAGCATGCAGTGCAAGGAGATAAATAGGTACCGCTCTGGGGGGAAGGTAAACAGCGTTTCTGTGCGCTGTTCTGGTTTCCTAGAAGCGGCTTAGTCATGCTGGTCACATGACCTACAAGATGTACGTTGGCTCCCTCTGCCAGTAAAGTGAGATGAGCGCCACAACCCCAGCGTTGTCTGCGATTGGACCTAACGGTCAGGGGTCCCTTTACTTTTTCCTTTAAGGCAAGGAGCAGGTCTTCCAGGCCTTTCTTTAAAATCTTCTAACCATGGAGATTCTACCAACCTAGGAAGGCTGTCTTCTAATGGAGACCCTTAAAAGAAAGCAATGAAAATGATCAAGCATTTCTGCATTCCTTCTGCCCAGAGAGATCAAACAGGTTGTACCATTAATAGGCCTACACTGAGCATCAGATCCAATTTAAAGCTACAATTTGTTGTGTCAAATGCCTTTTCTGTATCCATGAAATATAATACTCTGGTTTTATACAATTCCCTATTATATTATATAACTCCTAATTTAAGGCAGCCGCCTAGAAAACCATTCTTTTGGATATCAATAACAAACCACAAGGACATCACGCTTCCTCATCAATATGATATCCTAAAGGTTGAAAGGGGTCTGTATAATACTCCTGCTACATTTTACTCTGCTTTGCAATCAGGACTATATTGGTTTCTTTTCAAGAATGATAGAGAATTCCATTGCAATTTGATAGTGAGATGAAGGGGTGAAAAGCAAGGAGCACAGAATTAATGAATGGAGCCATCTGTTCACCCTGAACAATAAACTTCCATGTACTTGTGAACAATATATCCAAATATGGTGGAACCTGGGTTCTCGAACAGCTTAGTTGATGATCAAATCAGCAACCGCACAACAAAATCCCAGAAGGAAGTTATCCGGGTTTTGAATGTTTTTTTGGAAGCTGAATGTCCGACACAGCTGTCAGCTATCTTTTCTGGGGCACCTGCAACAATCGAAAGCTGCATCTTGGTTTTCGAATGTTTCAGTAATGAAACAGACCTCCGGAACAGATTAAGTTCAAAAACCAAGGTTCCACTGTACATTTTATGGGGAAAGTGCTGCAAATGGGGGTATTTCCCCCATTACATGGATTGCAGTCACAAGGGAACATGAGCAGAGTGAACAGAGGGCTTCCCCTTTCAAAACAATAACACTGCATGGCCTAAAAGCAAGCCAATTTTATAACTAACTTCAGTTTAAGTGCCAGGTCCCCACTACTGATTCTGTGTAGATACCCTCTCTCCCAAACCGAGGACTAGGTGAGGCCCCTGACTCCAAGTATCAAATCTGTTATTCCAATCACTTCTTGTTTATCCCTGCCCACAAACCTTTGGGAAGTACCTAGGAGGTACAGTACACTGTTGATTCCAGCAACAAACTTGGAAGATCAATTAGTTTAGTAGTGTTTTGGGGAGCAACCCTCAAATTTTGACATGAGAAGCATTATTTTGCATCCCCGGAAACTGAAATGATACAGTCATCGGTCTATGGGGCTTGCCTGAGTTTTTCATTTCTTCATTTGCCTTTCATGTATGTGTGTTCTTGCCCAGCGAAGGCATTTGCTCTGGTACACTTCCCAGAGTGTACTGTCCTATCTGTGACATCTGGTAGAGATAAGCCAGATTCAACTATACTATGTACTGTACCTTAAGTACAATGTGCAGTTGTGTGCTCTGCTTATCGGTTTCTTGTGTGCCCTGAATGTGTTTCTAATGTGCAGGAGCTTTGTGTACCTATATGTCGGGAATACTTTCTCTGGCAATCACACTGTGATGGCCTGGGATTCAGACTCAGATGCTGAACCTGAGAGATTCCAGCCTGCACAGGATTCCCCGCCTCCAGAACCAGCTGAGCCAGGACCAGGGCTTGAGCTTGAAGGGTCCTCACCTGTTCTGGATCCTCAGGTGCAGGCATCAGCGGAATCTGCTCTGGCTCCTGATGGGATGGAGGACCCATTGCCTGCAGGTGCCCCACTCTCAGCCCCGTCAGAGGAAGCTGAGTCGGCCCCTGGGTCCGGTAGCCCACCAGCCTCTCCTGAGCTCCAGAGGATCAGGGCAGAGAGGCAAAGGGAACTGAGTGCTTGCAGGAGGAGTACTTGCCTCCAGGCCAGAAGGAGAGGCGAGTCTCCAGAGGATCGGGGTCGCCCTAAGTGCCAGGGCAGATAAAAGCCAGCCAGCCGCAGCCCCAAGTTGCATGAGCAACATAGTTGCTAACACGCTTCTGACTGTAACCCTGTTCCTGTTCCTGCTCCTGCCCTGTTCCTTTCCCTGTTCCCTGCCTTGCTCCCTGCTGGACTGACCCCATTGGACTCCTGGACTTAGGATTGGACTAGACCTTGCTGAAAAGAACCGGAGGGGAAAAGACCCTTGTGTTTGGGTCCTTCAAGGCAGTTTCCCACAGGGATTTGGCTGACTCTTGTGAGAACAGGATGCTGGACTGGACTGGTCATTGGCCTGATCCAGCAGGCTCTTCTTATGTTCTTAATTTTGCAATCTGAAATTCTAAACACGGTAAAGTTGTACCTGAACAGCACAAACCCAGAAGTGAGTGTTCTGGTTTGCTGAATGTCTGGCGGGATTTCCATGGCTTCCAGTTGGCTGCTGGAAACTCCTGGTGCCAACTGGAAGCCACGCCTTGGAAGCCAAACATTTTTGAAGTAGAAAGGACTTGCAGAACAGATTCCATTCGACTTCCAAAGTATGAAACCTGACAGCAACTCAACAAGATAAATAGGTGCATTTGCAACAATAAAACTGTGATCCTGTATGAGTCTACTCATAAGTCAGCACTGCTGAGTTCAATAGAGCTTATTTCCTGGTCTCTTCAATACATAACAAAACAGAGGACATTGTAAGTCCTCCTTCATTAGGTGGGGGAAATGCACTTAGTCTTTCAGGAATCCTGAGACTCAGTCAACTTATTTACTTACCTTTACTATCAAAATCTGCTGTAAGATTGTTACCTCCATCTTTTGTATATTAGTGAGGCTGCGATCCTTTATGTACCTGAGGAGAAAGTCTCATTGAACTCAATGGGGCTTGCTTTTGAATTGGCATGTCCAAGGTTGCAATGTAAATATAGCTTTGTTTGTGATGTTAAAATGGTCATTTCTGCAATTTAATTACATTAAAATAGAAATATTAAAAACACCACCCATTGATTACTGTGCAAGATGTGATAATATGGATGATTGCAGGTCTTGTCCCACAGTTCTTTGGTCCTAAAAGTGGCAGGTGTGCCAGTGGAGACTTGCAGAGGCCTTTGAAACCTTGACATCATAGACTCTGTTCCACCCACAATTAAAGTTCTCACTTAAAATGGGATTTTTGTTCTGTGATGAGTGGCCAGTTCATGATGTGATGGCCCGCCCATTTATCTTTATAGTTCTTTTCTGTGGACACCATGATCTCTAGAGTGTCATTAAAAGGATCAAAGGAAGAAGCTTCTCCACCCCGGAGGAATCCAGTGAAGGTCCATATCTATTCCTCTGTGATTTGGGGCTCTGCTGGAGAAATACAGTGTCCTTTTGATACCAAGATGTCCACCCCAAGTCAAGTACTTCTTGCAATCTGTGTTTTCCTGTTCCTCACACCTGGAGGTATGTTCTTTTTGCAAGAGTTGGGAAAAGCCCAGTCAGCCAAGGGAGGCAGGTTAAGTGCAGGTTGACAGGCAGAAGAGAGAAGGCAGATGCAACTTAAGTAGTTTCATACTGAAGTATGAACTGAAAAAAAATTATTCTCTGAGTCAATGAAATGGCCCTTCTTCTATTCTCTTCCTCTGTTGCACCTGAATGGAAAGACAGCTGATAGGTGGCAATTGAAGGAGAGGTGAGCCAAGGGAAGCTGTTATTGCAGTAAAGCTGATCATAGAATCATAGAATCTTAGAGTTGGAATGGACCCAAGGGTCATCTAGTCCAACCCCCTTCAATCAATGATGGAGTGGCCCTAAATCACATCTTTCTTTACTGCAGCCTGTTAGAATCTGTTCAACTTATTATGTACAGTCATACCTAATGTTATGGCCGCTGCGGGTTACGTCTTTTCAGGTTGCACTCGGCGCCGAACCCAGAAGTACCAGAATGGGTTACCTCCGGGTTTCGGTGCTCGAGCATGTGCAGAAGTGTTAAATCTCTCTTTGCGCATGCGCAGAATACCAAACAATGTCAAGTGCGTCCGCAGACACGGCGCTGCAGAATACAAATGCTGCAGGTTGCGGACGTGCCTCCGTCACGGATTATGTCCGTAAACCAAGCGTCCACTGTATTAAAGCAACTCTCCCTAATATTCAAATTAGGGTGCAAGCAGGGAGACTGACACCTTTACTGGTAGAGATACTTTGCAAATAGAAAAAAAAACCCTCAACATGTGGGCAAGCCTTCTGTAGCAAAAGAAATCATTAATAAAACTATTTAAAAAAAACTAAACAAAGATGAGGGCAAGCTATGGACTTTATTTCAGAGCTAGGGGTGGGTGGCTCAATGTTTTTCTATCCTGTGCCAACTCCTTTTAATCCCATTTGGGGTCAATTCTTTAAAGAAAAAAGCCATGAAAAATCCATCCAACTTTACAAACAGAAAGTCTTCCAGAAGTGGTTTGAGGGCTGCCTCTTTCTCCATTTCTCCATTTAACATTTCACAGCTGCTTAGGGAAACTCCATGGCCATTTGGCTATTACTTTGTTTCATCTTGTTAATTATTCTATATTATTTCTGCTGTATTTCCAATGCTCTATTATGCTATTGTCATTCATTGTATCTAAGACACTTTGGGGTTCTTTTGATTGAAAAGTGGCATAGAAATATAATCCACCAATCAAAGCAACCCTCCATTATTCACAAAATTTTGGTTTTCTCTTTTGGAGGGGATGCTCGCCTTTGTAAAAAATGCATAGCCATGATACCAGGAGTAGAATGCAACGACCAAACCTGTGAAGTTGATGATGAAGGAACCTGTGTTGGCCTCAACACATATAAAGGTAAGAAACAGCTGCAAAAGTTGTTCCTTGTTTGGGCTCCATAGTCCACATTGCCCTTCTGCTTATTTTCCATTTCTTTCAGCTTACTGATACAACAAAGACTAATAGACTATTGTATTTTAATATTCTTTTGGAAGCCGCCCACAAGGTATGAATAAATAAATAAATTGATTGATTGATTGATTGATTAATTACTACTACTACTACTACTACTACTACTATTACCAAGGGGGAATAATTCATGCAAATGGCTTCATCAGAAGCATACCTTCAAGCATGCAGTCTGAGATTGTATGCAGCAAGCTCTGACATTTCTTTCCTGGCTGTTGCATAGTTGAAGGGAGTTTGAGTGTGGAAAGGAAGAGAAGGTCTTATTTCCTCCATCACCCAGGGCATAGCAAGGTCAGCAGCTACCCGGTGCAGAAAATTTCTTGTAACCCCCCCCCCCTGCACATTGAAATAATTAAAAGAAGGAAAAATAAGATATATCACCAGAGAAGAGGGTGTGCGACCTGATTGTATAAAACACAGCTCTATGGTCTCAAACCCTCCATGCATACTTACGTTTCACTGCAATATCCCACAGTATGCATGTGGGTACCACACAATATGCCTTCCCCCCTCTCCTTCCCATATGTGCCTCCTAAACTTGTTTGTGGGTTTCTCTCTGCCTTCTACAGCTACCTTCTGGCGAAGAAGGTGGAGAGAGACATGTGTACATGTATTCGGAATAGCTTTGTTTCCCCAGAGTAATAAATCTTGGACTCAGCTGCATTAGTAAAGAAAAGGCGTTTTATATGCGTTATAACACTGTGACACCGGATGGCGCTGTGGAGTCCCATCTTTCTCCAACGTGATTTCCCATTACGAGATTTTCAACAAATTTTCTTAAAATGTTTTTGGGATGTGTCTAGATTCAGCCCTTGTGTTTCTTTATTCTTTCAGCCATCAGTATTACCAGGCTATTTAATGGAGAGCTCCTTGGATATTTTATGTGAATTCCAGTTAATCATTGTGGGGACTGAGGGTGGGGATGATACAAACCTTCACTCGTTTCCTCTTTCTTCCTCTTCACACCTTGTCTCAGATGAGAAGATTATAGATAAAATACTCGGTTGTGCAAAGAAGGATGTGGTGAATTGTGATATCCCTTCTCGTGAGCAAGATGACCTGCTTCAGGAACTGAAGTGCTGTGATGATACCGATTTCTGCAATGCAAACTTTTAAAACAGGCTGAGAGCCAGCTCAAGATTCTGCCCTCCTGCAAAGAATAAATGTTTGTTCTGTTCCCCCTCAGCTTGTCAACCTTTCTTGTTTTTTCCCTTTCTTTCAAATATGCTATATGCACTGGTGTAATGGTACAAGATTGGGGGGGGGGTTAGGTGGGTTCAAAACAGCCAGGACTATTTTGGCTGCAGTATCCGATAGCGGCCCAATCAGCATGAAAGGGGAGGTTTTTGGTCACTGTCTTCTGCAAAGCTCAGCATTTAGGAACACTGAAAACACGAGTGGCTTCGGTTTCAAGAGAAGGATGGGCAAGTGTTGTTATGTACAATGTGCCGATTACTTGGTTAATCAAAAAGAATTCCCTGGCAATATATATCATTTGCTCTCATTTCCTCTACCTTAAAAACTTTCATCAACTCCATATTTTTTAATCAAAACTTATGTTTCCTGCCATCAATTCAGCTTCTTACTACACAGCTCCTTCAGCCTTTTTCGAGTGGGGTCTATGAACCTCTGGCTCAGACTTTACAGATCCTTCCCCTCACCCCACTCCATCCCTTTCGGCCCTAAGAATTCAGAAATTGAATTTCTCTACCTATATACTGACACCTGCCAACTTTTAAAATCAAATCTGGTGTTGTGGGTGATGCAAGTCTGTTCAAGAGTTCTGACACTGCATTATATATAACGACTAGGCATTCATATTACAAAACCTCACTCCTAGTGGAACACTGAAATATGTTTTATTTTGTCTTAGGCCACATTCACACCATACATTTAAATTACTATGATATACTTTTAACAGCCATGGCTCCCCCACCCGTAAAATCTGGGAATTGTCATTTATTTTTATTCATTTTGGTTTTCCCCATTCCCACCCCCTCTCCCTGGAACAGAGGTCTAATGAGATAGCTTTCCCCATAAATCCATGTGATTATTTTCTAAAGGGGTAACATATTTCAACAAAATTATCCAGATCAGATGTCTTGTTGAGACATGTACCCTCAAGAAGTTCCCAAAGAACACTTCAAGTTCTTTGCTTTGAGTAATTGTGCAGCCACCAGAAGAAAATCAATTAGTTCCTTGTGTAACAAATTAAGTTGAATGTCTTTGAACACTGTTAAGAAGCCTGGGCTTGGATTACATTATATGCCCTGATTCGTGATTTTGCTTATTTCTGTAAATACTCTTTCCCAGAATGGTTGCAACAGCTCACATGCCCACAACATATGGAAAGTCATATCAGTTGCCCTGTAGTTGATTAAGGGTGCTGAGAGTTTTCTGCAAATAGCCTATTCCTTCCCAGAGCCAGAGCTACAATTCCAGAGCCATTTAACAATCAATCCCTCTTCCGAGGGAGCAGTGGCAACTTTAACAAACTACAGCTTCTAGGATAATTTGGGGGGGAAATGTGACTGTTTAAAGTGGTGTCATATAGTTTTAGATGTGTGGATTCAAGGTTAATGAATCTCCTCCTCCTCCTCCTCCTTTTGAGATTACAGTGCTCACATAAAACATTTTATCAGACTTTTATTAATCAGCCTTGCCAGCAACTCAGGTTGAGGGTCTTCTTCATGCAGGATCCTGAATAATGAAAAGAGCAATGGATTCTTCAGCTCTCTTCCACTGAAACCTTCAAAACAAAACAGAGAATGGGGCTGAATGTCAGACATGCACCCATATATGAAACGGTTGATCCTGCTATTATTTAAACCATATCAGTTAATCTTTTCAGACTGACTCTAAGTGTTCGTTGCCCAATAACAGTAAACTCTCCCTTTAGATTATTCATTGCTTGTTGACAACACTGCAAGAATTTTCGAGGATTCTTTCTGGGACCTGAATAAAATGAATGGTTGTGGGGGAAAGAACCTAGATTTGGCTGCTGGTGGGAGATGTTTCATATACTACAGTGTTTCTCAACTTTTTTCAACCCACATGCCAATTTAGCTAACATAAGAAGATTCAACATCCCCTTCAAACCCAGTTCACGTAATTATTTGCTGTGAATTTTTCACATGGATTGAAATTTCGTAACTTTAAATTTGTTTGCTTATAATGTACATTAAAAAACAACAACACACCACCACACTTACACACAATCCTGGTTGAGAAAAAACTGATTTAGTGCATTACAAGTTGTGCAAACCTAGTATGCAGTGAAAAGGTTCTCCTTGAGGATGTTTGTTTTGACCAGTTTAGGGTTCATTATTTGCAGAAAACCACCATTCATTTATTGTTGTGCAAGAAGTAATAATACTGATGAATATTGAGCATCCCACGAAGCTGTGGCCTTTTTACACCTGATCTGGGAGGGTAGTGCTTGAGGCTGCTGGGCTGTTTTTGGGGAGGGAGTTGTTGAGGCTGGGGTTGGGTTTTTTTTTTTTTTTTTGCATCTTCTGCTGTGATTTATGTTGTAGCTGTATGTAGTTATATATAGTTTTGTTATGTTGTAGTTATATATATATTCATTATGTAAACTGCCTTGAGTATGGTTTGAACTGTGGAAAGGCAGCATACAAAAAAAATATGTATGTATGTATGTATGTATGTATGTATGCACCTGTATGTATGATTACAGGTCTTGTCCTGCAGGGGCAAATGTGCCAGTAGAAATTTGCAGAGCCCATTGAAGCCCTGAGCTATAAGACTCTGTTCCTCCCATGCAGGGGCATACAAAGTGGGGGATGGAGGGGGCAGGTTGCGCCATGTGCTACTCTGGGGGAAGTGACAAAATGGCCCCTTCAACACATCATTATTGTCCTGTAATGAGTGGCCAGTTCATAATGTCATGGCCCATCAGTTTATCTTTATATGTCCTTTCTGAGTACACTGTGATCTCTAGGGTGGTATTAACAGGAACACAGGAAGAAGCTTTACTACTCTGGTGGAATCCAGCGAAGGTCTGCATTTGTTCCTCTGTTACTTAAGGTTCCTCTGAGACATACACAGTGTCTTCTGCTTCCAAGATGTCCACCCCAGGCCAGCTTCTCCTGGTAATCTGTGCTTTCCTGTGCCTTATACCTGGAGGTAGGTCTTCTTCTTCTTCTTCTTCTTCTTCTTCTTCTTCTTCTTCTTCTTCTTCTTCTTCTTCTTCTTTTTCCAAAAGATGGGGAAAGCATTATCAACCACAGGAAACAGGTTCAAGACAGGTTGACTGGTCCAAGGGAGAAGGAAAATGTAACTTAGGTAGATTCACACTGAAATATGAACCAAACTGCATAGAATCTCAGCTAAGCCAATGAAATGACCCTGCATCTATTGCCTGCTGTTACTTGATGGAAAGATTGTTTTTAGGTGACAATTGAGGGAGAGGGAGAGCCAAGGACAACAGTTGTCATAGTCAAGCTGATGGAGTGGCCCTTCTTCACACCTGCACCTTGCCTGCCATCTGCTACAGTCTGCTGAGATTTATTTATTTATTTATTTATTCCACTCTCCCCAATATTTAAATTGGTATGCCAGGTTAGAGGTATCTCGGTAGAGATACTTTGCAAATACAGAATGAACTCCAGGTGTGGTCAAATCATGGACTCCATCATCTCAGAGCTGGGGACAGATGGGTCAATATTTTTCCATCCTGTGCCAACTCCTTTTAATCCCATTTGGTAGTCTGGGGATTTCCTCTTTCACGTTTTTGCATTTTACAGCTGTTTGGAGCAGCTCTGAGGCCATGTGGCAAAATAAAATTGTGATCTCAGGAATTGACAGTGCGACACAAAGTGCTGTCCCTTCCTCGGGAATGGTATGTAGAAAGGGATGCCTGCCCCTTTGTTCCTATAGGGGCAGCAATTGTAAATATACCAATAAAGAAAGAAAGAAAGGAAGGAAGGAAGGAAGGAAGGAAGGAAGGAAGGAAGGAAGGAAGGAAGAAAGAAAGAAAGAAAGAAAGAAAGAAAGAAAGAAAGAAAGAAAGAAAGAAAGAAAGAGAGAGAGAGAGAGAGAGAGAAAGAAAGAAAGAAAGAAAGAAAGAAAGAAAGAAAGAAAGAAAGAAAGCAGAAGGGGACAGAAAGAAAGGACAGGAACCTGAGCCTGGGCCCATTACCAATTTCCATTGTCTGAAAATAAGTTTACAGATTCAAAAATCTGAAATCAAGCATTCTGAAAGCAAGTTAGCTTTCCATTTCTTTTTTTGAAGTACACTGTCTGTGAACATTCCGTCAATATTGTTTTTGTAACCTAGGGGCTGCCAAAGTGTCACCCATGAATGTCTCCTCTCCACCCACTGAGGAGGCAATACTTGAAAGAAGAGCCTTATTTGTCACCTGTAGAGCAGATAGTGATGTGTGCTTGGTTGCAATGTGTTGCCCATTTCAGTTTCTATTGTTTATAAATATGTCCATAGTCCGCAAAGAGTTAGCAACCCTTGTACCAACCTAAGGCAGGGTTTCCCAAACTTTGGTCTCCAGCTGTTGTTGTACTACAACTCACATCATCCCCAACTAGCAGAACCTGTGGTCAGGGATGATGGGAATTCTAGTCCAGAAACCATTAGAGGCCCAAGTTTGGGAGACCCTGACCTAAGGGATTTCTTTATTGCCGAGAATATGAAGATTTCCAACCCAAAAGCTATGAGGCAACCCTTGTTTATTCACATGAGATTTTGGTTTTGTCTTTTGGAGCAGATGCTCTCCTCTGTTCCCTGTGCGTAGCCCCAAAGGAAGGAGAACCTTGCGAAATGAAGAACTGTGAAGTTGATGGTGAAGGACAATGTGTTGCACTCATTTCCTATAAAGGTAAAAACAACAACAACAACCTGCTATAAGGTTGTACATTCTTTGGACTCATGTTCCCTTTCTCCTTAAGCATCTTTTTTTTGGGGGGGGGGTGGCTTAGCAATACAATAAAGGGAAATAGAATTCAATGTAGCACTAAGTAAGAAATGTGTGGGATGGAAATATGAGATTCTAGTGACGCATTTCAACAACAGAACAATTGGTGGGGTCCCTAGTTCCAAAGAGCAGGGCCAGCACACAGAAAGACACAGCAGAGTTTAAAATCATGTCACACTTTGTGCAGGAGTACAGCGTGGGGACAGGCTATTAAACCTGTTTTAATATCCCATTTAATCCACTAAAGCAGTGACCCATTTCTCTGAGCATTTAAAACACCACACACTGTTAAGAAAGTTTTCAAATGCTTTATTTACAGATGCAAAAGACTGATTTATTATATGTTCCACGCAGTAGCAAGGAGAACTCAGGTAGAATGCTCTTCGGTAGAAAACACAAACAAGCAAGCTCAGACACATCTTTCATGGCCATTCAGTGGTGGAAGAGAGTGAGAGCTTGGAAAGGGAGAGAAGGCTTGACTTTCTCCCTCACTGGAGAAGAGAGTGTGTGACCTAAATGATTCTAGAAAACACAGCTCTCTGGTATTAACCCCTTCATACACTAACTAGCCCTCATGCATAGTTATGCTTGGCTGCAATTTCCCACAGTATGCATGTGGCTAGCAAGGTCTGATCACATAACAAGTATTCCCCCCACCTTTCCTTCCCATATGAACTGCTTAAACCTGTTCTGGGGTTCTGCTAGAGCAGATTAGGGGGGGGAATGAGTGCCTATACTCAGAATAGCTTTGTTCCCCAAGAGTAATAAACTTCATGTTTCTTCTTTCCTCCAATCATCAGCATTACCAAGCTATTTATTTCTAAGCTCTGCAGAACTCTCCATAGGGGGCACAGCTCAAAGGAGAGCAGTATGGATATTTTAGGTGAAATCCAGTTAATCATTGCAGTGGCTAGGGTGATGCAAACATTCACTCTTTTCTCTCTTCCCTTTTCCTGCTCTCTGTCCCTTTTCTTAGGTGAGGAAGTTTTTGAAAAAATACTTGGTTGTACGAAGAAGGCTGATGTCACCTGTGATGAAACACATGATGACCCAGAAAAGGGCATGCATTATAAACTCAGCTGTTGTGATGACAGTGATCTCTGCAATTCACAGTTTTAAGACAGGCTGAAAGCAGCCTCAAGGTTCTGCTCACTTGCAAACAATAAAAGCTTATGCTGTTCCCTCCCAGCTTGTCAACCTTTCTTTGAATGTGCTTTATGCAGTGGGGTCATAGTCCAAGACAGTGGCACCAGTTGAGTTCAAAACAGCCACTACTTTTTTCTGCAGCAGTGTCCCAAAGCTGCCCAATCGGCTGTAGTTTCTAAAGCTAAGCATCTGGAAATGCTGAAATCATAAGGGGCTTTCCATTCAAATGAATGGTATGCAAGTTCTATTAAGCACAATGTGTCAATTATTTGATTAATTAAAAAGAATTCAATGGATTCCTAAATACAAAGGTGGGGCTAAATACTCTACAGTAAGAGAGAGCCCTGGGCAGAGTTTTTAGAAATCACAAAACATGCAGCAGTACAGCATGGGAATATAGGCAATAGGATCATTTTAAATATCCCATTCTTAGTCACTTCCAGTGCTTTCCTTTAGCATTTAAGAGAGCACATCGGTTAGTAGGTAGAAATGGTTCTGACTTAGAAACCTCTGAAGTTTGATTCATGCATTTTCACATAAAGCAGTAACAAAAGTCTCATTGAACTCAATGGGGCTTGCTTTTGAATTGGCATGTCCAAGGTTGCAATGCAAATATAGCTTTGTTTGTGGTGTTAAAATGGTCATTTCTACAATTTAACTACATTAAAATAGAAATATTAAAACCACCTTCCATCGATTACTGTGCAAGAAGTGATAATATTGATGATTACAGGTCTTGTCCCGCAGTTCTTTGGTTCTAAAAGTGGCAGGTGTGCCAGTGGAGACTTGCAGAGGCCTTTGAAACCCTGACATCATAGACTCTGTTCCACCCACAATTCAAGTAGTAATTTTATTACGACCATTGGTCCATATCAAAACAACAATAACAACAATACATCATGTAACATTTTAACCGATACAATTTAAAACAGTTTTACAAATTAAAACAACCTGTATATATATACAAAATTCCAATTGGATAAGACAGTTGTATTCAATAAAATTCATTCATCCATCTAAAACTTAATTTAGACTCTATCAAGTAAAATATAATTTTACAGCTAAATTCTGGTTCCAATTAATGGTTATTTGGTTTAGCTGAGCTATCAAAATCATAAAGTGATCCATTCCTCTTCTTTTGAAATAAAACATTAATCAGAAATCTAGCGACCATAAGGGATCTGCTCGACTCTTCATCGTTCAATAAGTATATTAATTGGGCTTCCTTAGTTTCACCCGCAGTTCGCAATAAAAATGGAGACAGAAACCTGGTCCGAGCAGCCTGATGTAATGGACAACAAAAGATTATATGATTCAAGGATGCTATAGAACCATTATCACAGTCGCATAGAAGTGAAATCTGGCCGTTGGAGAGTCTGTTACCCATGACGTTTGACGGGAAAGCATTGAATCTGGCCTTTATGAAAGCATACCTGTATGTCGCAACGGATAGAGTAGTTAAGTAAGATGGTAGTTTCAGTGATGGTGTTAAGCCAAGATTTATCGGTGAGCAGGTACCACTGCCCATCGTGATATTATGTTGGAGATCAATCTCCTCTAATACCCACAATTCAAGTTCTCACTTCCATTGGGATTTTTGTTCTGTGATGAGTGGCCAGTTCATGATGTTATGGCCCACCCATTTATCTTTATAGTTCCTTTCTGTTGTTAAAAGGATCACATGTCCACATCTATTCCTCTGTGATTTGGGGCTCTGCTGAAGAACATACAGTATCCTTTTGATACCAAGATGTCCACCCCAAGTCAAGTACTTCTTGCAATCTGTGTTTTCCTGTTCCTCACACCTAGAGGTATGTTCTTTTTGCAAGAGTTGGGAAAAACCCTGTAAGCCAAGGGAGGCAGGTTAAATGCAGGTTGACAGGCCTAAGAGAGAAGGCAGATGCAACTTAAGTAGTTTCATACTGAAGAATGAACCAAACCAAATTTATCCTCTGAGTCAGTGAAATGGAACTTCTTCTGTTCTCTCCCTCTATTGCACCTGAATAGAAAGATTGCTGCTAGGTGGCAATTGAAGCAGAGGGTGAGTCAAGGGAAGCTGTTGCTGCAGTAAAGCTGATCATAGAATCTTAGGGCTGGAATGGACCCAAGGGTCATCTAGTCCAACCCCCTGCAATCAATGATGGAGTGGCCCTGCATGACATCTCTTTCTTGACTGCAGCCTGTTAGAATCTGTTCAACTTATTATGTATTTAAGTAACTCTCCCTACCTAATCTTCAAATTAGGGTGCAAACAGGGAAACTGACACCTTTACCAGGTAGAGATACTATGCAAATAGAATTTTAAAACCTCAAGATGTGAGCAAGCCTTCTGTAGCAAAAGAAATATTTAATAAAAACTTTTTTAAAAACAAAGATGAGGGCAAGCTATGGGTTCATCTCAGAGCTAGGGGTGGGTGGCTCAATGTTTTTCCATCCTGTGCCAACTCCTTTTAATCCCATTTGGGGTCAATTATTTAAAGAACAAGCCATGAAAAATCCACCCAGCTTTACAAGTAGAAAGTCTTTCAGAAGTGGTCTGGGGGCTGCCTCTTTCTCTATTTCTCCATTTAACATTTTACAGCTGTTTAGGAAAACTCCATGGCCATTTGGCTATTACTTTGTTTTATCTTGTTAATTCTAATGCTCTATTAAACTATTGTCATCCATTGTTTCTAAGACACTCTGGGGTATAGAAATATAATCCATCCATCAAAGCAACCCTCCATTATTCACAACATTTTGGTCTTGTCTTTTGGAGGAGATACTCTCCTCTGTAAAAAAATGCATAGGCATACAACCAGGAGCATGTTATGATGAAAACTGTGAAGCTGGTCCTGATGGAACCTGCTTTGGCTTCACCATATATGAAGGTAAGACAGGTTATGCCTAGTTTTTCCCCCCCAAAAGTTTTTTTATTTTCTGATATAAGAACATAAAATAAAATAAAAACAATAAAAAACAATACAAAGACAACCACAAAACAACTAAACAAACAAACAAAAGAGAAAAACTAACAACATCAATACATTATCATACTCCAATACTTCTTCCTTTACATTGTCTTAAGGACCTCCTCACACCCTCTCCTTCTGCGTACATTGTGTCTCATCTGTAGTAACTTTAAATCGCATTAATCTAACCAATAGTATATACTTTTAAACCTATTCTTTTAATTGTAAATTATACTAGCTGTTGCCTTTTACTTCCATCTGCTCCTCTTAAATCTTAATTTTAACATGATTTCTTAGATAGTCCTTAAATTTCTTCCAATCCTTCTCCACCGCGTCATCCCTCTGGTCACGGATTTTCCCGGTCATTTCTGCGAGCTCCATATACTCAATCATCTTCAGCTGCCATTCTTCAACTGTCGGGATCACCTCTGTCTTCCAGTTCTTTGCTAACAATAACCTTGCTGCTGTTGTGGCATGCATAAAAATTACTTTTTCTTGGACTGGGATTTCCTGATTAACAATACCTAGTAAAAAGGCCTCTGGTTTTTTAACAAATGTGTTTTTCAACACCTTTTTAAGTTCATTATAAATCGCCTTGTTTGGGCTCCATGGTCCACATTCCCCTTCTGCTTATTTTCCATTTCTTTCAGCTTAGTGATACAACAAAGGGGAATAATTAATGCAAATGCCTTTGTCAGAACCATAGCTTCAAGCATGCAGTCTGAGCTTGTAAGCAGCAAGCTCAGACATTTCTTTTCTGGCTGTTGCATAGTTGAAGAGAGTGTGAGTGTGGAAAGGAAGAGAAGGTCTTATTTCCTCCATCACCCAGTGGCATAGCAAGGTCAGGTGGTACCCGGTGCAGAAAATTTCTTGTCACCCCCCTCCCAGCACATTGAAATGATTAAAAGAAGGAAAAATAAGATACAGTGGTACCTCGGGTTACAGACACTTCAGGTTACAGACTCCGCTAACCCAGAAATAGTACCTCGGGTTAAGAACTTTGCTTCAGGATGAGAACAAAAATCGTGCGGCGGTGGCACAGTGGCAGCGGGAGGCCCCATTAGCTAAAGTGGTGCTTCAGGTTAAGAACAATTTGCAGGTTAAGAACAGACCTCTGGAACGAATTAAGTTCTTCACTCAAGGTACCACTGCACCAACATCACCAGAGAAGTGGGTGTGTGACCTAATTGTATAAAACAGAGCTCTCGGGTCCCAAAACCTCCATACATACTTATGTTTCACTGCAATATCCCACAGTATACGTGTTGGTACCACACAATACGCCTAAACTCTCCTTCCCATTTGTGCCTCCTAAACTTGTTTGTGGGTTTCTCTCTACCTTCTAGAGCAGATTTAGGGGCTGTAGAAGAAGGTGGAGAGAGACATGTGTACCTGTATTCAGAATAGCTTTGTTTCCCCAGAGTAATAAATCTTGGACACAGCTGAACTGGTAAAGAAAAAGTGTTTTACATGTGTTACAACACTGTGACACTGGATGACGTTGGTGAGGCCCATCTTTCTCTAACGTGATTTCCTATTACGAAGTTTATAACAAATTTTCTTAAAATGTTTTTTGGATGTGTCTAGATTCAGCCCTTTTGTTTCTTTATTCTGTCAGCCATCAGTATTACCAGGCTATTTAATGGAGAGCTCCTTGGATATTTTATGTGAATTCCAGTTAATCACAGTGGGGACTGAGGGTGAGGATGATACAAACCTTCACTCTTTTTTCTTTTCCTCTTTCTTCCTCTTCACACCTTGTCTCAGGTGAGAAGATTATAGATAAAGTACTCGGTTGTGTAAGGAAGGATTTGGTGCGGTGTGATATTCCTATAAGAGAGCGAAATGGCATGCTTGTGAAAGGCGGGTGCTGTGAGGATACTGATCTCTGCAATGCAAACTTTTAAAACAGGCTGAGAACCACCTCAAGATTCTGCCCTCCTGCAAAGAATAAACGTTTATTCTGTTTCCCCCTCAGCTTGTCAACCTTTCTTATTTTTTCCTTTCTTTCAAATATGCTATATGCACTGGTGTAATGGTACAAGATTGGGGTGGGTGGGGGGGGGTTAGGTGGGTTCAAAACAGCCAGGACTATTTTGGCTGCAGTATCCGATAGCGGCCAAATCAGCATGAAAGGGGAGGTTTTTGGTCACTGTCTTCTGCAAAGCTCAGCATTTAGGAACACTGAAAACACGAGTGGCTTCGGTTTCAAGAGAAGGATGGGCAAGTGTTGTTATGTACAATGTGCCGATTACTTGGTTAATCAAAAAGAATTCCCTGGCAATATATATCATTTGCTCTCATTTCCTCTACCTTAAAAACTTTCATCAACTCCATATTTTTTAATCAAAACTTATGTTTCCTGCCATCAATTCAGCTTCTTACTACACAGCTCCTTCAGCCTTTTTCGAGTGGGGTCTATGAACCTCTGGCTCAGACTTTACAGATCCTTCCCCTCACCCCACTCCATCCCTTTCGGCCCTAAGAATTCAGAAATTGAATTTCTCTACCTATATACTGACACCTGCCAACTTTTAAAATCAAATCTGGTGTTGTGGGTGATGCAAGTCTGTTCAAGAGTTCTGACACTGCATTATATATAACGACTAGGCATTCATATTACAAAACCTCACTCCTAGTGGAACACTGAAATATGTTTGATTTTGTCTTAGGCCACATTCACACCATACATTTAAATTACTATGATATACTTTTAACAGCCATGGCTCCCCCACCCCTAAAATCTGGGAATTGTCATTTATTTTTATTCATTTTGGTTTTTCCCATTCCCACCCCCTCTCCCTGGAACAGAGGAATAATGAGATAGCTTTCCCCATAAGTCCATATGATTATTTTCTAAAGGGGTAACATATTTCAACAAAATTATCCAGATCAGATGCCTTGTTGAGACATGTACCCTCAACAAGTTCAACAAATTTTCAAAGAACACTTCAAGTTCTTTGCTTTGAGTGATTGTACAGCCACCAGAAGAAAATCAATTATCATATTTTTCGCTCCATAACGCGCAGCGGACCACAACACGCACGTAGTTTTTAGGGGAGGAAAACAAGAAAAAAATATTCTGAATCAAATGTTGTGTTACGCTTGGGTTATAAACTTGGACACTGTATCTCCAAAATGTATGCCTTCATTCCACTTTTTCTCTCCCAGCGTAATGTGTTGCTGTTTCCTTTAACTCTGTATAGCCACCCACTGGCCACACAATTTTTTTACATAAGAACTCACAGATCCATCTGATACAGTAAAAGGGATTTTATTGATGAACAAATAAAGCTATAGAATTTGAGAGAATGGCAAATGTACATGCAAATGCTCAGTTCCACCACCCGCCAAAAATCCTGTAAGGCGACAAACCACCGGGAAAAACATATTTTTTAAAATCTAAACACAACAACGACACCCTATTCATCTGCTATAATCCCCTCACAGCACCTGGATAATTGTGCCCCCAGGGAAGGGGAGTTGGCAGAGGCTGACGGGCAGGAGGAGGGCAGCCTAGAGGAAGTTTCGACAGCTCCTCCAGCTGCTGCTGAGGGAAAGGAATGTACAACGGGAAAGTGCCGGGGGGGCAAAGGAGACAGTTCCTGAGACCGAGGGAGGGTGTCGCACAGCTGACGGACGCAACATCCTCCTCCCTGAGGTGGGGCTTGTCCGTCTGCCCCCACCTCTGCCGCTGCACACCCCTCCCCCCCGGCACAGAGCCTGCACACCCCTCCCCCCCCCCGGAGCCTGCGGAATAGGCACAGAGCAGCACAGAAAGAAAAGCGGCTTCCGAGGCGGGCAGCAGCAGAAGCGGCACCCAGTGCATTCGCTCCATAACGCACACAGACTTTCCCCCTTCCTTTTTAGGAGGAAAAAAGTGTGCGTTATGGAGCGAAAAATACGGTAGTTCCTTGTGTAACAAATTAAGTTGAATATCTTTGAACACTGTTAATAAGCCTGGGCTTGGATTACATTATATGTCTTTTCCAGAATGGTTGCAATAATAATAATAATAATAATAATAATAATAATAATAATAATAATAATTATTATTTGTACCCCCGCCCATCTGGCTGGATTTCCCCAGCCACTCTGGGTGGCTTCCAACAAAAATCAGATACAAAAATATCACACATTAGCAACAGCTCACATGCCCACCACATATGGAAAGTCATATCAGTTTACCTGTAGTTTATTAAGGGTGCTGAGAGTTTTCTGCAAATAGCCTATTCCTTCCCAGAGCCAGAGCTACAATTCCAGAGCCATTTAACAATCAATCCCTCTTCCCAGGGAGCAGTGGCAACTTTAACAAACTACCGTTTCTAGGATAATTTGGGAAAAACTATGACTGTTTAAAGTGGTGTCATATAGTTTTAGATGTGTGGATTCAAGATTAATGAATCTCTTCTTCTTCTTCTTCTTCTTCTTCTTCTTCTTCTTCTTCTTCTTCTTCTTCTTCTTCAGATTGCAGTGCTCACATAAAACATTTTATCAGACTTTTATTAATCAGCCTTGCCAGCAACTCAGGTATAGGGTCTTTTCCATGCAGGATCCTGAATAACGGAAAGAGCAATGGATTCTTCAGCTCTCTTCCACTGAAACCTTCAAAACAAAACAGAGAATGGGGCTGAATGTCAGATGTCCACCCCATATATGAATCGGCTAATCCTGCTGTTATTTAAACCATATCAGTTAATCTTTTCAGATCGACTCTAAGTGTTTGTTGCCCGATAACACTAAACTCTCCCTTTAGGTTATTCATTGCTTGTTGACAACACTGATTCCCCCCCCCCCCCGAGGATTATTTCTGGGACCTGAATAAACTGAATGGTTGTTGGGAAAAGAACCTAGATTTGGCTGCTGGTGGGAGATGTTTCATATACTACAGTGTTTCTCAACTTTTTTCAATCCACGTCCCAATTTAGCTAACATAAGAAGATTCCACAACTCCTTTAAACCCAGTTCACCTAATTATTTACTTTGAATCTTTCGCATGGATTGAAATTTTGTAACTTTAAATTTGTTTGCTTATATTGTACATTAAAAAACAACAACACACCACCACACTTACACACAATCCTGGTTGAGAAAAAACTGATTCAGTGCATCACAAGTTGTGCAAACCTAGTATGCAGTGAAAAGGTTCTCCTTGAGGATGTTTGTTTTGACCAGTTTAGGGTTCATTATTTGCAGAAAACCACCATTCATTTATTGTTGTGCAAGAAGTAATAATACTGATGAATATTGAGCATCCCACGAAGCTGTGGCCTTTTTACACCTGATCTGGGAGGGTAGTGCTTGAGGCTGCTGAGCTGTTTTTGGGGAGGGAGTTGTTGAGGCTGGGGTTGGGTTTTTTTTTTCATCTTCTGTTGTGATTTATTGAAATGTTATGTTGTAGCTGTTAGTAGTTATATATAGTTTTGTTATGTTGTAGTTATATATATATTCATTATGTAAACTGCCTTGAGTATGGTTTGAACTGTGGAAAGGCAGCATACCTGATCTGGGAGGGCAGTGCTTGAGGCTTCTGAGTTGTTGTTGGGGAGGGAGTTGTTGCTGCTGGGGTTGGTTTTGTTTGTTTGTTTGTTTTTGCATCTTCTGCTGTGATTTATTGAAATTGTTCAGTTTGGTTTTGCATTTTGCTTTTTCTATTGATGGCTACTTTTGTTATGTTGTAGTTACATATTTTTTCATTATGTAAGCTGCCTTGAGTATGATTTGAAGTGTGGAAAGGCACATACAAATAAAATTATGTATGTATGTATGTATGATTAATGGTCTTGTCCTGCAGCATTAAATGTGCCAGTGGAGACTTGCAGAGCCGATCAAAGCCCTGAGCTAAAAGACCCTGTTCCTCCCACCCAGGGGCATACAAAGTGGGGGGCAGAGGGGGCGGGGTAACCCGGGTGCAACTCTGGGGGGGAGTGACAAGATGGCCCCTGCTTCCCCCCAGCTTTAGAGCAGCCAAGGGTGTGCGCAGTCAATAGGGGTGCCGCTTGTGCAGCGTCTGTACGGGCTGCCACTCTTGTGCACCGTCCATACATGGCAACTGTATGGGCTGCCGCTCTCCTGCGGCGTCCATACAGGCATCTGTATGGGCTTCTGCTTGCACGGCGACCATACGGGCTGCCGTGTGTGCACACTCCGTAAAGGATGCCACACATGCACAGTCCGCGTGTGCAGTCCGTACAGAAGTCACGTTTGTATCACTGGGCGGTTCGCCCCTCCCCTCGTGTCCTGCCCCTGGTGCCGGAAAGCATTCCTCCTTCACTGCTCCCACACATCATTCTTGCCTTTAATGAGTGGTCATTTCATAATGTCACGGCCCACCAGTTTATCTTTATATGTCCTTTCTGAGTACACTGTGATCTCTAGGGCGGTATTAACAGGAACAGAGGAAGAAGCTTTTCTACTCAGGTGGAATACAGCAAAGGCCTGCATTTGTCCCTCTGTTACTTACGATTCTGCTGAGACATACACATTATCAACCAAGGGAGACAGTTTCAAGGCAGGTTGACTGGTCCAAGGGACAAGGAAATGTAACTTAGGTAGATTCACACTGAAATATGAACCAAACCAAATTTCTCCCTCCTCCACAGAATCTCAGCTAAGCCAATGAAATGACCCTGCTTCTGTTATCTGATGCCGCTTGATGGAAAGATTGTTTTTAGATGACAACTGAGGGAGAGGGAGAGCCAAGACAGCAGTTGTCACAGTCAAACTGATGGAGTGGCCCTGCACCTTTCCTGCCACCTGCTACAGTCTGCTGAGACTCATTCATTGATGCATGCCACTCTCCCTAATATTTATTCCAATTAAACTTTTTATTGCACTAGCCATAGGCCATGGCATCATTCAGAAGGAGAACAAAAAGGAAAAAGAAAACAAGGGGAAAAAAGAACAACAATAACCATAAAAACCATCGGACACAGACACACAATAAAACCACGGTCACGGCTACTAAACTTGTTTGTTGCATTAAATAGAATAGCAGAAAATTCTCAGGTAAGATGTGCCAAATTAAATATCTGAATCCCCTTTGCAGTTGACCACTGTTTTGTCTAGTCCCTTCCTCCTGATTATCTTAGTTGCCAGTGCATAGAGTGCTACTTTATAAGTAACAAAGTCGTCGGTGTCACTCAACAGCCATTTCACTCATTCCATCCTATTCAAATGCGTTCCATTCGTAAGCAGGACCCCTCTTGGGTCTATATATAACAGGCACTGCAATAAGTAATGTCACAGGTCCTCGATGCAGGGTTGCCCACACAGACAGAGTCTCTCTTCGTAATGTGCTTTGCCATACCATCCATCCAACACCGCCAAAGGCATCGATTGGAAACATAGTTTGGTAAAAGCGATTCTTAGTAGGGCAAGTGGGAGCTTTGTCAGGTATCTGGTTTGGGCAGATCCCTTTCTGCACCAGACCTAAAGAGACAGTCTCTTAAGTGATCTTGGTCACCTGAAGATCTTGTAATTGATATTGGGACAAGAGGCATTGGAAGCCAGCCTTCTAGCATTTGGTCTGTTCCCGTTCTGTGTAAGACATGGTCGAAAATCTCTCCTGCAAAAGAAACTGAAGTCTTTTCACATAATTTAGGCATAGGTAATCAATTCTAGCCTGTATTGTCACGTCAGCTTCAGCACGAAGAAGAGCAGCTGGTGTTCCGTTGGGGAGCAAGAGCACGTTCCTGAGGAATTTGTTTTGCACTATTTCTAAGGCTTTGTTAGCCTTTGGGTCCATGTCCCATATCGCTACTCCACAGAGCATCTGGGAAACCACTTTGCTGGCAAAGATTTTCAACACAGCTTCTAGTAACTGGCCACCCACTGTAAAATAGAATTTAATGAATGCCCCACAAGCTTTCTGTGCTTTGAGTTTCGTAGCCTCAACCCTGATATTTAAATTGGTATCTCTACTTTAAATATTTAATATTTAAATTGGTATCTCTATCACGATACCATCTATCATGGTAGAGATACTTTGCAACTACAGAATGAACTCAAGCTGTGGTCGAATCATGGGCTCCATCAGTGCCTGGAGGGCAGCCGCTGAGGAGGGAGCACAAGGTGAGCTGAGCTTCGGGGACACTCTGTAGGTTTTGTGGGTTTGTCTTTTTGGGGCTGTGTGTGATTAAGTTTGTTGGCTTAATCGTTCCTTATTTGTTTGTGTGCTTCTTTCCTAGGGCTGTGCTTGTTTTCTAGGGCTTCTGCCTCTTGGAATTGTGGGACTATCCAGGCTTGTGTGTGTGTTTGTTTCTGGCTGTGTGCTCTCCCTGAAGGGGCAGGGCTTCTGTTGAGTCAGGTGACTAGCTGTGGGCTGAGCTAGTCAGTGCCTGGAGGGCAGCCGCTGAGGAGGGAGCACAAGGTGAGCTGAGCTTCAGGGACACTCTGTAGGTTTTGTGGGTTTGTCTTTTTGGGGCTGTGTGTCCAGTCCAACCCCCTGCCAAGCAGGAAACACCATCAAAGCATTCCTGACAGATGGCTGTCAAGCCTCCACTTAAAGACCTCCAAAGAAGGAGACTCCACCACACTCCTTGGCAGCAAATTCCACTGTCGAACAGCTCTTACTGTCAGGAAGTTCTTCCTAATGTTTAGGTGGAATCTTCTTTCTTGTAGTTTGAATCCATTGCCCCATGTCCGCTTCTCTGGAGCAGCAGAAAACTACCTTTCTCCCTCCTCTATATGGCATCCTTTTATATATTTGAACATGGCTATCATATCACCCCTTAACCTTCTCTTCTCCAGGCTAAACATACCCAGCTCCCTAAGCCGTTCCTCATAAGGCATCGTTTCCAGGCCTTTGACCATTTTGGTTGTCCTCCTCTGGACACGTTCCAGGTTGTCAGTATCCTTCTTGAACTGTGGTGCCCAGAACTGGACACAGTATTCCAGGTGAGGTCCGACCAGAGTGGAATACAGTGGTACTATTACTTCCCTTGATCTAGATGCTATACTCCTATTGATGCAGCCCAGAATTGCATTGGCTTTTTTAGCTGCTGCATCACACTGTTGACTCATGTCAAGTTTATGGTCTACCAAGACTCCTAGATCCTTTTCACATGTACTGCTCTCAAGCCAGGTGTCACCCATCCTGTATTTGTGCCTTTCATTTTTTTTTGCCCAATAATCATTATTCAAAAGGGAGATCAGCCTAAATTTTTTAATTTGATTGGTATATACCTTGTTTCAGGATAACTGAGATAAATGCTTCCTCCCAAGATTTTGGAATGGTCCCTTCTTCACAGATCTCATTCATTAGCTTCCAGGACAGTAAGGCTGCCTCTGAGAGGTCGCTTCAAGGAGCTGCCTGTTTTGCTAAAAGCGATGCTAGCAATGCCTGGCAAAGCAGGCGGCTTCTTGAAGCGACTTCTCAGGGTTCCGGAGCATTCGGTTGCTGGCCGAAAGCAGGTAGAAGAGAGGACTAGTGATTTCAGCTCTCCTTGAAGTCTGCCGGAGAAGCGCTGCGGAGCACGCCACTGAAGAGCCAGTGGGAGGCAAGCCGAGGAGCAAGGCTGCCCCGCCCTGTGGCCCATCCACCCTGTGGCCCATCCCCGCCCTGTGGCTTCCACCGCCAGTGTCTCTTCACCCTGAACAATACATTTCCACGTACTTAGGAACAATATATCTAAGTACAGTGGAACCTTGGTTCTCGAATGGCTTAGCTGACGAACAAACCTTTCAAAAGTGCCTAGAACGTAAATTACACTGTTGATTCCTGCAACAAACTTGGAAGATCAATTAGCTTAGTAGTGTTTTGGGGAGCAACCCTCAAATTTTGACATGACAAGCATTATTTTGCATCCCCAGAACCTGAAATGACACAGTCATTGGTCTATGGGGCTTGCCTGAGTTTTTCATTTCTTCATTTGCCTTTCATGTATGCGTGTTCTTGCCCAGTGAAGGCATTTGCTCTGGTACACTTCCCACAGTGTACTGTGCTATCTGTGACATCTGGTAGAGATCAGCCAGATTCAACTATACTATGTACTGTACCTTAAGTACAATGTGCAATTGTGTGCTCTGCTTATGGGTTTCTTGTGTGCCCTGAATGAGTTTCTAATGTCCAGGAGCTTTTCGTACCTACCATATTTTTTGGTCCATAAGGTGCTCTGGACCACAAGACACACCTGTTTTTTAAAGGGGAAAAACCAGGAAAATATTTTTCCTGGTTTTCCTCCTCTAAAAAACAGGGAGGGGCGCTGGAGGGGGAGCCCCTTCTCCCTTCACAGAGGCTCATCCCCGCTTGCATTAACGGGACAAGGGGAAGAGGGGAGAACGAGGGGATGAGCCTGCTTTTGGCATCGGCGCGCGGGGCGCAGGGTAGTGGTGAAAGCAGCAGCATCCCTGCTGTTTTCTCCACCACCCCATGCCTTGCACTGATCCCAAAAGCCTGTGGGTGGCAGGGAGGTTGGTGGAAATCCTCCACCAACCTCCCTGCCACCCACCAATCCCAAAAGCAGGCATCACAGCTGCCTCCCCCCACCTCCCGCCAAACGTGGCGGGGGTGGGTGGGGGGAGGCAGCGGGAAGTGAAGGGGATGTTGCTGGCATGATCCAGCAACATCCCCTTCGCTTCCCACTGCCTCCCCCCATCCCCGCCGCATTCGGCGGGAGGTGGGGGAGGCAGTGGAGATGTTGCTGGATCGTGCTAGCAGCTCTGTCAACGGAGCTGCTGGCATGATCCAGCAACATCCCCTTCGCTTCCCGCTGCCTCCCCTCATCCCCCGCCACGTTTGGCGGAAGGTGAAGAGGCAGTGGAGATGTTGCTGGATCGTGGAAGCAGCTCCTCTCGCCGAAAGAAGCTTCTTTCGGTGAATGGAGGCGCTGGCATGATCCAGCAACATCGCCGCTGCCTCCCCCCACCTCCGGCCGAACACAGTGGGGGATGGGGGGAGGCAGTGGGAGTGAAGCCTTCGCTCCATAAGGCGCACAGGGATTTTCCCTTCCTTTTTAGGAGGGAAAAAGTGTGTCTTATGGAGCGTAAAATATGGTATATGTCTGGAATACATTCTCTGGCAATCACACCTTGAGAACTGTTTCTGAATACTAGTTGATGAAAATAACCGGAGGGGAGAATCATAGAATCATAGAGTTGGAAGAGACCAAGAGGTGATAATATTGATGATTATAGGTCTTCTCCCGCAGTTCTTTGGTTCTAAAAGTGGCAGGTGTGCCAGTGGAGACTTGTAGAGGCCTTTGAATTTTCTACCAAGGAGTGCTACCACACTCCTTGGTAGCAAATTCCACTGCCGAACAGCTCTCACTGTCAGGAAGTTTTTCCTAATGTTTAGGTACCCTTGTGCTTGGGTCCTTCAAGGCAGATTCCTGCAGGAATTTGGCTGACACTTGTGAGAACAGGATGCTAGACCGCATTGGTCATTGAGCTGATCCAGCAGGCCCTTCTTATGTTCTTAATTTTGCAATCTAAACCAAATTCTGAAATTCTAAACATGGTACAGTTGTACATTGCTTGAAATTCCAAGTAGAAATTTGTGGGAAAATGGGATATATATATGAGATATGTGCAAAAATATAACAACAGCTTTGCTTCCATGCCAGCTTTTGGGTGTTAAATGATAGGTATGTGCTGGAAATTTCGGGTGTATAATGTTCAAGAATGTATTGGAAAACTTATATATGAAGATTTATTGTTTGGATCACATTCTGTATTAAGCGAGGTAGATGCAAAAGGATTTAACAGGAAGTCAGACTCGTGGAACTATTTTTTGTGTATATGAAGGTATGCAAGTTTATACATATAGAGGTGGTTTTTTTGTTTTTTGTTCCCCCCTTTTTTCTTTTTATTTTCTTTCTTTTTTTCTTTTCCTTCCTTTGTTGAAAGGGGATTGATTAAGATACAAAAGACAAAATACAGACAAGATAACGTTGTATGTAAAATTTTATTTTGTAATGTCATACAATAACAGTTGGACTAAGATGTTTTTCTCTGTGTTAAATTATAATAATCAATTAAAAAAATTTAAAAAAGAAAAAAGAAACTGACAGTGATCTACCCCCTTTTTGAGGTTCAGCTCAAAGTTGTTGAGCTTTTTTTAAGGGAGGAAAGTCCCTTAAAAAGGGAAAAAATGTTGAGCTTTTCTTAGGGAAGCCAAAGTTGTTGAGCTTCTTTGGGGGGAGCCAGTGATCTTCCGGTGATCTACCACGGGCAGCCAGTGGTCTACTGGTGGATCACAATCTACCTGTTGTGCGTGCCTGAAATATGCTATATGAACTGCTGTAATGGTCCAAGATAGGGGGGGGGGGTGGGTGTAGGTGGGTTCAAAATAGCCAGGATTATTTTGGCTGCAGTATCCAATAGCAGCCCAATCAGCACGAATGGGGAGATTTTTGGTCACTGTATTCTACAAAGCTAAGCATTTAGGAACACTGAAAACACACAAGGGGCTTGGGTTTCAGGAGAATGATGGGCAAAAAAGAATTCCCTGGCAATATATATCATTTGCTCTCATTTCCTCTACTTTTAAAACTTTCATCAACTCCCTATATTTTTTGATTGGGAGGGGAGGGTGGTGCTTGGGGCTGCTGTGTTGTTGCTGGGGAGGGAGTTGTTGTGGCTGGGTTGTTGTTTTTTTGCACCTTCGGCTGTGATTTTCTGAAATTGTTCAGTTTGATTTTGCATTTTGCATTTTATATTGATGGCTACTTTTGTTATGTTTTAGATATATATTTTTTTCATGATGTAAGCTGTCTTGAGTATGGTTTGAACGGTGGAAAGGCAGCATACACCAAAAAATTATGTATGTATGTATGTATGTATGTATGTATGATGACAGATCTTGTCCTGCAGGGGCAAATGTGCCAGTGGAGACTTGCAGACCCCATTGAAGCCCTGAGCTAAAAGACTATGTTCTTCCCACATAGGACGTACGAAGTGGGGGGCGGAGGGGGCGGGGTGCCCCAGGAGCCACTCTGGGGGGAGTAACAAGATGTTTCTCCCACACATCATTATTGTCCTGTAATGAGTAGCCAGTTCATAATGTCACAGCCCACCAGTTTATCTTTATATGTCCGTTCTGAGTACACTGTGATCTCTAGGGTGATATTAACAGGAACAGAGGAAGAAACTTTTCTACACTGGTGGAATCCAGCGAAGTTCTGCATTTGTTCCTCTGTTACTTAAGGTTCCTCTGAGACATACACAGTGTCTTCTGCTTCCAAGATGTCCATCCCAGGCCAGCTTCTTCTGGTAATCTGTGCTTTCCTGTGCCTTATACCTGGAGGTAGGTTTTCTTCTTCTTCTTCCGAAAGATAGGGAAAGCATTATCAACCATGGGAAACAGGTTCAAGACTGGTTGACTGGTCTAAGGGAGAAGGAAAATGTAACTTTGGTAGATTCACACTGAAATATGAACCAAACCAAATTCCTCCCTCTTCCATAGAATCTTAGCTAAGCCAATGAAATGACCCTGCTTCTGTTATCTGCTGCCACTTGTTGGAAAGATTGTTTTTAGGTGACAATTGAGGGAGAGGGAGAGCCAAGGACAGCAGTTGTCATAGTCAAGCTGATGGAGTGGCCCTGCTTCACATCTGCACCTTTCCTGCTATCTGCTACAGTCTGCTGAGATTTATTTATTTATTTATGCCACTCTCCCTGATATTTAAATTGGTATGCCAGGGTACAGGTATGACAGGTAGAGTTACTTTGCAAATACAGAATGAACTCAAGCTGTGGTCAAATCATGGGCTCCATCATCTCAGAGCTGGGGACAGATGGGTCAATGTATTTCCATTCTGTGCCAACTCCTTTTAATCCCATTTGGGGCAAATTATGTAAGGGAAAATCAACCCAGCTTTTCAAGCAGCAATATTGAACATTCTGAAGACGTGGTCGGGGGATTGCATCTTTCCCTCTTTAGCATTTTACAGCTGCTTGGAGCAGCTCGGAGGCCACGTGGCAAAATAAGATTGTGATCTCAGGAATTGACAGCGCAACACAAAGTGCTGTTTCTTCCTGGGGAATGTTATGTAGAAAGGGATGCCAGCGCCTGTGTGCCTTTGAGCGAAGCAATTCGAAAAATACCAATACATTATAAGAAAGAAAGAAAGAAAGAAAGAAAGAAAGAAAGAAAGAGAGAGAGAGAGAGAGAGAGAGAGAGAGAGAGAGAGAGAGAGAGAAATGGAAGGGGACAGAAAGAAAGGAAAGGAAGCTGAGCCTGGGCCCATTATCCCGTTTCCCTGAATGTAAGTTTACAGATTTTAAAAAACTGAAATCAGGGATTCTGAAAGCAAGTTAGCTTTCCATTTCTTTTTGTGAAGTACACTGTCTGTGAACATTCCGTCAATGTTGTTTTTGTAACCTAGGGGCTGCCAAAGTGTCACCCATGAGTGGATATGCATCCACAGGCACATCCCTGGTGCCCACGATATCCCCTCTCCACCCCTTGAGGAGGCAAGACTTGAAAGAAGAGCCTTATTTGTCCCCCGTAGACCAGATAGTGATGTGTGCTTGGTTGCAATGTTTTGCCCATGTCAAGTTTCTCTTGTTTATAAATATGTCCATAGTCCGCAAAGAGTTAGCAATCCTTGTACCAACCTAAGGCAGGGTTTCCCAAACTTGGGTCTCCAGCTGTTGTTGGACTAAAACTCACATCATCCCTAACTAGAAGGACCTGTGGTCAGGGATGATGGAAATTGTAGTCTAAAAACCACTGGAGGCCCAATTTTGGGAAACCCTGACCTAAGGGATTTCTTTGTTGCCAAGAATATGAAGATTTCCAACCAAATGGCTACAAGGCAACCCTCACTTATTCACATGAGATTTTGGTTTTGTCTTTTGGAGCAGATGCTCTCCTCTGTTCACAGTGCGTAGCCCCAAAAGAAGGAGAACCTTGCGAAATGGAGAACTGTGAAGTTGATGATTCAGGACGCTGCCTTGCACTCATTATCTATAAAGGTAAAAAAAAAAAACTGCTATAAGGTTGTACCTTCTTTGGGCTCCACATTCCCTTTCTCATTAAGAATCTTTTTTTTTGGGGGGGGGTTCTTAGTGATAAAATAAAGGGAAATAGAATTCAATATAGCACTAAGTGAGGAAAGTGTTGGATGGAAAAAAAGAGATTCTACTGAAGCATTTCAACAACAGAAGAGTTGGTGGGGTTTCTAGATCCGAAGAACTAGATCCTCCCCCAGAACAAACCAGTCTGCGGGGAAAATTGCCGAAGTGAGCCCCCAGGGTGATAGGGTCAATTTTGCAGAAAGTTCTGGAAAATGCAAGTTGGATCCTGCTGCAATGTATAGTGTTGCTGGGGTCTCCACAGTTAGCGCTCAAGATTCACAGGAGGATGACCTGTGCCACAAATCAGTTATAATGAACATATCAGAGTGCTCTGTAAATGATAGTTAAAGACTTCACTATATCAACCTTTTGTGCTCTTCCACGCCCACCCAATGTTCCTGACCCTTCTTTTGGATACTTTTAGCTTCCTTTAAAAAATTTTTATAGACTTTTATATTCACCTTGTGTTTTAATACCTTTTAGCTCTCTAAAGCACATTTTAGATTTAAAATGCTGGTCTATGACCGTAATAAAGATTTGTTGTTGTTGTTGTTGTTGTTGTTGTTGTTGTTGTTGTTGTTGTTGTTGTTGTTGTTAAAACACCACACACTGTTAAGTACAGTAAGTTTTCAAATGCTTTATTTACAGATGAAAAACATTGATTTTCCATGTAGTAGCAAGGAGAACTCAGGTAGAATGCTCTTCGGCGGAAAACACAAACATGCCGTCTGACCTTGGAAGGGAGTGAGAGTGTGGAAAGAAAGGGAGAGAAGTCTTGACTTCTTCCCTCACTGGAGAAGAGTGTGTGTGAACTAAATGATTCTAGAAAATACAGCTCTCTGGTATTAACCCCTTCATACACTAACTAGCCCTCATGCATAGTTATGCTTGGCTGCAATTTCCCACAGTATGCATGCGCCTAGCAAGGTCTGACCACATAACAAGTATTCCCCCCCCCCCACCTTTCCTTCCCATATAAACTGCTTAAACCTGTTCCGGGGTCCTGCTAGAGCAGATTAGGGAGCCGGGGGGGGGGGATGAGTGCCTATACTCAAAATAGCTTTGTTCCCCAAGAGTAATAAACTTCGTGTTTCTTCTTTCCTTCAATCATCAGTATTACCAGACTATTTATTTCTAAGCCCTGCAGAAATCTCCGTAGGAGGCACAGCTCAAAGGAGAGCAGTTTGGATATTTTAGGTGAAATCCAGTTAATCATTGCAGTGGCTATGGTGGTGCAAACATTCACTCTTTTCTCTCTTCCTTTTTCCTGCTCTCTGTCCCTTTTCTCAGGTGAGGACGTTTTTGAAAAACTATATGGTTGTACGAGGAAGGATGATATCAACTGTGATACAACACATGATGACCCAGAAGATGGCATGAAGTATAAATTCAGCTGCTGTGATGATAGTGATCTCTGCAATTCAAAGACAGAATGAAAGCAGCCTCAAGATTCTGCTCACTTGCAAACAATAAAGGCTTATGCTGTTCCCTCTCAGCTTGTCAACCTTTCTTTGAATGTGCTTTATGCAGTGCGGTCATAGTCCAAAACAGTGGCACCAGGTGAGTTCAAAACAGCCACTACTGTTTCTGCAGCAGTGTCCCAAAGCTGCCCAATCAGCATGAAAAGGGAGCTTTGGGGCCACTGTAGTTTCTAAAGCTAAGCACCTGGAAATGCTGAAATCACAATGGACTTTCAGTTCAAATGAATGGTGTGCAAGTTCTATTAAGCACAGCGTGTCAATTATTTGGTTAATTAAAAGGAATTCAATGGATTCTTAAATCCAAAGGTGGGACTAAATACTCTCCAGTAAGAGAGAGCCCCGGGCAGAGTTTTTAGAAGTCACAAAACATGCAGCAGTAAAGCATGGGAATATAGGCAACTGGAACATTTTAAATATCCCATTCTTAGTCACTTTCAGTGCTTTCCTTCATAATTTAACAGAGCGCATCGGGTAGTAAGTTAAAATGGTTCTTACTTACAAACTTGTAAAGTATGATTCATGCATTTTCCCATAAAGCAGAAAGAAAAAGTGGCAGAAACATTGAGTTAAAAATATGGAAAATTTATAAACACGTGGTCTAAGCCGGGAGCCCATGGTTCAGACCTCCATTACACATGTCATTTACATGGTCAGCTGAATAAACAAAGCACTTCTCTAAGCCTTCATTACCAGATTGGAGGGGGCATGACCAAAGTCTAGGAAAAGATTTCTGTGGTCTTAACCCCTTCATGCATTAACTAGTGCTAAACACACTGGTTGTTTGAGGCTGCAATTATCCCACAAAATGGAACTTCATGGAAAACACATCTGAAGTATTTCCAAAGGATTATATTAGAAAATATAAGATCTAGCTGAAAGGCAACAAATGGAGATCAGCATTGCTTCTGGGAATACAACCTACATCATCATCATCACTACTATCACAATCCCCATCATTATTAAAAGGTCCTGTAAGGCAGGATGCTGGTGGTGCTGTGGGTTAAACCACGGAGCCTAGGGCTTGCTGATCAGAAGGTCGGCTGTTCGAATCCCTGCGATGGGGTTAGCTCCCGTTTTCACTCCCAGCTCCTGCCAACCTAGCAGTTCGAAAGCACATCAAAGTGGAAGTAGATAAATAGGTACCACTCTGGCAAGAAGGTAAACGGCGTTTCTGTCCGCTACTCTGGTTCGCCAGAAGCGGCTTAGTCATGCTGGCCACATGACCCGGAAGCTGTACGTCGGCACGCTCCGCCAGTAAAGGGAGATGAGCGCCACAGTCCCAGAGTCGTCCGCAACTGAACCTAATGGTCAGGGGTCCTTTTACCTTTTCCTTTAAGGGAGGGTTCAGGTCTTTGAGGCTTTTCCTTAAAATCTTCTACCCATGGAGATTCTACCAACCTAGGAAGGATGTCTTCTAATTGAGACACTTAAATAAAGCATTTAAAATGATCAAGCATTTCTGCATTCCTTCTGCCCAGAGAGATCAAACAGGTTGTACCATTAATAGGCCTCCACTGAGCATTAGATCGAATTTAAAGCTACATTTTATTGTGCTAAATGGCTTTTCTGTATCCATGAACTATAATACTCTGGTATTATGCAATTCCCTATTATATATTTGGGAAAAATATATCCAAGTACAGTGGAACCTTGGTTCTTGAATGGCTTAGCTGACAAACAAATCAGCTACCGAACGCCAAATCCCAGAAGGAAGTTATCTGGTTTTTGATCTTTTTTTTTGGAAGCTGAATGTCCGACACAGATGTCGGCTATCTTTTCTGGGGCACCTGCACCAATCGAAAGCTGCATCTTGGTTTTCGAATGTTTCGGGAATGAAACAGACCTCCCGAACAGATTAAGTTCGAAAACCAAGGTTCCACTGTCCATTTTATGGGGAGAGTGCTAGAAATGGGGTATTTCCCCCATTTCATGGATTGAAGTCACAAGGGAACATGAGCAGAGTGAACAGAGGGCTTTTCCTTTCAAAACAATAACACTGCATGGCGTAAGAGCAAGCCAATTTACTATCTAACTTCAATTTAAGTGCCAGGTCCCCACTACTGATTCTGTGTAGATATCCTCTCTCCCAAACCAAGGACTAGGTGAGGCACCCTGACTCCAAGTATCAAATCTGTTATTCCAATCACTACTTGTTTATCCCTGCCCACAAACCTTTCGAAAGTGCCTAGGAGGTACAGTACACTGCTGATTCCAGCAACAAACTTGGAAGATCAATTAGTTTAGTAGTAAAAGACTCTGTTCTTCCCACACAGGGGTGTACGAAGTGGGGGGGGGGCGGAGGGGGCGGGGTGCCCCAGGAGCCACACTGGGGGGAGTAACAAGATGTTTCTCCCACACATCATTATTGTCCTGTAATGAGTAGCCAGTTCATAATGTCACAGCCCACCAGTTTATCTTTATATGTCCGTTCTGAGTACACTGTGATCTCTAGGGTGATATTAACAGGAACAGAGCAAGAACCTTTTTTACTCTGGTGGAATCCAGCGAAGTTCTGCATTTGTTCCTCTGTTACTTAAGGTTCCTCTGAGACATACACAGTGTCTTCTGCTTCCAAGATGTCCATCCCAGGCCAGCTTCTTCTGGTAATCTGTGCTTTCCTGTGCCTTATACCTGGAGGTAGGTTTTTTTCTTCTTCTTCCGAAAGATAGGGAAAGCATTATCAACCATGGGAAACAGGTTCAAGACTGGTTGACTGGTCTAAGGGAGAAGGAAAATGTAACTTAGGTAGATTCTCACTGAAATATGAACCAAACCAAATTCCTCCCTCTTCCATAGAATCTTAGCTAAGCCAATGAAATGACCCTGCTTCTGTTATCTGCTGCCACTTGTTGGAAAGATTGTTTTTAGGTGACAATTGAGGGAGAGGGAGAGCCAAGGACAGCAGTTGTCATAGTCAAGCTGATGGAGTGGCCCTGCTTCACATCTGCACCTTTCCTGCTATCTGCTACAGTCTGCTGAGATTTATTTATTTATTTATGCCACTCTCCCTGATATTTAAATTGGTATGCCAGGGTACAGGTATGACAGGTAGAGTTACTTTGCAAATACAGAATGAACTCAAGCTGTGGTCAAATCATGGGCTCCATCATCTCAGAGCTGGGGACAGATGGGTCAATGTATTTCCATTCTGTGCCAACTCCTTTTAATCCCATTTGGGGCAAATTATGTAAGGGAAAATCAACCCAGCTTTTCAAGCAGCAATATTGAACATTCTGAAGACGTGGTCGGGGGATTGCATCTTTCCCTCTTTAGCATTTTACAGCTGCTTGGAGCAGCTCTGAGGCCACGTGGCAAAATAAGATTGTGATCTCAGGAATTGACAGCGCAACACAAAGTGCTGTTTCTTCCTGGGGAATGTTATGTAGAAAGGGAAGCCAGTGCCTGTGTGCCTTTGAGGGAAGTAATTCGAAAAATACCAATACATTATAAGAAAGAAAGAAAGAAAGATAGAAGGAAGGAAAAAGAGAGAGAGAGAGAGAGAGAGAGAGAGAGAGAGAGAGAGAGAAATGGAAGGGGACAGAAAGAAAGGAAAGGAAGCTGAGCCTGGGCCCATTATCCCGTTTCCCTGAATGTAAGTTTACAGATTTTAAAAAACTGAAATCAGGGATTCTGAAAGCAAGTTAGCTTTCCATTTCTTTTTGTGAAGTACACTGTCTGTGAACATTCCGTCAATGTTGTTTTTGTAACTTAGGGGCTGCCAAAGTGTCACCCATGAGTGGATATGCATCCACAGGCACATCCCTGGTGCCCACGATATCCCCTCTCCACCCCTTACAGGACAATTTAAAGAATGGCAAAAAAATATTGACAATATTTATTTGGCAAGGACAGAAGCCAAGGATAAAATTCAAATTGTTGATTGATAAGAAGGAAAGAGGGGGCTTCGCCTTACCAGATTTGAAGCTGTATTATGAAGCGTCCTGTTTGTGTTGGCTAAAAGAGTGGATGACATTGCAAAATACCGATTTGTTGGACTTAGAAGGATATGACAATAGATTTGGATGGCACTCCTATCTTTGGTATGATAAAGTAAAACTCATAGAGGTTTTTTGAACCATGTGATAAGGAGAGCCATCTTTGAAGTATGGGAAAGGAATAAGAGACTTCTAGACAGCAAAACCCCATGGTGGATCTCACCGATTGATGTTCTTACTTTAAAGAAAGTTAATATGGAAGTTACAGGTGGGTAGCCGTGTTGGTCTGCCATAGTCAAAACAGAATCGAAAATTCTTTCCAGTAGCACCTTAGTTGGTCTCTAAGGTGCTACTGGAAAGAATTTTCGATTTTGTTTTTAATATGGAAGGTAAAAGGTCCACATATGGAGATTTGTTGATGAGAACAGAGAGAGGTTGGAAGTTAAAACCACATTACCAGATCGAATATACTTTTACAGGATGGATACAGTATCACCAGGTGAATAATCTGTTTTTAGAGGATAGAAAAATTGGTTTTGAAGATAAAAAATCTAGATTACAAACTGAGCTATTGGAAGGTAGAGGTAAATATCTGACAAAAATGTATGATTTGTTGTTAGAATGGTATACTAAAGATGAGTTAACGAAAGAAGTGATGATAAAATGGGGAATAGATTTTGGGCATAATATTGATTATGATACATGGACAAAACTATGGAATGAGACTTTGAAATTTACCGCGTGTGTAACATTGAAAGAGAATGTTTACAAGATGATGTATAGATGGTATTTGACTCCAGTAAAATTGTCAAAAATGTATAGAATGCATGATAAGATGTGTTGGAAAGGTAGACAAGAAGAAGGGAACTTCTATCACATGTGGTGGACTTGCAATAAGGTTAAGGTGTTTTGGGAATCTATTTACAATGAACTTAAGAAGATGTTTAAGTATACTTTCCCAAAAAAAACCGGAAGCTTTTTTGTTAGGGTTGATGGGAGATGAAATAGCTAAGAAAGACAAAAGATTGTTCATGTATGCGACAACAGCAGCGAGAATACTGCTTGCCCAAAAGTGGAAATTACAGGAGTTACCAACGATTGATGAGTGGCAGACGAAGATGGTGGAATATGCTGAACTTGCAAAACTGACCAGTAGGGTCAGAAACCAGGAGGACTCGAGGTTTCAAAGAGATTGGAGTAAATTTGTGGAGTACTTAAGATTGAACAGAGGAAGTTTAAAAACACTAGTAGGATTGGAATAAACCTTTGACATAGTTTAACATGGACACAATATAAACTGCACGACAAGAACTGGACAAGAAAACCTGCTGACGAGGGGGAGGGGAGTCATAGCTCGGCAGAGCAACGGATAATGTAATGTGTATTTGATGTTGAATTGGTAGAAATTTGGTATATTTGGAAAAATAATAAAAATTTATTTAAAAAAAAGAAAGATATCCCCTCTCCACCCCTTGAGGAGGCAAGACTTGAAAGAAGAGCCTTATTTGTCACCCGTAGACCAGATAGTGATGTGTGCTTGGTTGCAATGTTTTGCCCATGTCAAGTTTCTCTTGTTTATAAATATGTCCATAGTCCCCAAAGAGTTAGCAATCCTTGTACCAACCTAAGGCAGGGTTTCCCAAACTTGGGTCTCCAGCTGTTGTTGGACTAAAACTCACATCATCCCTAACTAGAAGGACCTGTGGTCAGGGATGATGAAAATTGCAGTCCAAAAACCACTGGAGGCCCAAGTTTGGGAAACCCTGACCTAAGGGATTTCTTTGTTGCCAAAAATATGAAGATTTCCAACCAAATGGCTACAAGGCAACCCTCACTTATTCACATGAGATTTTGGTTTTGTCTTTTGGAGCAGATGCTCTCCTCTGTTCCCTGTGCATAGCCACAAAAGAAGGAGAACCTTGCAAAATGGATAACTGTGAAGTTAATGATTCAGGACGCTGCACTGCACTCACTATCTATAAAGGTAAAAACAAAAAACCTGCTATAAGGTTGTACCTTCTTTGGGCTACACACTCCCTTTCTCCTTAAGAATCTTTTTTTTTGGGGGGGGGTTGCTTAGCGATAAAATAAAGGGAAATAGAATTCAACATAGCATTAAGTGAGGAATGTGTTGGATGGAAAAATGAGATTCTAGTGAAGCATTTCAACAACAGAAGAGTTGGTGGGGTTTCTAGATCCAAAGAACTAGATCCTCCCAGAACAAACCAGTCTGCGGGGAAAATTGTCGAACTGAGCCCCCAGGGTAATAGGGTCAATTTTGCAGAAAGTTCTGGAAAATGCAAGTTGGATCCTGCTGCAATGTATAGTGTTGCTGGGGTCTCCACAGTTAGCGCTCAAGATTCACAGGAGGATGACCTGTGTCACAAATCAGTTATAATGAACATATCAGAGTGCTCTGTAAATGATAGTTAAACACTTCACTATATCAACCTTTTGTGCTCTTCCACGCCCACCCAATGTTCCTGACCCTTCTTTTGGATACTTTTAGCTTCCTTTAAAAGTTTTTATAGACTTTTATATTCACCTTGTGTTTTAATACCTTTTAGCTCTCTAAAGCACATTTTAGATTTTAAATGCTGGTCTATGACCGTAATAAAGATTTGTTGTTGTTGTTGTTGTTGTTGTTGTTGTTGTTGTTGTTGTGAAAACACCACACACTGTTAAGTACAGTAAGTTTTCAAATGCTTTATTTACAGATGAAAAACATTGATTTTCCATGTAGTAGCAAGGAGAACTCAGGTAGAATGCTCTTCGGCGGAAAACACAAACATGCCGTCTGAGCTTGGAAGGGAGTGAGAGTGTGGAAAGGAAGGGAGAGAAGTCTTGACTTCTTCCCTCACTGGAGAAGAGTGTGTGTGACATAAATGATTCTAGAAAATACAGCTCTCTGGTATTAACCCCTTCATACACTAACTAGCCCTCATGCATAGTTATGCTTGGCTGCAATTTCCCACAGTATGCATGCGGCTAGCAAGGTCTAACCACATAACAAGTATTCCCCCCACCTTCCCTTCCCATATAAACTGCTTAAACCTGTTCCGGGGTTCTGCTAGAGCAGATTAGGGAGCGGTGGGGGGGGGGGAAATGAGTGCTTATACTCAGAAAAGCTTTGTTCCCCAAGAGTAATAAACTTCGTGTTTCTTCTTTCCTTCAATCATCAGTATTACCAGACTATTTATTTCTAAGCCCTGCAGAAATCTCCGTAGGAGGCACAGCTCAAAGGAGAGCAGTTTGGATATTTTAGGTGAAATCCAGTTAATCATTGCAGTGGCTATGGTGATGCAAACATCCACTCTTTTCTCTCTTCCCTTTTCCTGCTCTATGTCCCTTTTCGCAGATGGGAATTTTTTTCGAAAAATATTTGGCTGTACGAGGAAGGCTGATGAATCCTGTGGTACAACACTTGATGACCCCAAAGATGGCTCGCATTTTAAACTCAGCTGCTGTAATGAAAGTGATCTCTGCAATTCACAGTTTTAAGACAGGCTGAAAGCAGCCTCAAGATTCTGCTCACTTGCAAACAATAAAAGCTTACGCTGTTCCCTCTCAGCTTGTCAAACTTTCTTTGAATGTGCTTTATGCAGTGGGGTCATAGTCCGAGACAGTGGCACCAGGTGAGTTCAAAACAGCCACTACTGTTTCTGCAGCAGTGTCCCAAAGCTGCCCAATCGGCTTTAGTTTCTAAAGCTAAGCACCAGGAAACACTGAAATCACAAAGGGCTTTGGATTCAAGAGGATGGTGTGGAAATTCTATTAAGCACAATGTGTCAATTATTTGGTTATTTAAAAAGAATTCAATGTATTCCTAAATACAAAGGTGGGGCTAAATACTCTACAGTAAGAGAGAGCCCCGGGCAGAGTTTTTAGAAGTCACAAAACATGCAGCAGTAAAGCATGGGAATATAGGAAATTGGACCATGTGTGCTGCTCTGGTTCAACAGAAGCGGCTTAGTCATGCTGGCCACATGACCCAGAAGCTTTACACCTGCTCCCTCGGCCAGTAAAGAGAGATGAGCACCACGACCCCAGAGACATTCGCGACGGGACCTAATGGTCATGGGTCCCTTTACCTTTAATAATTCCATATTACAGGTGTCATTACACCGCTGTCAAACATTTTAACTGTTTACAGTGGTCTTTTAAATAAATTACAATTTTACTCCAGTCTTTAGAAAATACTTGATATTCCTGGTTTCGGATCTTCCCCGTCAGTTTTGCCATTTCCGCGTACTCCATCAGTTTCATCTGCCATTCTTCTTTTATTGGTACTTCTCCTTCCTTCCATTTCTGGGCTCCTCGCATTCTCGCTGTCGTCGTTTCATACATTAAAAGTATTTCATCTTCTCTTGGAAACTCTTCACCTATTATACCTAGTATACCTAGTAAAAAGGCTTCTGGTTTTTTTTGACAAATGTATTTTTTTTAACATTTTCTTTAACTCATTATATATAATTTCTCAGAAAGCCATATGGTAAAAAGTGCCCTCTTTCTCTTTACATTTCCAACATAATTTTGAACTTGTTTTGTACATTCTAGCAATTTTACTCAGTGTTAAATACCAACGATACATCATTTTCATACAAGTTTCTTTCAACGAACAACATGGAGTAAATTCTATTTCCTCTTTCCATAACTTTTCCCAGGATGAAAGTTGGATATTATACCCAAAATCTCTTGCCCAATATATCATCACTGCGTTAACTTCTTCATCTTTTGTATACCATTCTAAAAGTAGTTTGTACATTTTTGATAACACTTTCACATTATTTTCCAACAGATCTATTTCAAACCTTGATCTCATTGTATCAAAACCTTTCTTCTTGTCAACCTTAAAATAATCATTTAATTGGTGATGCTGAAGCCAATCCGTTAACAGTTCTCTAATATCTTCATCCCCCCCCCCAGTTTTAATTGGTCTTCTGCCTCTTTTAATAAATCTTTATAAGTGGCCCACTCACCTCTCATATTTACTTTTTTAACTGAAATTGCTTCCAATGGAGAGAGCCACCATGGTGTTCTTCGTTCTAATAAGTTCTTATACCTGTCCCATACCTCATAGATTGATTTTCTTCTCAGATGGTTCAAGAATCTTTTAGGTACTTTTGTTTTGTCATACCACAAATATGTGTGCCACCCAAATCTATTATCATGCCCCTTTAAAAATCTAGTAAATCTGTATTTTTTTTAACAAAATCAATTTCCACAACCAGCAGAGACAGGACATTTCATAATATAACTTCAAATCTGGCAGGGAGAAGCCCCTCTTTCTTTGGAACCAGTTAATAATTTACATTTTATTCTTGGTTCATTCCCCTGCCAGATAAATCTTGATATTACTCTCTGCCATTCTTTGAACAGGACACCTCCTTCTTCAGTAGGTGGGGGAAATGCATTTAGTCTTTCAGGAACCCTGAGACTCAGTTACTTATTTACTTACCTTTACTATCAAAATCTGTGGTAAGATTGTTACCTCTGTCTTTTGTATATTAGTGAGGCTGCAATCCTGTATGTGCCTGAGGAGAAAGTCTCATTGAACTCAATGGGGCTTACTTTTAAATAGGCATGCCTAAAGTTGCAGTGTAAATATAGCTTTGTTCTTGCTGTTTATATTGCCATTTCTACAGATTTATTATATCAAATTAGAAACATTAAAACCATTGTCCATTTATTGTTGGGCAAGCATTGATGATATTTCTGATTTTGCCCTGCATTTATTTGGTCCTAAAAGTGGCATGTGTGCCAGTGGAGACTTACAGAGCCCATTGAAGCCCTGACATCAAAGATCTGTTCCACCCACAATTCAAGTTCTCACTTCCATCGGGATTTTTGTTCTGTAATGAGTGGCCAGTTCATGATGTTATGGCCCACCCATTTATCTTTATAGTTCCTTTCCGAGGACACCATAATATCTAGGGTGTCATTAAAAGGATCAAAGGAAGAAGCTTCTCCATTCTGGAGAAATCCAGTGAAGGTCCACATCTATTCCTCTGTGATTTGGAGCTCTGCTGGAGAACATACCAAGATGTCCACCCCAAGTCAAGTACTTTTTGCAGTCTGTGTTTTCCTGTTCCTCACACCTGGAGGTATGTTCTTTTTGCAAGAGTTGGGGAAAGCCCTGTCAGCCAAGGGAGGCAGGTTAAGTGCCGGTTGACAGGCAGAAGAGAGAAGGCAAATGCAACTTAGGTAGTTTCATACTGAACCAAACCAAACGTATCCCTGGCCATCCATAGAATCTTAACTGAGCCAATGAAATGGCCCTTCTTTTGTTCTCTCCCTCTGTTGCACCTGAATGGAAAGACTATTGCTAAGTGGCAATTGAGGGAGAGGGAACGCTAAGGGCAGATGTTATTGCAGTAGAACTGATGAAGTGGCTCTGCTTCACATCTCTTACTTTACTGCGGTCTGCTCAAATTTATTTATTTAAGCCACTGTCCCCAATATTTAAATTTGTGTGTCAGGGCTTTTCTGAGTAAAGATACTTTGCAAGTAGAAAATAATACTCAAGATTTGAGCAGGCTATAGGTGTTGCACTGCGGTAAATTAATCAAAGCAGAGTCTTCTTCATAAACAGAATAAAACTTTTACTTGAGAAAATAAAGTTGTTCATAAACAGCATAGTTAAAGAGCATACACCAAGTGCTCATAGCAGCTATCTGACTCTTCACAGAGGCACAGTCTTAGTTACTGATTTACTAGAGTCCTGGAGCCACTCTGTCTGCAAGAACACAACACACACACTGAGCTGAGACACACACTGGCTGGCTACTTTTATAGGGAGAATGAGTCATCACTCAAGATGGGTCACGAGTCACAGTGACTTAGCAGTTTGCTGTTATGTTAACAGTTAGTAGTTAGCAGGCTTGAATGATTGTGTAGGCCTTGTAGGCCTTACTGTTTCTGCTCTCAAGAACCTTTGTCTCAGGATAATAGGTTCCATCATCTAAGAGCTAGGGATGGGTGGATCAATATATTTCCTCCTGGGCCAACTCATTTTAGTCCCATTTGGTGCCTATTCTGTGAGGAACAAGCCATCAAAAATCCACCCAGCTTTACAAGCAGAAATATAAAGTTCTAAAGAGGTTGTCTGGGGGCTGCCTCTTTCTCCCTTTAACATTTTACAGCTGCTTAGAGCAGCTCTGAGGCCATGTGGCAAAATAAAATGGGTTTACAAAGTGCTGTCCCTTCCTGAGGACTTGTATGGAGAAAGGGATGCCTATCCCACCCATGAGGCAGAAATTCTAAAGCCAGCAGATACATTGTACAGAAGGAAGAGAAGAAAGCTGAGTCTGGCCCTGTTCTTGGTTTTTCCAATGTCTAAACAAAATAAAAAAAAATTCTTTCCAGTAGCACCTTAGAGACCAACTGAGTTTGTTCTTGGTATGAGCTTTCGTGTGCATGCACACTTCTTCAGATACCATGCACACGAAAGCTCATACCAAGAACAAACTCAGTTGGTCTCTAAGGTGCTACTGGAAAGAATTTTTTTTTATTTTGTTTCGACTATAGCAGACCAACACGGCTACCTACCTGTAACTTTCCAATGTCTGTACATCAGAAATTCTGAAAGCAAGATAGGGAACCAAATCTTTTCTCAAAGTACAGTGTTGATGAACATTCCTTATGTTGCAAATGAATGGGCTCATCAAATCAACATGGTTTGTAACCTAGGGGCTGCCAAAGTGTCATCCCCTCCCGCTCTCATTGATGGAATTAGGTTTGAAAGCAGAACCCTATGTGTTACCCACAGAACAAGTTGTGATGTGTGCTTGGTTGTGTGTTCCCTGTGTCAGTTTCTCCCGAGTGTAAATATATCCATGGTCCTCGACTAGTACTAACCTAAGTCAGGATTTTCCAAACTTCCTTTGGTGGTGAGAATATGAAGACCTCCAACGAAATGGTTACAAAACCACATCATTTATTCACATGGGATTTTGGTTTTGTCTTTTGGAGCAGATGCTATCGTCTGTCTACAATGCGTAGTCAATATACCAGAAACCCCATGCAACCTCGAAACCTGTGTAACTAGAGATGGAAGCCCCTGCATGGCCATCCTCATGTATACAAGTAAGAACCAGCTGCTAAGGTCTTTGGGCTCCACCACCCATGTTCCCCTTCTCCTTAAGTTCAATTTATTTCGGCTTAGTGGTGCAATAAAGGGAAAGAGGTCACAGAAATGCCTTTATCACATGCCTGGGCATTTAGGAGTTTATGTTTCCACAAAAGTTGGAAAAACATAGAAATATTCTTGGCTATGTACATGTCAATATTGTGTCATGTTAGGGGAATGCTCTGGGTGAAATTCCATGTAGCACGAAGTGTGGGGTGGGGAAAATTAGATTCTGGTGACCCATGTCTGTCACCATGTCTGTAGGTGAACAACAGAAGAGCCAGCAGGATACCTAGATAAAAAGAGCAGACAGAAAAACCCATAAGAGTTTAAAACCATGTCACAATTTGTGCAGCAGTACAATGTGGGGACAGGCTATTAAACCTGTTTTAATATCCCATTTATTTCACTGTGCACTGAACAAAGCACACACTAAGAGGTAAGTTTACAAATGCTTTACCTACAGATTCAAAAGTTGGATTTATCCATTGTTCCATGCTGCTGCAAGGAGAACACATGCAGAATTTGTTGTTGTTCAGTCGTTCAGTCATGTCCGACTCTTCGTGACCCCATGGACCAGAGCACGCCAGGCACGCCTATCCTTCACTGCCTTTCACAGTTTGGCCAAACTCATGTTAGTAGCTTCGAGAACACTGTCCAACCATCTCATCCTCTGTCGTCCCCTTCTCCTTGTGCCCTCCATCTTTCCCAACATCAGGGTCTTTTCTAGGGAGTCTTCTCTTCTCATGAGGTGGCCAAAGTACTGGAGCCTCAACTTCAGGATCTGTCCTTCTAGTGAGCACTCAGGGCTGATTTCTTTGAGAATGGATAGGTTTGACCTTCTTGCAGTCCATGGGACTCTCAAGAGTCTCCTCCAGCACCATAATTCAAAAGCATCAATTCTACGGCGATCAGTCCAGCTCTCACTTCCGTACATTACTACTGGGAAAACCATAGCTTTAACTATACAGACCTTTGTCGGCAAGGTGATGTCTTTGCTTTTTAAGATGCTGTCTAGGTTTGTCATTGCTTTTCTCCCAAGAAGCAGGCGTCTTCTAATTTCGTGACTGCTGTCACCATCTGCAGTGATCATGGAACCCAAGAAAGTGAAATCTCTCACTGCCTCCATTTCTTCCCCTTCTATTTGCCAGGAGGTGATGGGACCAGTGGCCATGATCTTAGTTTTTTTGATGTTGAGCTTCAGACCATATTTTGCGCTCTCTTCTTTCACCCTCATTAAAAGGTTCTTTAATTCTTCCTCACTTTCTGCCATCAAGGTAGTATCATCAGCATATCTGAGGTTGTTGATATTTTTTCCGGCAATCTTAATTCCGGTTGGGGATTCATCCAGTCCAGCCTTTCGCATGATGAATTCTGCATATAAGTTAAATAAGCAGGGAGACAATATACAGCCTTGTCGTACTCCTTTCCCAATTTTGAACCAATCAGTTGTTCCATATCCAGTTCTAACTGTAGCTTCTTGTCCCACATAGAGATTTCTCAGGAGACAAATGAGGTGATCCGGCACTCCCATTTCTTTAAGAACTTGCCATAGTTTGCTGTGGTCGACACAGTCAAATGCTTTTGCATAGTCAATGAAGCAGAAGTAGACGTTTTTCTGGATCTCTCTGGCTTTCTCCATAATCCAGCGCATGTTTGCAATTTGGTCTCTGGTTCCTCTGCCCCTTCGAAATCCAGCTTGCACTTCTGGGAGTTCTCGGTCCACATACTGCTTAAGCCTGCCTTGTAGAATTTCAAGCATAACCTTGCTAGCGTGTGAAATGAGTGCAATTGTGTGGTAGTTGGAGCATTCTTTGACACTGCCCTTCTTTGGGATTGGGATGTAGACTGATCTTCTCCAATCCTCTGGCCACTGCTGAGTTTTCCAAACTTGCTGGCATATTGAGTGTAGCACCTTAACAGCATCCTCTTTTAAAATTTTAAATAGTTCAGCTGGAATATCATCACTTCCACTGGCCTTGTTGTTAGCAAGGCTTTCTAATGCTTTACCTACAGATTCAAAAGTTGGATTTATCCATTGTTCCATGCTGCTGCAAGGAGAACACATGCAGAATACTCGCATAGAAAATACAGAAGCATAGTTTCAAGCATGCAGTATGAACTTGTATGCAGCAAGCATAGACACGTCTTTCCTGGCTGTTGAATGGTTGAAGATAGTGTGAGCATGGAAAGGAAGAGAAGGGTGTGCATCTTAACTGAGTCTAGGAAACATGGTTCTCTTGTCTTGCTTTATACACCAATTAGCACTCTTGCACAGTTATCCTCAACAGCAATTTCCCACAGTTTGCATGTGGGTAGCCAGGTCTGCTCACATATCTTCCCCCCACCTCTCCTATCCACATGTATGCCTGGAGTTTCCCCCTACCCTCTAGAGTGGATATAGGAGTGCAGGAGGATGAAGGGGGGGAGGAGAGATGTGTGCCTGTACTCAGAATAGCATCAGTATTACCCGACTACAGGCAACTCCTCATTTGTGCAGGGATTCCATTCCCAGCTGCTGCATGTATCAGCCCAAAATGCCTCATTGACAGCAGCCCCACATGGGCTGATTGTGCACAGGTAGTGCAGTGCCTGTTATTATTTCTGTGCTCTGAAGCGGTTTAGTCATGCTGGTCACATGACCCGGAAAGCTGTCTGTGGACAAATGCCGGCTCCAGCGGCCTGAAAGTGAGATGGGCGCCGCAACCCCATAGCCACCTTTGACTGGACTTAACCGTCCAGGGGTCCTTGACCTTTTATTTTACCTTACTATTTGTTGTTGTTCATTCATTCAGTCGTGTCTGACTCTTCGTGACCCCATGGACCAGAACATGCCAGGCACCCCTATCCTCCACTGCCTCCCACAGTTTGGCCAAAATCATGCCAGTCGCTTCGAGAACACTGTCCAACCATCTCATCCTCTGTCGTCTCCTTCTCCTTGTGCCCTCCATCTTTCCCAACATCAGGGTCTTCTCTTCTCATGAGATGGCCAAAGTACTGGAGCCTCAACTTCAGGATCTGCCCTTCCAGTGAGCACTCAGGGCTGATTTCTTTAAGGATGGATAAGTTTGATCTTTTTACAGTCCATGGGACTCTCAAGAGTCTCCTCCAGCAACATAATTCAAAAGCATCAATTCTACGGCGATCAGCCTTCTTTATGGTCCAGCTCTCACTTCCGTACATTACTAGTGGGAAAACCATAGCTTTAACTATATGGACCTTTGTCGGCAAGGTGATGTACCTTAGTATATATACCCCAAACTCCCAGTCAATAGGGAATAGAGACACAGCTCATTGGAGAGCACCTTGGATATTTTATGTGAAATGCAGTTAATCATTGTCGTGGTGGTGGTGGTGAACCAAACATCCACTCTTTTCTCTCTTCCTCTTTCCTCCTTTCCACCCCTCGTCTCAGATGGGAAAGTTACTATGAAAGTACTTGGTTGCAAGACGAATAAGTCTGTGAAGTGTGGTGAAGTCTGTGAAGTGTAACTTATAAGCCAGAGATCGTCTCCCATTTTGAACTCCACTGCTGCAGGGGTAAAGATTTATGCAATGCAAAATTGTAAGAGAGGCTGAAAGCAACATCAAGATTCTACACTCCTGCGAACAATAAAAGTTTATGCTGTTTCCCCCTTGCCTCTCAATTTTTTCTTGTTTTTGTTTTAATTGTCCTAGGAGAAGTGGGCTAGTGGTCCGGAATAGCAGGCAGGGGGTGGGGGTTCGAAAGAGAAAGTATTATTTCCCCCCAATGAAACCTTCTCATCTGAGACAAGGGGTGTAAAGGAGGAAAGAGGAAGAGAGAAAAGAGTGAATATTTGGGCCATCACCACCACCACGACAATGATTAACTGGTTTTCACATAAAATATCCAAGGTGCTCTCCAATTAGCTGTGTCTGTATTCTCTATTGACTGGGAGTTTGGGGTATATTTTGTATCGGAGTACAGTGGTACCTCGGGTTACAGACGCTTCAGGTTACAGACTCCGCTAACCCAGAAATAGTACCTCGGGTTAAGAACTTTGCTTCAGGATGAGAACAGAAATTGTGCAGTGGGAGCGCGGCAGCAATTGGAGGTCCCATTAGCTAAAGTGGTACCTCTTAAGTTTCAGGTTAAGAACGGACCTCCAGAACGAATTAATTTCTTAACCTGAGGTACCACTTTACAGAAATAAATACAGGCATTGTCCTATTTGCTGACATGAGCAGCATTTTTGGAACTAGAAGTGGGGTGAGGTGAGGGCAGGGCAAGGGCAGAAAAAGGATGGACACTGATGCATGGGGCAGATGGGAGTGGAACCCACAACACCATATTTAATTTTAAAAGTAGGCTGGTGTCAGTATATAGGTTGGCGAATTCAATTTGAGAATTCATAGGGCCAAAAGGGATGGAGTGGGGTGAGGGGAAGGATCTGTAATGTCTGAGTCAGAAGTTCATAGATCCCACTTGAAAAAGCCCAAAGGAACTGTGTAGTAAGACGCTGAAATGATGGCTTGAAAAACAGGTTTTGATAAAAAAAATGGAATGAAAGTTTTGAAAGTAGAGGCAATGAGAGCGAGTGCTATATATAGCCAGTTAATTCTTTTTGAATAACCAAGAAATTGACACACTGTACACAACACTTGCCCATCGTTCTCTTGAAACCCAAGCCGCTCGTGTTTTCAGTGTTCCTAAATGCTTAGCTTTGCAGAATACAGTGACCCAAAACCTCCCCTTTCATGCTGATTGGGATACTATCGGATACTGCAACCAAAATAGTCCTGGCTATTTTGAACCCACTTACCCCCCCACCCCCCATCTTGGACCATTACACCAGTGCATATAGCATATTTAAAAGAAAGGAAAAAACAAGAAAGGTTGACAAGCTGAGGGGAAACAGAATAAACGTTTATTCTTTGCAGGAGGGAAGAATCTTGAGGTGGCTCTCAGCCTGTTTTAAAAGCTTGCATTGCAAAAATCAGTATCATCACAGCACCTGAGTTCCTGACGGATGCCATCTCGCTCACGAGGAGGAATACCACACCGCATATTTTCCTTCTTTGCACAATCGAGTATTTTATCTATAAACTCCTCATCTGAGACAAGATGTCAAGAGGAAGAAAGAGGAAAAGAGAAAAGAGTGAAGGTTTGTATCATCCTCACCCTCAGTCCCCACAATGATTAACTGGAATTCACATAAAATATCCAAGGAGCTCTCCATTAAATAGCCTGGTAATACCGATGGCCGAAAGAATAAAGAAACAAAAGGGCTGAATCTAGGCACATGCAAAAAACATTTTAGGGTAATATGTTGCAAACTTCATAATGGGAAATCACATTGGAGAAAGATGGGACTCCACAGCGCCATCCGGTGTCACAGGGTTGTAGCACATGTAAAACACTTTTTCTTTACTAACGCAGCTGAGTCAAAGGTTTATTACTCTGGGGAAACTAAGCTATTCTGAATACAGGTACACATTCTCTCTCCACCTTCTTCTACAGCCCCTAAATCTGCTCTAGAAGGTAGAGAGAAACCCACAAACAAGTTTAGGAGGCACATATGGGAAGGAGAGTTTAGGCGTATTGTGTGGTACCGACATGCATACTGTGGGATATTGCAGTGAAACATAAGTATGCATGGAGGGTTTGGGACCCGAGAGCTGTGTGTTATAGAATTAGGATGCACACCCTCTTCTCTGGTGGTGTATCTTATTTTTCCTTGTTTTAATAATTTCAATGTGCTGGGGGAGGGGTGACAAAAAAAGTTCTGCACCGGGTACCACTTGACTTTTCTACGCCACTGGGTGATCGAGGAAATAAGACCTTTTCTTTCTTTCCACACTCACACTCCCTTCAACTATGCAACAGCCAGACTGCATGCTTGAAGCTATGCTTCTGAAAAAGTCATTTGCATGATTTATTCCCCTTTTGTTGTATCACTAAGCTGAAAGAAATGGAACATAAAGAGAAGGGGAATGTGGACCATGGATCCCAAACAAGGCATAACCTTTGCAGCTGTTTCTTACTTTGATAGGAGATGATGCCAACGCAGGTTCCTTCATCATCAACTTCACAGATTCGGTGCTTGCACGGTACTCCTGGTATCACGACTATGCATTTTATACAGAGGCGAGCATCTTCTCAAAAAAATAAAACCAAAATGTTGTGAATAATGGATGGTTGCTTTGATTGATGGATTATGTTTCTATGCCACTTTTCAATCAAAGGAACCCCAAAGTGTCTTAGAAACAATGAATGACAATAGCATAATAGAACACTGGAAATACAGCAGAAATCATATAGAATAATTAACAGAAGAAGGGCCATTTCATTGACTCAGTTTAGCTTCTACAGATAGAGCATAAATTTGGTTTGGTTCATACTTCAGTATGAAACTACTTAAGTTGCATCTGCCTTCTCTCTTCTGCCTGTCAACCTGCACTTAACCTGCCTCCCTTGGCTGACAGTGCTTTTCCCAACTCTTGCAAAAAGAACATACCTCCAGGTGTGAGGAACAGGAAAACACAGATTGCAAGAAGTACTTGACTTGGGATGGACATCTTGGTATCAAAAGGACACTGTATGTTCTCCAGCAGAGCCCCAAATCACAGAAAAATAGACGTGGACCTTCACTGGATTCCTCCAGAATGGAGAAGCTTCTTCCTTTGATCCTTTTAATGACACCCTAGAGACCATGGTGTTCTCAGAAAGCAACTATAAAGATAAATGGGTGGGCCATAACATCATGAACTGGCCACTCATCACAGAACAAAAATCCCAATTTAAGTGAGAACTTGAAGTGTGGGTGGAACAGATTCTTTGATGTCAGGGCTTCAATGGCCTCTGTACGTCTCCGCTGCCACACTTGCCCCCCTTTCCCCCCAAATTTTTTTTATTCATTTTCCAACAAATTTTAAAGAACAGGTCAATACAAATACACATAAACAACATATAAAAAGTATAACCCATAAGAAAAAACATAAC